>NC_039364.1:183399015-183747942 GCF_003573695.1 Papaver somniferum | reverse complement strand
CCCATGCCCAAGATTCAATTTGACATGCCCAAGTTTAAATTTGACATGTCTAGGATTAATTTTGAGATGCCCAAGACCGTAGTCTTGTGTTTTCATGCCCATGCCCAAAATTCAATTTGCCATGCCCAAGTTTAAATTTAACATGTCTAGGATCAATTTTGAGATGCCCAAGACCTTAGTCTTGTGCTTTCATTACCATGCCCAAGATTAAATTTGACATGCCCAAGTTTAAATTTGACATGTGTAGATCAATTTTGAGATGCCCAAGATCATAGGCTTGTGCTTTCATGCCCAAGATTCAATTTGACATGCCAAAGTTTAAATTTGAAATGTCTAAGATCAATTTTAAGATGCCCAAGACCATAGGCATGTGTTTTCATGCCCATGCACATGCCCAAGTTTAAATTTGACATGCCTAGGATCAACTTTGAGATGCCCAAGACCGTAGTCTTGTGTTTTCATGCCTATGCACAAGATTCAATTTAACATGCCCAAGTTTTAATTTGACATGTCTAGGATCAATTTTAAGATGCCCAAGACCATAGGCTTGTGCTTTCGTTCCTATGTCCAAGATTCAATTTTACATGCCCAATTTTAAATTTGACATGTCTAGGATCAATTTTGAGATTCCAAAGACCGTAGTCTTGTGTTTTCATGCCCATGCCAAAGATTCAATTTGACATGCCCAAGGTTAATTTTGACATGCCTAGGATTAATTTTAAGATGCCGAAGACCTTAGGATCGTGCTTTAATTCCCATGCCCAAAAATCAATTTTGCATGCCCAAGTTTAAATATGACATGTCTAGGATCAATTTTGAGATGCCCAAGACCGTAAGATTGTGCTTTCATGCTCATGCCCAAGATTAAATTTGACATACCCAAGTTTAAATTTGACATGCCTAGGATCAATTTTAAGATGCCCAAGACCTTAGGCTTGTGCTTTAATTCCCATGCCCAAGAATCAATTTTACATTCCCAAGTTTAAATATGACATGACTAGGATCAATTTTGAGATGCCCAAGACCATAGGCTTGTGCTTTCATGCCCATGCACAAGATTCAATTTTACATGCCCAAGTTTAAATTTAAAATGTCTAGGATCAATTTAGAGATGCCCAAGATCGTAGGCTTATGCTTTCATGCCCTTGCACAAGATTTAATTTGACATGCCTAGGATCAATTTTGAGATACCCAAGACCGTAGGCTTGTGCTTTCATGACCATGCCCAAGATTCAATTTGACATGCCTAAGATCAATTTTTAGATGCCCAAGACCATAGGCTTGTGCTTTCATGCCCATGCCCAAGATTCCATTTGACATGCCCAAAATTCAATTTGACATGCCTAGGATCAATTTTGAGATGCCCAAGACCGTAGGCTTGTGCTTTCATGCCCATGCCCAAGATTCAATTTGACATGCCCAAGTTTAAATTTGATATGTTTAGGATCAATTTTGAGATGCCCAAGACCGTAGCATTGTGCTTTCATTCCCATGCCCAAGATTCAATTTGACATGCCCAAGTTTAAATTTGACATGTCTAGGATTAATTTTGAGATGCCCAAGACCGTAGTCTTGTGTTTTCATGCCCATGCCAAAAATTCAATTTGCCATGCCCAAGTTTAAATTTAACATGTCTAGGATCAATTTTGAGATGCCCAAGACCTTAGGCTTGTGCTTTCATTACCATGCCCAAGATTCAATTAGACATGCCCAAGTTTAAATTTGACATGTGTGGATCAATTTTGAGATGCCCAAGATCATAGGCTTGTGCTTTCATGCCCAAGATTCAATTTGACATGCCAAAGTTTAAATTTGAAATGTCTAGGATCAATTTTAAGATGCCCAAGACCATAGGCATGTGTTTTCATGCCCATGCACATGCCCAAGTTTAAATTTGACATGCCTAGGATCAACTTTGAGATGCCCAAGACCGTAGTCTTGTGTTTTCATGCCTATGCACAAGATTCAATTTAACATGCCCAAGTTTTAATTTGACATGTCTAGGATCAATTTTAAGATGCCCAAGACCATAGGCTTGTGCTTTCGTTCCTATGTCCAAGATTCAATTTTACATGCCCAATTTTAAATTTGACATGTCTAGGATCAATTTTGAGATGCCAAAGACCGTAGTCTTGTTTTTCATGCCCATGCCAAAGATTCAATTTGACATGCCCAAGTTTAATTTTGACAAGCCTAGGATCAATTTTAAGATGCCGAAGACCTTAGGCTCGTGCTTTCATTCCCATGCCCAAAAATCAATTTTACATGCCCAAATTTAAATATGACATGTCTAGGATCAATTTTGAGATGCCCAAGACCGTAAGATTGTGCTTTCATGCTCATGCCCAAGATTCAATTTGACATACCCAAGTTTAAATTTGACATGCCTAGGATCAATTTTAAGATGCCCAAGACCTTAGGCTTGTGCTTTAATTTCCATGCCCAAGAATCAATTTTACATTCCCAAGTTTAAATATGACATGACTAGGATCAATTTTGAGATGCCCAAGACCATAGGCTTGTTCTTTCATGCCCATGAACAAGATTCAATTTGACATGCCCAAGTTCAAATTTAAACATGTCTAGGATCAATTTTTAGATGCCCAAGGCCGTAGGCTTGTGCTTTCATGCCCATGCCTAAGATTCAATTTGACATGCCTAAGATCAATTTTAGATGCCCAAGACCGTAGGCTTGTGATTTCATGACCATGCCCAAGATTCAATTTGACATGCCCAAATTTAAATTTAAAATGTCTAGGATCAATTTAGAGATGCCCAAGATCGTAGGCTTGTGCTTTCATGCCCTTGCACAAGATTTAATTTGACATGCCTAGGATCAATTTTGAGATACCCAAGACCGTAGGCTTGTGCTTTCATGCCCATGCCCAAGATTCAATTTTACATGCCTAAGATCAATTTTTAGATGCCCAAGACCATAGGCTTGTGCTTTCATGCCCATGCCCAAGATTCAATTTGACATGCCCAAAATTCAATTTGACATGCCTAGGATCAATTTTGAGATGCCCAAGACCGTAAGATTGTGTTTTCATGCCCATGCCATAGATTCAATTTGACATTCCCAAGTTTAAATTTGACATGTCTAGGATCAATTTTAAGATGCCCAAGACCGTAGGCTTGTGCTTTCATGCCCATGCCCAAGATTAAATTTGACATGCCCAAGTTTAAATTTGACATGCCTAGGATCAACTTTGAGATGCCCAAGATCGTAGTCTTGTGTTTTCATGCCCATGCCCAAGATTCAATTTGACATGCCCAAGTTTAAATTTGACATGTCTAGGATCAATTTTAAGATGCCCAAGACTATAGGCTTGTGCTTTAATTCCCATGCCCAAGATTAAATTTTACATGCCCAAGTTTAAATATGACATGTCGAGGATCAATTTTGAGATGCCCAAGACCGTATGCTTGTGCTTTCATGCCCATGCCCAAGATTCAATTTGACATGCCTAGGATCAATTTTGATATTCCCAAGACCATAGGCTTGTGCTTTCATACCCATGCCCAAGATTCAATTTGACATACCCAAGTTTAAATTTGACATGTTTAGGAACAATTTTGAGATGCCCAAGACCGTAGCATTGTGCTTTCATTCCCATGCCCAAGATTCAATTTGACATGCCCAAGTTTAAATTTGACATGTCTAGGATTAATTTTGAGATGCCCAATACCGTAGTCTTGTGTTTTCATGCCCATGCCAAAAATTCAATTTGCCATGCCCAAGTTTAAATTTAACATGTCTAGGATCAATTTTGAGATGCCCAAGACCTTAGGCTTGTGCTTTCATTACCATGCCCATGATTCAATTAGACATGCCCAAGTTTAAATTTGACATGTGTGGATCAATTTTGAGATGCCCAAGATCATAGGCTTGTGCTTTCATGCCCAAGATTCAATTTGACATGCCAAAGTTTAAATTTGAAATGTCTAGGATCAATTTTAAGATTCCCAAGACCATAGGCATGTGTTTTCATGCCCATGCACATGCCCAAGTTTAAATTTGACATGCCTAGGATCAACTTTGAGATGCCCAAGACCGTAGTCTTGTGTTTTCATGCCTATGCACAAGATTCAATTTAACATGCCCAAGTTTTAATTTGACATGTCTAGGATCAATTTTAAGATGCCCAAGACCATAGGCTTGTGCTTTCGTTCCTATGTCCAAGATTCAATTTTACATGCCCAATTTTAAATTTGACATGTCTAGGATCAATTTTGAGATGCCAAAGACCGTAGTCTTGTTTTTTCATGCCCATGCCAAAGATTCAATTTGACATGCCCAAGTTTAATTTTGACAAGCCTAGGATCAATTTTAAGATGCCGAAGACCTTAGGCTCGTGCTTTCATTCCCATGCCCAAAAATCAATTTTACATGCCCAAATTTAAATATGACATGTCTAGGATCAATTTTGAGATGCCCAAGACCGTAAGATTGTGCTTTCATGCTCATGCCCAAGATTCAATTTGACATACCCAAGTTTAAATTTGACATGCCTAGGATCAATTTTAAGATGCCCAAGACCTTAGGCTTGTGCTTTAATTTCCATGCCCAAGAATCAATTTTACATTCCCAAGTTTAAATATGACATGACTAGGATCAATTTTGAGATGCCCAAGACCATAGGCTTGTTCTTTCATGCCCATGAACAAGATTCAATTTGACATGCCCAAGTTCAAATTTAAACATGTCTAGGATCAATTTTTAGATGCCCAAGGCCGTAGGCTTGTGCTTTCATGCCCATGCCTAAGATTCAATTTGACATGCCTAAGATCAATTTTAGATGCCCAAGACCGTAGGCTTGTGATTTCATGACCATGCCCAAGATTCAACTTGACATGCCCAAATTTAAATTTAAAATGTCTAGGATCAATTTAGAGATGCCCAAGATCGTAGGCTTGTGCTTTCATGCCCTTGCACAAGATTTAATTTGACATGCCTAGGATCAATTTTGAGATACCCAAGACCGTAGGCTTGTGCTTTCATGCCCATGCCCAAGATTCAATTTTACATGCCTAAGATCAATTTTTAGATGCCCAAGACCATAGGCTTGTGCTTTCATGCCCATGCCCAAGATTCAATTTGACATGCCCAAGTTTAAATTTGACATGTCTATGATCAATTTTGAGATGCCCAAGACCGTAAGATTGTGTTTTCATGCCCATGCCATAGATTCAATTTGACATTCCCAAGTTTAAATTTGACATGTCTAGGATCAATTTTAAGATGCCCAAGACCGTAGGCTTGTGCTTTCATGCCCATGCCCAAGATTAAATTTGACATGCCCAAGTTTAAATTTGACATGCCTAGGATCAACTTTGAGATGCCCAAGATCGTAGTCTTGTGTTTTCATGCCCATGCCCAAGATTCAATTTGACATGCCCAAGTTTAAATTTGACATGTCTAGGATCAATTTTAAGATGCCCAAGACTATAGGCTTGTGATTTAATTCCCATGCCCAAGATTAAATTTTACATGCCCAAGTTTAAATATGACATGTCGAGGATCAATTTTGAGATGCCCAAGACCGTATGCTTGTGCTTTCATGCCCATGCCCAAGATTCAATTTGACATGCCCAAGTTTAAATTTGACATGTCTTTGACCAATTTTGAGATGCCCAAGACCGTAAGATTGTGCTTTCACGCCCATGCCCAAGATTCAATTTGACATGCCCAAGTTTAAATTTGACATGTCTAGGATCAATTTTGAGATGCTCAAGATCCTAGGATTATGCTTTCATTCCCATGCCCAAGATTTAATTTGACATGCCCAAGTTTAAATTTGACATGTCTAGGATCAATTTTGAGATTCCCAAGAGCATAGGCTTGTGCTTTCATGCCCATTCCCAAGATTCAATTTGACATGCCCAAGTTTAAATTTGACATGTCTAGAATCAATTTTGAGATGCCCAAGACCTTAGGATTGTGCTTTCATGCCCATGCCTGATAGGGTGTTAAATACAGAGAAAAAGAAGAAGAAATCATCCAATTTGAGTAAAAAGGGTCAAATTATCATTTAATTGGCGAACACTATCTGGATTCCATTTAAGGATAAGGGGCAACCCATGAAAGATTACTATATGCACCCGTCTTACGCGTTCAGGGCACCCATCAGCTATGCCCAACCCTAAACTCGAGATACGTTTCTCTGAATCATTTTACACATTTGAAATTGAGAAGAATAATGGCTGCGCAGCAGCTGCTACTGAAACCAAGAGAAAAGCTGAAATCTAGAGATCAAATCGAGAAGATATGAAGAAATTGAGAGATGGGTTTGCTGATGAACTCAAGAGCGAGAAGTACACAGAGTTGATTTTTGAATCTCTGAGAAAGGAAGAAGCAGCAGTGCCGCTGTTATCACCTGAAATTGATGCTGCTGTGAGATCGATGACCTGAGGGGAGGAATTAAAGGAAGAACAATGATGAAGTTGCTGATTTAAGGTTTCAATGTGATTGAATGAAAATGGGTTCGACTGGAAGAAAGGAAACTGATATGGGTTTTCTAGGAAAGATTGTATATGGGTTTTTTAAGAACTGAGACATTATTGATGTTTAATTCGAGCTCAGATGGGTTTTGAAGAACTGTTGCTGCTGCTGTCAAATCATGGGAATTGTTGGTGCTGTTTTAATGGAGTGAATCTGTGTTTGAGATCGAGAAGAACAAATAGGAAAGGAATTGGTACAGCAGTGAAGCCGTGAAGCAGATAGAGATGAAGAAGATTGCTACCCAAATTGGGGTTAGAATTTGAATACAAGAGCAACACAGATCCTGGATATGAATGGTTTACCAGATTGGGTGTTTCACACCGAGAATGATGAGGTTAAGCTGCAATGAATTAGGTGAGGAGCTGAGCTTCTGTTGATTGCAAGAAGAGAAAGGAGGTGTTGCCGCTGCACAGGAAGTGATGAAAATGAATTGCTAAACTAGATGTATGTTAGGATTTCTTAACAGGTGAAGAAAGAAAGGCCTCAACTTGGCCTGAGAAAGTACTGTAAATAGACAGAACTCGGCCGAATTCCAATTCAGGCGATTCAATTCAGTGAAAACTTGGAAGATTTGGAGATTTGGGATTGAAATTGGAATAAGGCTCAAATTGGGAAAGTGGTGTTATTATGGAATGCAAATTCTTTTCCTACAAGGATTGAGAGCATTGAAGCCTATAAGTTAAGGAATTTTCTACAACTTTTTACACACATCTACTTTGGAGAAGGAGTTAAAGTGCACAAGGATTGGAGGAAGAAGCAACCAACATCTTTTCAATAAGTTCTTATTTCTTATTTAATTATTATTATTATTGTGTGAACTCCAAACTACGAGTAGCTAAATTTCTTATTGATTGAGGATGAATTCCTAGTTCTTAACATATGATTTGAGTTTTTGTTTTAAAATCTACCTTGAAGTTTTTCACATGATTATCGTTTGATTTTACTAATAGGAATGTTTATACATTCATGGTTGTATGATAGATTATTTAGAGTGCACGCTGAATTGATTTGTTAACTCAACCTAAATCTAGTATAAGTTAGGGAATACGTAATCGTTCTCGACACTTTACACAAGTAGAAAACACGAGACCTTGCAGAGGGATTCTGTGGAGCAATTGTGTGTAGAAACAACGCTAGAAAGTGGACCAAGCGAACCGAGTTTAACTACCAGTACTAAACCTAAATTCATAAATCTTAATGCGTTCGGGGAATTACATCTTGTAAGCGAACCTCAAGGTGGTTCTTTTGAATAGAATCTGATAACTAAGCTTGTAACAAGAAATATAATTTTTTCTCTCTCCTAAAATCTCTTTGGCGATTTTGGGTTTTTTTCTTTTCAAACTTTCTGGCGCTCAAATCCTTGATCATCTTTGGTGATTAAGGATGGGGGAACAATCTGTGGGTGATTCAAGTCATCCAAAACTTACTTTTGCTGAACTTGTTATGGGAAAAAAAAATCACGTTTCAACTACTATTGATATTAGTTCTTTACTTTTTTTTTTTTTTTTTGCTAAGTCCAATAGTTTATTAAGCAAAATACGTAATTACAAGTAATTATAAAAGGGGACTCTAAAGTCACCCACCCCCATAAACCAAAGGGGTTTTAAAAAATAACAAACTAAAATAACCCAAAAGGATATTGGCTAAAAATCAAAACAAAGAAAAGAAGACTCTATTTGCGTTTAGCACTCCCTCTCATTCTTCCTTTCTTCTTGGTCTTGTAAAAAATAGCATCCATAACACCCGTAACTTCAATACCTGAGACTTTAATACAATCCAAAAATTCTTCTTCTTCCTCCTCGTCGGAAGTAGAAGTAGAACTACCCGGAACTAGCTTTATTGGAGTTAGATCTTGTTGATTATTAGCATTTACATTCTTATTCTTATTAAGCCCAGGAGACTTACTGTTTTTAGCTTTAAAAGCCAGATTATTATTAACACAAACCGGAGAAGCCTCCAAATCAGCCAAAGTGCCTTGGCTTGCAGAGAAACTTCTCTTTACTCCTTCAAAATTCTATCACGCTCCTCTTGTTGCACGTTCAGATTTGACATTCTATCTATTAGCTCCTTTTTTTACTTGAAATAATCTTGTCTAAAAGCTGGATTTCGAATAAAATTAGCACGCACATCATCATTCTGAATATTGCTTGCCTCTTCAAGTTCCTCTTTAGTCAAAATATTTTTCCTATGAAAAACAATATGCTCCAGCCCGAGTTGTGTTTCCTTGTCAATCCGAACATATTTAGTTGAAGTCCCAACTGAATCTGAAGTCCCCGAAACCTTGCTATTCTTGTTTTTATTATCATCCACAAGCGTACCCCATTCTTTTAAGGTCTTAACTTCAGCTTCCATAGTTGCCACATCCAAAACAGTATTACTTTGCTTATCTTCATCTTTTTAATTTTCAGTATCACTTTGTATAACTTCCTCAACATCATCTCTAAAACCCAATTCTAAGCCTAGAGAATCATATTTATTTTGTCAAACAAACTCAGAAGATCTGAGCAACGCATCAGTTAAAGGAGTAAAAGAAAATTTAGTACCCTTACCTTTAACTTGTGTCCAATCATCTTTAGAAGTTAAAACCGAATCCTTGCTAAGTTTAGCCTTGGACACGGCTACCAAATCAGAATTTTGCATGGCCCCGGACTTTCCCTCAAAATCAGAATTTTGCATAGTCACAGACCTTGAAGTGCCATCAACAATATCTGAATTCTTACTAACGTACTGACCATCCAAATAAGAGTTGTGCACTATCACGGACCTTGTCTTTGGTTTAGACACGGAAGTAGTTTCCTTTTCCTTACCAGACGTGGTCACTGGATGACCATCTTTAGACACGAAATCCATAATGGATACAGACTTAATCTTGCCTTCCTTTTCCGTACCAGAAATAGACAAGGCTGTAGCACCCTTACGTACAACAATAGCCTTTTGTGCAACAATAGCGTTTTTGCACCTAATAAGTTTCATCCGAGCTTCACGAAACTCAGCTGCAGATTTAGCAAGCTCCATTTCCAATTGGTTAGCATCACCAACACTAGTTTGATGCTGCCCATCACTTGTACCAACTTCAGGAGGAGTATTATTCTTATCTGCCTCATCATCTTTTCCTTGATTTGCATGAGTTGCATGGGAAATAACACCATCAGCACTTTCCAAATCTTTAGTTTTTGGCTGCCACTTTTGAACATTCTTCACAGTATTCTTCTTACTCTTCTTTCTACAATCAGTTTCAACATGACCAAAAATTTTGCAATAAGAACAAAACTTGGGAATCTTTTGTAGCTCAACAAACTGATCAAAACTTTTGCCACCCACTGTTACATGAATGGAATCTGGATTTTTCTTCGCAAAATCAATATTAACCAAAACAGTTGCATAACACCCATACTCATGATTCAAAGTCTTCTTATCTACCATAATGGGAGTGCCTAGATTTTTTCCAAGTGATAACAAAACTTTTTCTGTCCATAGCTCTACATACAAACCAGGAAAATTGACCCAAACAACAGCATGAGAAGAACTTTCTTTGTCCAGATCATACCATGGAAACCAATCTTGAAGTTGTAACTCCTGTTGATTGATTTTCCAAGTTTTCTCACGGACTTTTAGTTTGTCCTATTCAGATGAAAACTTGATAATAAAGAAACCCTTATTCATAGGCGTGAACTTAACCCTACCTGGACAGAAACTTCATTGATTTTCCAAGGATTTTGTAACATCAGTAAACTTTGAAACCCTAAAATCTAATCTCCCAATGAGACTGAAATTCCAGGCCGCACACCCTTCTTGGAAAAAATCTAATGGAAGTTCCATAGAGGGTTTATCATCATGAAAAATAGGGTTTGGCAGACTGCCAATATCAATAATAGTAGGATTCAACATTTGTTTACCTTTAACCATGTCTACAAAGGATGTAGAAACCCTAAGAGACCTAGACGAACCCGGATCTTGTTGTTCTCCCATTATAGACCATCCAAAGATGATCAAACAGTGGAGAAAACGTGAAAAAACTGAAAACCCTAAAAAAAAACCAAAGCAAAAAATCGCCAGAGCTATTTTAGGAGAGAGAAAAAAACCCAAAGTTCCTAAATCAAGAATAGCAAGGAAAATAAAAATCCACTCTGCTTATTATCAAAGCCAGGTTACGAAAAAATCTATTGGCTTCGCCCAGGTTTGAGTTGGAGACCTTCAGTGTGTTAGACTGACGTAAAGAAGGCTGTCAAATATGGCGATTTAGTCTCATTGGAAGACTGGATCTCAAAGGTGTTAAACTTAATGATATCAAGATTAACTTGGAACAACAATGGAGCCTTGGAGAAGCTAGGGTTCAGTTTATTCCAATGAACCGTGGTTTCTTCATTATCAAGTTGTTATCTCAAGAGGACAAGGACAAGGTTTAACAAAGATCCGTGGATTATGAATGAACAACCACTGCGCCTGATATAGTGGTATCCAGGGTTTGATGCTGACAAACAATGTACCTCTCATTCTACCGTGTGGGTCAAGTTTCCCGGTCTCCCTGTTGAGATGTGGGTAGAGAAGACGCTGCTAGATTTAGGGAAATCTCTTGGAACTCCTATTGTGGTGGACAAGCGAACCCTAAATCATGAATATGGTCATTATGCCTCCGTTTTGATTGATATAGATTTTGCAAAACATGATACCGATTCGGTTTATGTGGAAGCTGATGGTCGTAATTTTTTGCAGCCTATAGAAATTCTTAAGAAACCGAAGTTTTGCTCCAAGTGCAAGATTGTTGGACATTCTGACGCTGAATGTAGAAAAAATCATTCTAATTCAGCTTAGTAAGATGGTTCTGCAGCTGGTACGTCTCAGCAAGCTGGTGCAAATACTGGGGTGGCACAACATTCTACTTCTCTTGTTATTCATCAGGGTGATCAGAATTCAACATGGAAAGTTGCAACTCATAAAAAGAATGGCAAGAAAAATCGTAAAGGTGCACAACAGCCTAACGAACAACATTCTATTGTGAGCGTTGAAGGCACTGTTGAGATGGAACAACAGTTAGAAGATGATTTAGCTATATCCGAAGCTGTCTTGCATAGTGCTTTCGCTGAGTTTGAAAGGGCCAAACAATCTAAACTCAAGCATTCAGTATTAGTTACCAAGGCAAAGTCGGTGGGTACTTCTGCTTTGAATACTAAGCCAGCTGGGAATGTTGAATTGGCTAGAACTAAACTTCCTAATCCTGGTAGGATACCTCTTTCATCTTTGCCAACACCAGTGTGTGACGCTCTTGAAACAAGTTCTGAATATGTTTCTCACAATAATATTAACATCTTGGGTGCAAAATTTGTGGGAGAAGCATCAAATAATCAGTTACATGATATTGGTAAGGTAGACGAAATTGCGAAACGTGCTAAGCAGCAACAATTGTTAGCACTTCAAGCCAGAATTAATGCTTTGAAAGATAATGATGCTATGTATGATTTGGAAGATGAATCTGAACTGGGTATCCGTGCTAAGAATGGTTCTTCAGCAAGACTCAAATCCTCCTCAAATACTTCTAATCAAGTAAATCTAAATAAAACTCAGCCCCCAAGAGTTTAATTATGCGGGTCTTATTCTGGAATATCAATGGAGTTGCAAGAGATGCAGCTCAATGTAAACTTAAGGAGCTAATAAGAGAATTTAAGCATGATATTTTTTTTGTCTTGCGGAACCTAAGGTGCACTTCTCAGTTGCCTTTGGTAATATACTTCAATTGGAAGGTTTTTCTCCTCATGTTATTCACAATGCTTCTTCTTCTTATAGTATTGCTAATCTTTGGGTTTGTTATTTAAATTCAATAAGGCCTTCTATAATTAATGTGAGTAAACATGCCATTACTCTTGAGGTTGATGGGGTTCATGTCTCTTCTGTTCATGCAATTTATGTTCAAGTTACTAGGAGACGTATGTGGCAGCAATTGAGTATGCAGGATGACGACACTCCTTGGTTAGTCATGTGGGATTTCAATTGCATTCTTCGTCTTGATGAGAAAAAAGGTGGTCTTGAGCCGCGAACTTCATCTATTAATGAGTTTTCAGATTGGTTGGAAGACAACAATCTTTTTGAAGCTGGTTCTTTGGGTACTAAATTCGCTTGGACTAATAGACAATCAGGTACAGATAGAATTTTAAGTAAACTTGATCGTGTTGTTATTAATGCGGCTTGTCTTGCAAAGTTGGAGAACTGGCGGTGTAAAGCTCTTCCTAGGGAAGTTTCCGACTATTCTACACTTTTGGGTTTTCCTTTTGCTGTTCCAAGACCCAAAAGAGCACCCTTTCGTGTTCAAAATATGTGGTTCTTGCACGCTAATTTCCTTCTCATGGTTAGAGAGAGTTGGAATATGCCTATTACCGGGTCTCTTGACTTTATTTTCACATATAAATTAAAGAGGCTCAAAGGGGTGATCAAGGAGTGGAATCTATGGGTTTTTGATAATGTGCATTCTCGGTTAAAACAAGATCAGTTGAGGTTTGAGGCAGCTTCTCTTTGTTCGGATGAAGACCCTAATGATACTACAAAATTAAACCTCATGAAAGATGCTATGGCAAAGCTTAGTGAAACGCGTATGCAACTAAACACTATGCTTAAACAAAAATCAAGAAATCAGTGGCTTGTGAATTTCTTTCATAATAGCATTCAAATTCGTAGAAGTTATAACACCATTTCTGAGCTTGTTGATAGTGCCGACAGTATAATTTCTGATTATGACCAACTTAGAGATCATGTTGTGCACTATTATGAAGAAAAGTTCATTGGGCCGGGGTTGGAGGGTGATGCTAGTTTATTCTATTATGATCACATTAGCATCTCGGAGGAGGAGAGTTTAGCCATGGGAAGAATTCCGTCTCCTGAGGAAATTAAACAAGCAGTTTTTTATTTAGGGGGTGACAGTGCTCCAAATCCGGATGGTTTTTCTGGATGCTTCTATAGACACTGTTGAGATATAATTCAAGAATATTTGATTAAGGCTATTATTTTTTGTTGGGATACTAGTCATATTCCAAATGGAGTGAACTCTAGCCTAATCGTTTTGCTTCCCAAGGTAAGAGGTGCGAACTCTCTTCGTAATTTTCGTCCTATTGGTCTTAGTAATTTTTTATTCAAAATTTTTACTAAGATCTTGGCTACTAGACTAGGCAGTGTTTTGGATAATCTTGTTTCTAAGGAACATGTGGCTTTTATGAAAGGGCGTAACATCCATGAAAACATTAGTCTTGCTTCGGAAATGGTTAATGAGCTTCATATCAAACGCAAAGATGGTAATATTGGCCTTAAGCTTGACATCACCCAAGCTTTTGACACGGTTAGTTGGTCTTTTGTGTTGGAAGTTTTTCGTAGGTATGGTTTCTCGGAGGAGTGGTGCACTTGGATTTTTCATATCTTGAATTCTATTATAATCTCTATTCTCTTGAATGGCAGTCCGGAGGGTTATTTCAAGATTAATAGAGGTTTACGTCAGGGTGATCCCCTTTCACCCTTGATTTTTGTCTTTATTGAAGATGTCCTTAGCAGAAATATTTCGAAGCTTTTTGCTGAGAAGAAGATGTCACACATGGTAACTAGAGGTGGTATTTCTCCTACCCATCTCTTTTTCGCTGATGATATTATGATTTTTTGTAAAGGCGATTTCAAGAGCATTAATAACTTGGTGTATTTGTTGGGTAAATATCACCATGCTTCTGGTCAAACAGTTTGTCACCAAAAAAGTAAGATTTATTATGGTGGTGGTTCTCTGAGTAAAAGAACTTATCTTGCTGATTATTTGGGGACGAGTGCTGCTACTTTTCCAGACCGTTACTTGGGAGTTCAAATCATGCCTGGTACTGTTAGATATCATCATATTTCCAATGTAGTTGAGAAGATTAAGACCCAACTTGCTGGTTGGAAGGGTTTCCTCTTATCTTTTCATGACCATATTGTTCTAGTTAAGACTGTTATTTCCAGCTATTCTATTCACAACATGGCGATTTATAAATGGCCTAGCAAGTTCATTTTGCAATGTGAATGTGAAATTAGGAATTTTATTTGGTCAGGGGATGCTAATGTTAGCCGTGCTGTGGTGGTGGCGTATGATAAAATCTGTTGTCCTTTTGAGGAGGGGGGTCTTGGATTATCTCGTACGGCTACCATGAATAATGCTATGCTCGTGAAATTATGGTGAAAAATTCGCACTTCTAATAAGAAGTGGGCAGGTTACCTTAAGGATAAGTTTTTTGGTCGACATGGTTGCATTAAGACTTATGGAGTGAAGTCTACCATTCTTCCAGGCATTAGAAAGGTTTATAACTCTGTGGAAGCTAATACTAAGGTGTTGCTTGGTGATGTCAGGTCTACTTCACTTTACTGAGATCTTAGATGATTTCACTCTTGATAGATTGGCGCTGGTGAGTGAATGTTGGACATATAATCAATGGGTTATTCCGGAACTCATTTGGAGCGTTTACTTGGGGCTGGCTTAGAGATGGACAAGATTCCAATTCCTTCTGGCGGAGCAGATACAAGAGTTTGGATGCCTGATTATTCAGGGGAGTTTAGCGTGAGTTCTGCTAAAGATTTTATCCGTAAGAAGCATGGAAACTTTGATGCAGCGTCCTTTTCGGAGAAAAGAAGTGCACCCTAACTTGGCTGCTCAAAACTGGAAATTCATTCGTGGAGCTTGCGCCACTTTGGATCTCATTCAAACCAGGTTCAAAATTCAATTGGAAAACAAGTGTGTGCTGTGTGGCATTGAGGAAGAGTTGCTGGAGCATATTCTTTTTCATTGTACCTTTGCAGCTCGTGCGTGGCATTGGATTTCTGATTTAACCTTGTTGTTTCTTGCAAAGTAGCTAAGGGTAGAAGTAAAATGGTGCGTGACCTGTGGTTGGTTGCAAACTTAGTCATCAGGTCGGAGTTGTGGGATATGCGTAACAAAAGCATCTTTGATCGTCAAAAACCAAATTGGAGTCTGTTTTATAAGAGAGTGCTGAAGTTGATACAAAACTACTCAATCCACCTTAGAGGTTATATGCGAAACTGTACTGAAGATGTGGTGCTTCTGGATTACTTTCGAGTGGTGCATAGGAGTGTCAAACATCAGCAACCTGTTGAAGTCTTTTGGCAACCTCCGGAAGAAAATAAATTACAGATTTGTTGTTACGGGGCAGCGCGTGTTAATCCAGGCATTGCTGGAGCTGGGGTGGTAGCTAGAGATGCTAATTGTTCAGTCCTTGGAGCTATATGTATTGGCCTTGGAGTTACTTCAAATTACTTGGATGAACTTTATGGAGTTATTGTTGGATTGGAGTGGGCGATACAATGGAGTTTTGAGTGTATTTGTGTGCGTTCAAATTCTTATGGTGTGGTTCAAGATTTTAAAAATTCTTTTATTCCTTGGTTTGCAAGATCTAGGTGGATGAATTTATGTATACATTATACGTCTATAAGATTTATTCACACTTTTAGGGAGGCGAATTTTTCAGTGGATAAGATGGCTAAGCGTGGATGTTTTCTAGCTAATGAAGTGGGAATGCATTATGAAGGAAGACCATAATTTTTAATTTCAGTTGAATATCCAAATGTTTCTTATTATCGTTTCAAGTAGTTTACAAGTTTCTGGGGTTGCTGTGACCTCTTTTCTTGTAAACTATACTTTGTAAATTTTGTTATCTATTAATACAAATTTTGACTTATCAAAAAAAAAATCTGATAACTAAGAGGACATGTTACTCACTGAAATAAGGGATTTTGGGGTTAGCTAAGCGAACCTGCTATCCTACGGTTGGTGATAATCTGTGACTAATAACAAGTGGAAAAGAACATAACTTGAATCATTGTTTTGCAACGAAGAACGATTCCTTGATCTAACTTCTCTTATTGATTTCAACTTAAACTTTTAATTACTTTGTTTACTTTCTTTTTGCTTTTCAAAACCAACCCCCCCCCCCCTTGTGACAATTTTTACAACTAAAAATCTCTTGCTCCTCGTGGGAACGAACTTGACTACACTATATTACTTGTTAATTAGGTGGAAAAATATTGATTAATTTGTTGTGGTTACGACACGCATCAATACCCAAAATTCAATTTTACATGCACAAGTTTAAATTTGACATGTCTAGGATCAATTTTGAGATTCCCAAGACCTTAAGACTGTGCTTTCATTCTGATGCCCAAGATTCAATTTGACATACCCAATTTTAAATTTGACATGTCTAGGATCAATTTTGATATGCCCAAGACCTTAGGGTTGTGATTTCATGCCCATGCCCAAGATTCAATTTGACATGCCCATGTTTAAATTTGAAATGTCTAGGATCAATTTTAAGATGCCCAAGACCGTAGGCTTGTGCTTTCATGCCCATGCCCGAGATTCAATTTGACATGCCCAAGTTTAAATTTGACATGCCTAGGATCAACTTTCAGATGCCCAAAACCTTAGGATTGTGCTTTCATGCCCATGCCCAAGATTCAATTTGACATGCCCAAGTTTAAATTTGAAATGTGTAGGATCAATTTTAAGATGCCCAAGACCGTAGGCTTGTGCTTTCATGCCCATGCCCAAGATTCAATTTGACATGCCCAAGTTTAAATTTGACATGCCTAGGATCAACTTTGAGATGCCCAAGACCGTGTTTCATGCCCATGCCCAAGATTCAATTTGATATGCCCAAGTTTAAATTTGACATGTCTAGGATCAATTTTGAGATGCCCAAGACCTTAGGATTGTACTTTCATGCCCATGCCCAAGATTCAATTTGACATGACCAAGTTTAAATTTCAAATGTCTAGGATCGATTTTAAGATTCCCAGGACCATAGGCTTGTGCTTTCATGCCCATGCCCAAGATTCAATTTGACATGCCTAATATCAATTTTGAGATGCCCAAGACCGTAGGCTTGTGCTTTCATACCCATGCCCAAGATTCAATTTGACATGCCCAAGTTTAAATTTCACATGTCTAGGATCAATTTTGAGATGCCTAAGACCGTAGTCTTGTGATTTAGTTCCCATGCCCAAGATTCAATTTGACATGCCCAAGTTTATATTTGACATGTCTAGGATCAAATTAGAGATGCCCAAGATCGTAGGCTTGTGCTTTCATGCCCATGCACAAGATTCAATTAGACATGCCTAGGATCAATTTTTAGATACCCAAGACCGTAGGCTTGTGCTTTCATTATCATGCCCAAGATTCAATTTGACATGCCTAGGATCAATTTTGAGATGTCCAAGACCATAGGATTGTGCTTTCATGCCCAGGCCCAAGATTCAATTTGACATGCCCAAGTTTAAATTTGACATGTCTATGATCAATTTTGAGATGCCAAAGACCGTAAGATTTTGCTTTCATGCCCATGCCCCAGTTTAAATTTGACATGTCTAAGATCAAATTTAAGATGCCCAAGACGTTAGGCTTGTGCTTTCATTCCCATGCCCAAGAATCAATTTTACATGCCCAAGATTAAATTTGACATGTCTAGGATCAATTTTGAGATGCCCAAAATCGTAGGCTTGTGCTTTCATGCCCATGCCCAAGATTAAATTTGACATGTCTAGGATCAATTTGACATGTCTAGGATCAATTTTGAGACGCCCAAAATCGTAGGCTTGTGCTTTCATGCCCATGCCCAAGATTCAATTTGACATGCCCAAGTTTAAATTTGACATGTATAGGATCAATTTTGAGATGCCCAAGACCTTAGGATTGTGCTTTCATGCCCATGCACAAGATTCAATTTGACATGCACAAGTTTAAATTTGAAATGTCTAGGATCAATTTTAATCCCAAGACCGTAGGCTTGTGCTTTCATGCCCATTCCCAAGATTCAATTTGACATGCCCAAGTTTAAATTTGACATGCCTAGGATCAACTTTGAGATGCCCAAGACCGTGTTTCATGTCCATGCCCAAGATTCAATTTGACATGCCCAAGTTTAAATTTCACATGTCTAGGATCAATTTTGAGATGCCCAAGACCTTAGGATTGTGCTTTCATGCCCATGCCCAAGATTCAATTTGACATGCCCAAGTTTAAATTTCAAATGTCTAGGATCAATTTTAAGATTCCCAGGACCGTAGGATTGTGCTTTCATGCCCATGCCCAAGATTCAATTTGACATGCCCAAGTTTAAATTTGACATGCCTAGGATCAACTTTGAGATGCCCAAGACCGTGTTTCATGCCCATGCCCAAGATTCAATTTGACATGCCCAAATTTAAATTTGACATGTCTAGGATCAATTTTAAGATGCCCAAGACCTTAGGCTTGTGATTTCATTCCCATGCCCAAGATTCAATTTTACATGCCCAATTTTAAATTTGACATGTCTAGGATCAATTTTAAGATGCCAAAGACCGTAGGATTGTACTTTCATGCCCATGCCCAAGATTCAATTTGACATGCCCAAATTTAAATTTGACATGTCTAGGATCAATTTTAAGATGCCCAAGACCTTAGGCTCATGCTTTCATTCCCAAGCCCAAGAATCAATTTTACATACCCAAGTTTAAATATGACATGTCTAGAATCAATTTTGAGATGCCCAAGACTGTAGTATTGTGTTTTCATGATCAAGATTAAATTTGACATACCCAAATTTAAATTTGACATGCCTAAGATCAATTTTGAGATGCCTAAGACCGTAGTCTTGTAATTTCATGCCCATGCCTAAGATTCAATTTCACATGCCCTAGTTTATATTTGACATGTCTTGCATCAATTTTGAGATGCCCAAGACCATAGGCTTGTGCTTTCATGCCCATGCCCAAGATTCAATTTGACATGCCCAAGTTTAATTTTTACATGTATAGGATCAATTTTGAGATGCCTAAGACCGTAGGCATTTGCTTTCATGCCCATTCCCAAGATTCAATTTGACATGCCTAATATCAATTTTGAGATGCCCAAGACCGTAGGCTTGTGCTTTCATGCCCATGCCCAAGATTCAATTTGACATGCCCAAGTTTAAATTTCACATGTCTAGGATCAATTTTGAGATGCCTAAGACCATAGTCTTGTGATTTAGTGCCCATGCCCAAGATTCAATTTGACATGCCCAAGTTTATATTTGACATGTCTAGGATCAAATTAGAGATGCCCAAGATCGTAGGCTTGTGCTTTCATGCCCATGCACAAGATTCAATTTGACATACCTGTGATCAATTTTGAGATACCCGAGACCGTAGGATTGTGCTTTCATGCCCATGCCCAAGATTCAATTTGACATACACAAGTTTAAATTTGACATGTCTAGGATCAATTTTGAGATGCCCAAGATCGTAGGCTTGTGCTTTCATGCCCGTGCACAAGATTAAATTTGACATGCCTGTGATCAATTTTGAGATACCCGAGACCGTAGGATTGTGCTTTCATGCCCATGCCCAAGATTCAATTTGACATACCCAAGTTTAAATTTGACATGTCTAGGATCAATTTTGAGATGCCCAAGGCATAGGTTTGTGCTTTCATGCCCAAGATTCAATTTGACATTCCCAAGTTTAAATTTGACATGTTTAGAATCAATTTTGAGATGCCTAAGACCGTAGGATTGTGCTTTAATGCCCATGCCCAAGATTCAATTTGACATACCCAAGTTTAAATTTGACATGTCTAGGATCAATTTTGAGATGCCCAAAATCGTAGGCTTGTGCTTTCGTGCCCATGCCCAAGGCATAGGTTTGTGTTTCCATGGCAATGCCCAAGATTCACTTTGACATTCCCAAGTTAAAATTTGACATGCCTAGGATCAACTTTGAGATGCCCAAGACCGTGTTTTCATGCCCTTGCCCAAGATTCAATTTGACATGCCCAAGTTTAAATTTGACATGTCTAGGATAAATTTTAAGATGCCCAAGACCATAGGATTGTACTTTCATGCCCATGCCCAAGATTCAATTTGACATGCCCAAATTTAAATTTGACATGTCTAGGATCAATTTTAAGATACCCAAGACCCTAGGCTTGTGTTTTAATTCCCAAGCCCAAGAATCAATTTTACATACCCAAGTTTAAATATGACATGTCTAGGATCAATTTTGAGATGCCCAAGACCATAGGATTGTACTTTCATGCCCATGCCCAAGATTCAATTTGACATGCCCAAATTTAAATTTGACATGTCTAGGATCAATTTTAAGATACCCAAGACCCTGGGCTTGTGTTTTAATTCCCAAGCCCAAGAATCAATTTTACATACCCAAGTTTAAATATGACATGTCTAGGATCAATTTTGAGATTCCAAAGACCGTAGGCATGTGCTTTCATGCCCATGCCCAAGATTTAATTTGACATGCCTAATATCAATTTTGAGATGCCCAAGACCGTAGGATTGTGCTTTCATGCCCATACCCAAGATTCAATTTGACATGCCCAAGTCTAAATTTAACATGTCTAGGATCAAATTAGAGATGCCCAAGATTGTAGGCTTGTGCTTTCATGCCCATTCACAAGATTCAATTTGACATGCCTATGATCAATTTTGAGACACCCAAGACCGTAGGCTTGTGCTTTCATGCTCATGCCCAAGATTCAATTTGACATGCCTAGGATCAATTTTGAGATGCCCAAGGCATAGGCTTATGCTTTCATGCCCATGCCCAAGATTCAATTTGACATGCCCAAGTTTAAATTTTACATGTTTAAAATCAATTTTGAGATGCCCAAGACCATAGGGTTGTGCTTTCATTCCCATAACCAAGATTCAATTTGTCATACCCAAGCTTAAATTTGACATGTCTAGGATCAATTTTGAGATGTCCAAAATCGTAGGCTTGTAATTTCATGCCCATGCCCAAGATTCAATTTGACATGTCTAGGATCAATTTTGAGATGCCCAAGACCTTAGGATTGTGCTTTCATGCCCATGCCCAAGATTCAATTTGACATGCCCAAGTTTAAATTTGAAATGTCTAGGATCAATTTTAAGATGCCCAAGTATGTAGGCTTGTGTTTTCATGGCCATGCCCAAGATTCAATTTGACATGCACAAGTTTAAATTTGACATGCCTAACATCAACTTTGAGATGCCCAAGACCGTGTTTTCATGCTCTTGCCCAAGATTCAATTTGACATGCCCAAGTTTAAATTTGACATGTCTAGTATAATTCTTAAGATGCCCAAGACCATAGGATTGTACTTTCATGCCCATGCCCAATATTCAATTTGACATGCCCAAATTTAAATTTGACATTTCTAGGATCAATTTTAAGATACCCAAGACCTTAGGCTTGTGCTTTCGTTCCCAAGCCCAAGAATCAATTTTACATACCCAAGTTTAAATATGACACGTCTAGGATCAATTTTGAGATGCCCAAGACCATAGGATTGTGTTTTCATGATCAAGATTCAATTTGACATAACCAAGTTTGAATTTGACATGCCTAGGATCAATCTTGAGATGCCTAAGACCGTAGTCTTGTAATTTCATTCCCATGCCTAAGATTCAATTTGACATGCCCAAGTTTATATTTGACATGTCTTGCATCAATTTTGAGATGCCCAAGACCTTAGGATTGTGCTTTCATGCCCATGCCCAAGATTCAATTTGACATGTTTAGAATCAATTTTGAGATTCCCAAGACCGTAGGATTGTGCTTTCATGCCCATACCGAAGATTCAATTTGACATACCCAAGTTTAAATTTGACATGTCTAGGATCAATTTTGAGATGCCCAATAGCTTAGGATTGTGCTTTCATGCCCATGCCCAAGATTCAATTTGACATGCCCAAGTTTAAATTTGAAATGTCTAAGATCAATTTTAAGATGCCCAAGACCGTAGGCTTGTGTTTTCATGCCCATGCCCAAGATTCAATTTGACATGCCCAAGTTTAAATTTGACATGTATAGGATCAATTTTGATATGCCTAATACCGTATGAATGTGCTTTCATGCCCATGCCCAAGATTAAATTTGACATGCCTAATATCAATTTTGAGATGCCCAAGACCGTAGGCTTGTGCTTTCATGCCCATGCCCAAGTTTAAATTTCAAATGTCTAGGATCAATTTTGAGATGCCTAAGACCGTAGTCTTGTGATTTAGTTCCCATGCCCAAGATTCAATTTGACATGACCAAGTTTATATTTGACATGTCTAGGATCAATTTTGAGATACCCAAGACCGTAGGCATGAGATTTCATGCCCATGCCCAATATTCAATTTGACATGCCTAATATCAATTTTGAGATGCCCAAGACCGTAGGCTTGTGCTTTCATGCCCATACCCAAGATTCAATTTGACATGCCCAAGTTTAAATTTAACATGTCTAGGATCAAATTAGAGATGCCCAAGATCGTAGGCTTGTGATTTCATGCCCATGCACAAGATTCATTTTGACATGCCTATGATCAATTTTGAGATACCCAAGACCGTAGGATTTTGCTTTCATTCCCATGCCCAAGATTCAATTTGACATGCCTAGGATCAATTTTGAGATGCCCAAAGCATAGGTTTGTGCTTTCATGCCCATACCCAAGATTCAATTTGACATGCCCAAGTTTAAATTTGACATGTTTAGGATCATTTTTGAGATGCCCAAGACCTTAGGATTGTGCTTTCATGCCCATGCCCAAGATTCAATTTGACATGCCCAAGTTTAAATTTGAAATGTCTACGATCAATTTTTAAGATGCCCAAGACCGTAGGCATTTGACATGCCCAAGTTTAAATTTGACATGCCTAGGATCAACTTTGAGATGCCAAGACCGTGTTTCCATGCCCTTGCCCAAGATTCAATTTGACATGCCCAAGTTTAAATTTGACATGTCTAGGATAAATTTCAAGATGCCCAAGACCATAGGATTGTACTTTCATGACCATGCCCAAGATTCAATTTGACATGTCTAAGATCAATTTTAAGATACCCAAGACCTTAGGATTGTGCTTTCATTCCCAAGCCCAAGAATCAATTTTACATACCCAAGTTTAAATATGACATGTATAAGATCAATTTTGAAATGCCTAAGACCGTAGGCATGTTCTTTCATGCCCATGCCCAAGATTCAATTTGACATGCCTAATATCAATTTTGAGATGCCCAAGACCGTAGGCTTGTGCTTTCATGCCCATGCTCAAGATTCAATTTGACATGCCCAAGTTTAAATTTAACATATCTAGGATCAAATTAGATAGGCCCAAAATCGTAGGCTTGTGCTTTCATGCCCATGCACAAGATTTAATTTGACATGCCTAGGATCAATTTTGAGATGAACAAGACTTTAGGTTTGTCCTTTCATGCCCATGCCCAAGATTCAATTTTACATGCCAAAGTTTAAATTTGACATGTCTAGGATCAATTTTTAGATGCCCAAGACCTTAGGATTCTGATTTCATGCCCATGCCCAAGATTCAATATGACATGCCCAAGTTTAAATTTGAAATGTCTAGCATAAATTTTAAGATGCCCAAGACCGTAGGCTTGTGCTTTCATGTCCTTTCCCAAGATTCAATTTGACATTCCCAAGTTTAAATTTGACATGCCTAGGATTAACTTTGATATTCCCAAGACCGTAGTCTTGTGTTTTCATGCCCATGCCCAAAATTCAATTTGACATGCCCAAGTTTAAACTTCACATGTCTAGGATCAATTTTGAGATTCCCAAGACCGTGTTTTCATGCCCAAGTTTAATTTGACATGTCTAGGATCAATTTTAAGATGCCCAAGACTATAGGCTTGTGATTTTATTCCCATTCCCAAGATTCACTTTTACATGCCCAATTTTAAATTTGACATGAGGATCAGTTTTGAGATGCCAAAGACCGTAGAATTGTACTTTCATTCCCATGCCCAAGATTCAATTTGACATGCCTAAGTTTCAATTTGACATGTCTAGGATCAATTTTAAGATGCCCAAGACCTTAGGCTTGTGCTTTCATTCCCAATCCCAAGAATCAATTTTACATGCCCAAGTTTAAATATGACATGTCTAGGATCAATTTTGAGATGCCCAAGACCGTAGGATTGTGCTTTCATTCTTATGTCCAAGATTCAATTTGACATACCCAAGTTTAAATTTGACATGCCTGGGATAAATTTTGAGATGCCTAAGACCGTAATCTTGTAATTTCATGCCCATGCCCAAGATTCAAATTGACATGCCCAAGTTTATATTTGACATGTCTTGCGTCAATTTTGAGATACCCAAGACCGTAGGCATGTGCTTTCATGCCCATGCCCAAGATTCAATTTGACATGCCTAATATCAATTTTGAGATGCCCAAGACCGTAGGCTTGTGCTTTCATGCCCATACCCAAGATTCAATTTGACATGCCCAAGTTTAAATTTAACATGTCTAGGATCAAATTAGAGATGACCAAGATCGTAGGCTTGTGCTTTCATGCCCATGTACAAGATTCATTTTGACATGCCTATGATCAAATTTGAGATTTCCAAGACCGTAGGCTTTTGCTTTCATTCCCATGCCCAAGATTCAATTTGACATGCCTAGGATCAATTTTGAGATGCCCAAGGCATAGGTTTGTGCTTTTATGCCCATGCCCAAGATTCAATTTGACATGCCCAAGTTTAAATTTGACATGTCTAGGATCATTTTTGAGATGCCCAAGACCTTAGGATTGTGCTTTCATTCCCATGCCCAAGATTCAATTTGACATGCCCAAGTTTAAATTTGAAATATCTACGATCAATTTTAAGATGCACAAGACCGTAGGCTTGTGTTTTCATGGCCATGCCCAAGATTCAATTTGACATGCCCAAGTTTAAATTTGACATTCCTAGGATCAACTTTGAGATGCCAAGACCGTGTTTCCATGCCATTGCCCAAGATTCAATTTGACATGCCCAAGTTCAAATTTGACATGTCTAGGATAAATTTTAAGATGCCCAAGACCATAGGATTGTACTTTCATGACCATGCCCAAGATTCAATTTGACATGCCCAAATTTAAATTTGACATGTCTAAGATCAATTTTAAGATACCCAAGACCTTAGGCTTGTGCTTTCATTCCCAAGCCCAAGAATCAATTTTACATACCCAAGTTTAAATATGACATGTCTAGGATCAATTTTGAGATGCCCAAGACCGTAGGATTGTATTTTCATGCTCAAGATTCAATTTGACATACCCAAGTTTAAATTTGACATGTCTAGGATCAATTTTGAGATGCCTAAGACCTTAGTATTGTAATTTCATGCCCATGCCTAAGATTCAATTTGACATGCCCAAGTTTATATTTGACATGTCTTCCATCAATTTTGAGATGCCCAAGACCAAAGACTTGTGCTTTCATGCCCATGCCCAAGATTCAATTTGACATGCCCAAGTTTAAATTTGACATGTATAAGATCAATTTTGAGATGCCTAAGACCGTAGGCATGTGCTTTCATGCCCATGCCCAAGATTCAATTTGACATGCCTAATATCAATTTTGAGATGCCCAAGACCGTAGGCTTGTGCTTTCATGACCATGCTCAAGATTCAATTTGACATGCCCAAGTTTAAATTTAACATATCTAGGATCAAATTAGGGATGCCCAAGATCGTAGGCTTGTGCTTTCATGCCCATGCACAAGATTCAATTTGACATGCCTAGGATCAATTTTGAGATGCACAAGACCGTAGGTTTGTGCTTTCATGCCCATGCCCAAGATTCAATTTTACATGCCAAAGTTTAAATTTGACATGTCTAGGATCAATTTTTAGATGCCCAAGAACTTAGGATTGTGCTTTCATGCCCATTCCCAAGATTCAATATGACATGCCCAAGTTTAAATTTGAAATGTCTAGCATAAATTTTAAGATTCCCAAGACCGTAGGCTTGTGCTTTCATGTCCTTTCCAAAGATTCAATTTGACATTCCCAAGTTTAAATTTGACATGCCTAGGATCAACTTTGAGATGCCCAAGACCGTAGTATTGTGTTTTCATGCCCATGCCCAAAATTCAATTTGACATGCCCAAGTTTAAACTTCACATGTCTAGGATCAATTTTGAGATTCCCAAGACCGTGTTTTCATGCCCAAGTTTAATTTGACATGTCTATGATCAATTTTAATATGCCAAAGACTATAGGCTTGTGATTTTATTCCCATTCCCAAGATTCAATTTTACATGCCCAATTTTAAATTTGACATGTCTAGGATCAATTTTGAGATGCCAAAGACCGTAGAATTGTACTTTCATGCCCATGCCCAAGATTCAATTTGACATGCCTAAGTTTAAATTTGACATGTCTAGGATCAATTTTAAGATGCCCAAGACCTTAGGCTTGTGCTTTCATTCCCAATCCCAAGAATCAATTTTCCATGCCCAAGTTTAAATATGACATGTCTAGGATCAATTTTGAGATGCCCAAGACCGTAGGATTGTGCTTTCATGCTTATGTCCAAGATTCAATTTGACATACCCAAGTTTAAATTTGACATGTCTAGGATAAATTTTGAGATGCCTAAGACCGTAATCTTGTAATTTCATGCCCATGCCCAAGATTCAAATTGACATACCCAAGTTTATATTTGACATGTCTTGCATCAATTTTGAGATACCCAAGACCATAGGCTTGCGCTTTCATGCCCATGCCCAAAATTCAATTTGACATCCCCAAGTCTAAATTTGGCATGTCTAGGATCAATTTTGAGATGCCCAAGACCTTAGTCTTGTGCTTTCATTCACATGCGCAAGATTCAATTTGACATACCCAAGTTTAAATTTGACATGCCTAGGATCAATATTGAGATGCCCAAGATCGTAGGCTTGTGCTTTCATGCCCATGCCCAAGAATCAATTTGACATGCCCAAGTTTAAATTTAACATGTCTAGGATCCATTTTGAGATTCCCAAGACCTTAGGATTGTGCTTTCATGCCCATTCCCAAGATTCAATTTGACATGCCCAAATTTAAATTTTAAATGTCTAGGATCAATTTTAAGATACCCAAGACCGTAGGCTTGTGCTTTCATGCCCATGCCCAAGATTCAACTTGACATGCCTAGGATCAACTTTGAGATGCCCAAGACCGTGTTTTCATGCCCATGCCCAAGATTCAATTTGACATGCCCAAGTTTAAATTTGACATGCCTAAGATCAACTTTGAGATGCCCAAGACCGTGTTTTCATGCCCTTGCCCAAGATTCAATTTGACATCCCCAAGTTTAAATTTGACATGTCTAGGATAAATTTTAAGATACCCAAGACCATAGGATTGTACTTTCATGCCCATGCCCCATATTCAATTTGACATGCCCAAATTTAAATTTGACATGTGTAGGATCAATTTTAAGATACGCAAGACCTTAGGCTTGTGCTTTCATTCCCAAGCCCAAGAATCAATTTCACATACCCAAGATTAAATATGACATGTCTAGGATCAATTTTGAGATGCCCAATACCGTAGGATTGTGTTTTCATGATCAAGATTCAATTTGATATACCCAAGTTTGAATTTGACATGCCTAGGATCAATTTTGAGATGCCTAAGACCGTAGTCTTGTAATTTCATGCCCATGCCTAAGATTCAATTTGACATGCCCAAGTTTATATTTGACATGTCTTGCATCAATTTTGAGATGCCCAAGACCTTAGGATTGTGCTTTCATGCCCATGCCCAAGATTCAATTTGACATGCCCAAGTTTAAATTTGACATGTTTAGAATCATTTTTGAGATGCCCAAGACCGTAGGATTGTGATTTCATTCCCATACCCAAGATTCAATTTGACATACCCAAGTTTAAATTTGACATGTCTAGGATCAATTTTGAGATGCCCAAAATCGTAGTCTTGTGCTTTCATGCCCATGCCCAAGATTCAATTTGACATGCCCAAGTTTAAATTTGACATGTCTAGGATCAATTTTGAGATGACCAAGACCTTAGGATTGTGCTTTCATGCCCATGCCCAAGATTCAATTTGACATGCCTAGGATCAATTTTGAGATGCCTAAGACCTTAGTATTGTAATTTCATGCCCATGCCTAAGATTCAATTTGACATGCCCAAGTTTATATTTGACATGTCTTGCATCAATTTTGAGATGCCCAAGACCAAAGGCTCGTGCTTTCATGCCCATGCCCAAGATTCAATTTGACATGCCCAAGTTTAAATTTGACATGTATAAGATCAATTTTGAGATGCCTAAGACCGTAGGCATGTGCTTTCATGCCCATGCCCAAGATTCAATTTGACATGCCTAATATCAATTTTGAGATGCCCAAAACCGTACGCTTGTGCTTTCATGCCTATGCTCAAGATTCAATTTGACATGCACAAGTTTAAATTTAACATACCTAGGATAAAATTAGAGATGCCCAAGATCGTAGGCTCGTGCTTTCATGCCCATGCACAAGATTCAATTTGACATGCCTAGGATCAATTTTGAGATGCACAAGACCGTAGGTTTGTGCTTTCATGCCCATGCCCAAGATTCAATTTGACATGCCAAAGTTTAAATTTGACATGTCTAGGATCAATTTTTAGATGCCCAAGACCTTAGGATTGTGCTTTCATGCCCATGCCCAAGATTCAATATGCCATGCCCAAGTTTAAATTTGAAATGTCTAGAATAAAGTTTAAGATGCCCAAGACCGTAGGCTTGTGCTTTCATATCCTTTCCCAAGATTCAATTTGACATGACCAAGTTTAAATTTGACATGCCTAGGATCAACTTTGAGATGCCCAAGACCGTAGTCTTGTGTTTTCATGCCCATGCCCAAGATTAAATTTGACATGCCCAAGTTTAAACTTCACATGTCTAGGATCAATTTTGAGATGCCCAAGACCGTGTTTTCATGCCCATGCCCAAGATTCAATTTGACATGCCCAAGTTTAATTTGACATGTCTATGATCAATTTTAAGATGTCCAAGACTATAGGCTTGTGATTTCAATACCATGCCCAAGATTCAATTTTACATACCCAATTTTAAATTTGACATGTCTAGGATCAGTTTTGAGATGCCAAAGACCGTAGAATTGTACTTTCATGCCCATGCCCAAGATTCAATTTGACATGCCCAAGTTTAAATTTGACATGTCTAGGATCAATTTTAAGATTCCCAAGACCTTAGGCTTGTGCTTTCATTCCCAAACCCAAGAATCAATTTTACATGCCCAAGTTTAAATATGACATGTCTAGGATCAATTTTGAGATGCCCAAGACCGTAGGATTGTGCTTTCATGCTCATGGCCAAGATTTAATTTGACATACCCAAGTTTAAATTTGACATGCCTAGGATCAATTTTGCGATGCTTAAGACCGTAGTCTTGTAATATCATGCCCATGCCCAAGATTCAATTTGACATGCCCAAGTTTATATTTGACATGTCTTGCTTCAATTTTGAGATGCCCAATACCATAGGCTTGTGGTTTCATGGCCATGCCCGAGATTCAATTTGACATGCCCAAGTTTAAATTTGACATGTCTAGGATCAATTTTGAGATGCCCAAGACCGTAGGCATGCGCCTTCATGCCCATGCCCAAGATTCAATTTGACATGCCTAATATCAATTTTGAGATGCCCAGGACCGTAGGATTGTGCTTTCATTCCCATTCCCAAGATTCAATTTGACATGCCCAAGTTTAAATTTAACATGTCTAGGATCAAATTTGAGATGACCAAGATCGTAGGAATGTGCTTTCATGCCCAAGCACAAGATTCAATTTGATATACATAAGATCAATTTTGAGATACCCAAGCCCGTAGGCTTGTGCATTCATGCCCATGCCCAAGATTCAATTTGACATGACTAGGACCAATTTTGAGATGCCCAAGGCATAGGCTTGTGCTTTCATGCCCAAGCCCAAGATTCAATTTGACATGCCCAAGTTTAAATTTGACATGTTTAGAATCAATTTTGAGATGCCCAAGACCGTAGGATTATGCTTTCATGCCCATGCCCAAGATTCAATTTGACATGCCCAAGTTTAAATTTGACATGTTTAATATCAATTTTAAGATACCCAAGACCGTAAGCTTGTGATTTCATGCCCATGCCCAAGATTCAACTTGACATGCCCAAGTTTAAATTTGACATGCCTAGGATCAATTTTGAGATGCCCAAGACTGTAGGCTTGTGCTTTCATGCCCATGCCCAAGATTCAATTTTACATGCCCAAGTTTAAATTTGACATGCCTAGTATCAATTTTGAGATGCCCAAGACCGTAGGATCGTGCTTTCATGGTCATGCCCAAGATTCAATTTAACATATCAAGTTTAAATTTGACATGCCTGAGGATCAATTTTCAGATGCCTAAGACTGTAGTCTTGTAGTTTCATGCCCATGCCCAAGATTCAATTTGACATGCCCAATTTTATATTTGACATGTCTTGGATCAATTTTGAGATGCCCAAGACCGTAGGCTTGTGCTTTCATGCCCATGAACAAGATTCAATTTGACAATCCTAGGATCAATTTTGATATGCCCAAGTCCATAGGCTTGTGATTTCATGCCCATGCCCAAGATTCAATTTGACATGCCCAAGTTTAAATTTTACATGTCTAGGTTCAATTTTGAGATGCCCAAGACCTTAGGATTGTGCTTTCATGCCGATGCCAAAAATTCAATTTGACATACCCAAGTTTTAAATTTGACATGTCTAGGACCAATTTTGAGATGCCCAAGACCTTAGGCTTGTGCTTTCATTCCCATGCCCAAGATTCAATTTGACATACCAAAGTTTAAATTTGAAATGTCTAGGATCAATTTTAAGATGCCCAAGACCGTAGGCTTGTGCTTTCATGACCATGCCCAAGATTCAATTTGACATGCCCAAGTTAAAATTTGACATGCCTAGGATCAACTTTCAGATGCCCAAGACCGTAGTCTTGTGTTTTCATGCCCATGCCCAAGATTCAATTTAACATGCCTAGGATCAATTTTGATATGCCCAAAACCGTAGGCTTGTGCTTTCATGCCCATGCCCAAGTGTAGATGGTGGATTTTCGATAAAGGATAAATTGTAAACTCATAATTATATGAAGCTCTGATTCAGCAATCGGACGCGAGTATTGAGACACGGCTCTCTCATAGAATTCTCAACGGAGAGTGTTTTCTCTCAGAGTACATGTAGATATGTAGTCTCACGACTGGACAACGGCATATCTCGTGAATACTGAATACTTTCAGTGATTATTTCTATATAGCATGACGAGATGGACGGCTCCTAGACAGCTTGCTCTACTAGTAGAGAGCGATAACGTCTTCAGGAACAAACAACAAGTTTACCCTGACTATATAAAGGATATGACTTACCGGCAAGCTCGTATCAGGATAATTAATGCTCCTAGACAACTTGCTCTGCTAGTATAGAGCCACAAAGTTAATTATTCCTAATTACAATCGCTCATTTTCCATGGTCGAATCCATGACTGGTTCCATGGAATGACAATAACAATTGTTCTGATTGTATGATCGAATCCACAACTTAATCTCATAGAATAGCAATAATTATATTATCTCATTACTCTGATTTCATGATCGAATCCACAACTGGTCTCATAAATGGTAATAGATAAACCTTAATTACTCCGATTCTATGGTCGAATCTATGATCCCATGGAATGGTAATGCTCACTTTATTATTCTGAATTCGCAGTCGAATCCTCAGCTGATCCTATGAATTAATGATAAACATCTTATTACTCAGTTTTGTGAATTATTCTCCTTTGAATTCCACAATTAGTAATAAATAATCAACAACCGGGCGTCTGAGCTACCTCTAAGTAAGCCCCGATTCAAATGGTGAAGGTGTATTCAACGATGATACACTAACAGTCACCGCACGAACGAGTATTTCAAAAATACAACGAAACGATAAACCTATGCAAAATAGAGAAGAAAATAATAAATAATTAAAAATATTGACCAGGGTGCTGGGAGCACGGACACACGATCGACCGTGTCGTGGTCAATCCCACGCCAGTTTTATATTTTTAATGTATTTTTATTATTTTCCATGATTTGATGAAAATCCTCTCATTTTATCAAATCTCCTTCGTCTCGAGGAAACTCCTCGGTTTCATGTTACTTCCATAAATCCATAAAAAATAATATAAAATTAAGGAAAGGAGTGTGGGGCGTGACGATTGGCCAACCGGCCATGTCTTGGTCCCAACCGGCCCCACACCCACGGTTGCTTATTATTATTTTTTTATTATTATTTCTCTAATTTCATGAAAAAACTCCTTGATTTCATGGTATTTTTGCACAAATCATCAAATAATAATAAAATAATATAAATTATGAAAACTTGTGGGACCGGGCCTTGGCCGGCCGGCCATCCCCTAGCCGGTCCCACACGCCCCTTTGTTTTATTATTTTATTATTAGTTTTCCTTGAATTCATCAAATTCCTTGATTTCATGGTATTTCTCTCAAATTAGAAAAAATTCCCTCAAATCATCAAAAATACCTAAAAGATATTAAAAAATTATGAAAACACGTGGGACCGGGCCCAAGCCGGCAGGCCATGCCTCCACGGTCCCACACGCCCTTGTTTTTATTATTTTAATATTTTTTTGCTTCCCTGAACTCATGAAAACTCCTTCAGTTCATGGAAACTCCCTAAATTCATCAAATTTCTCAAAATTCATGAATTTTTCATAAAATAATTATAAAATTAGGGAAACTTGTGGGACCAGGCCCTAGCCGGCCGGTCATACCTTCCACGGTCCCACACGCCCTTGTTTTATTATTTTAATATCTTCTGGTTCCTTGAACTCATGAAAACTCCTTAAATTCATGGAAACTCCCAAAATTCATCAAATTTCTCAAAATTCATGAATTTTTCATAAAATCATCAAAATATTATAAAATTAAAAAAAGGCACCACGGGACCGTGGTCACGACCAGCCGACCATGCGTTGACCACGGCGGTCCCACGCCTCCTCATTCCTTATTTTATAATTATTTTTCATCATCTCATGGTGTTTTTCCTCAGTTTCGTCGAAACCCTAATTTTGGCATATTTTCTCGAATAGATGCTCAATTGCACGCCAGAAAATATCAAAATTCTCAGGACTGAGACACGGATAACTTGGGGACACGCGCACACTATCTTGACCGACTAAGATTGGCTCTTTGGCTCACGGAAGCCGGTCCCATCAATTTTCACAGTTTTGACCTAATTTGCACAATTGCTCGTACTAGGTGCAAAACTCTCCCAAACACTTTGGATTTTCATGAAGTGATCGTCAGGAGGTCACGGGTAACCTAGGGCCGGTTTCATGACTCCATGGTCGGTCCCTCGCTTCGTCATAATTAATTAGGTTTTCTCACCTAAGGCTCAGACAAGCATTTTTTGAATAAATGATTAAACCAGCATTTAATCATTCTTCCACCAACAAATCGTCAACTCTTCAGGAGTTCTTTGTATTTGCTCATGTGAGCATATGGAAACTACATGGTTGATCCATGGTCCCATGTAGTCGCTCCCTTCTTCGTCCCATGGTTGAAATTCTGACAACCATGAATTGACCATCAATTGATCAAATTAGGGTTTCTGAATCCAAGGATCATCATTCCAGATTCCAACCTTAATAATTTTACGACGGCCTCATGGTCATTAATTTCATTAATTATGCTCGGTTCAACGACCAATATTCTAAGTAATATTTTGGTACGCTGCCAATAATCCATCAGATGAGCAACACATGCTCAGACGATCAAATATTCAACAATTCATCACATGAGCAGCACTTGCTCAGATGAGGAATATTTTCTCAATATTGGTTCAACAATCAATATTCAACGATCCATCGAATGATCAATACTTGCTCACTTCATTGTAAGAACTATACCTCTGTCTCATGACATGTTCAATTCATGAGTTTCAGAACATCATGTTCAACTCAAAGACTACATGGACTCATCGTCCCATCAAACCACGAAGTCATCAATTGACTAACAAACCATGAGACGTCAATCGTGTCACTTGGGGGGATATCAGTTAGGGTTTTGGTCTGGCGGTCTACGGCACGTGTGTTCAAACACACGATGGAATGTGAGCAAGTCGTGCAGTCAATTGAAGGAATTCACGAGGTAGTGGGTGTAAAATCGACTAAGTCTCCACATGTTGAGCAACTGGTTTCAAACACGATCTCCACTTTCCCACTCCTTGATTCCATCAACTGTCACACTTCATGGGATCATGGTGTCTAAAATTCCAGCAATATAAATAAGTCTCTGAATCATTATTGAATGATCAACATCAACAATATAATCAATCTCACGTCAAACTGACAACACGAGATCATCAACTCTCAATTGAGTAATTTAAATCACTCAGAGCTTATTGCATTCGGAATTCACACACCCACAATCTTTGGTTACCACTGATTCCACACATTTCTCAGCTTCCCTCCTATAGATCAACCCATCCTCTCTTGTGACCGAATTTACTCTGGAAAGGTCATTGTCTTGATTTAGGCCGGTGTACTACAGATTGATCTCTCGAATCTAACGCACCCCCTTTGCAGCGGTGCATCTGTGTGAGGTTTAACATTTCGCTCGGTCCGAGGAGTCTCCTCCGTACGGTCGTCTCCTCAATTCCTTAAAAACCAGCAAATCGTTTTTCCCCATCTACAGATTTGCGACCACAGTGGGAGATTAATCTCTCGGTTGCAATCTCACAATTTCACAAGATGGTTGATCTCAGGTCGGGTTCAGTTACAAATCCTAATACAAACCGTGCTAGCACTAGCAACAACAATAATCAGAATATCCTGGAGACAATTCCGACCTCCAACGCTGGTGGTGGTGACGTTACTCCTCCTAACGTTGAAGGACATCCACTGTCCGGACGACACACTAAAGAAGTCAGAGGAGATCCACCACTTACCATTGCCGATCTTATCAAAGCGCAGGAGACTTTTGCAAAGAATGAGACTGACATGGCTGCTACACAGAAGGAGCTGTGCAATTATCTCAAAACTCTTACTGACAAGATGTCAGAGAAGACTCAAGAGAAGGGAAAGGAGAAATCCTCGGACGACGGTCCTGAAATAATTCCAATCCATATAGTAGAAGACGACGAAATCCACAAAATTGCTGCCGAAAACTCATCAGCAAAGGGGTCACCGAATTTCATCACTCGCGAGGATCTGGAGCACCTCTTAGAGAACCATGTAAAAGGCAAGACATCGCATGACCATTGTCATCAACCTCCTTATCCCGCCGCTACGCAGAGGATTCCACTCCCCAAAGGTTACGTTTCTCCAACTTTCACCTTGTATGATGGAACTGGCAATGCTCGGGAACATGTCTCTAGTTTTCTCGAAGCCCTGGGAGAACATGAACATAATCATGTCGTCCGTCTCAAGGAATTCTCAAAATCTCTGAAAGGCAGGGCATACACCTGGTATAACAGCATCACACCAGGGACCATCAACAATTGGGGATAAATGGTTGACGCATTTTACAGGAAATACTTCTTCGTGTCAGAACAAGTCACCCTCTCCGACCTTGGAAGAATGTTTCAAAGGGTCAGTGAAAATCCCAATGATTATGTGAAAAGGTTCAGAGTCCAAGCCATGGATTGTCACGACCCAAACGTCACGGAACAACAACTGGTGGACTTGTGCATCAATGGCATGCTCCCGGTCTCCAAGTCCTTGCTAGAAAACCTTCGATTCCAGACTTTCTCAGAGCTTCACGAAGCTGCAAAGAGGTCGGCAACCACTGCACCCGCTCTTTTGGAAAGAGCAAAGTCTACAAAGAATGAAGATTCAAAAGACACTCGAGGAAGCAGGCGTCTGATCAACAAGCAGTATAATCTGCAACCTTCAACAAATGCTGTCGCGGAAGGGAGTAAGCGAAAAGCAGAACCACAAAACAAGAAGACTTCCTCCACCCCTTCAAAGACACACAAGAAGGAGAATTCGAAAATCCCTCCTCAGCATATGGAAGATCCAGAAGCACCTGATTTTCCCTGTTCAATGGAAGAAGTTAATGAACTACTCGATGCCTGTATCCAAGACGGCGCAATCAAACTGCCTTATGTCAAGAAGGAACCAACTGAAGAGGCCATGGAAAATCCTCGGTATTGTCGCTTCCATAGATACGTCATCCATCCCACGAGTGATTGCAAAATTTTGAAGCCAACATTCAAAGAAAAGGTCGAATCAGGAGAGCTCAACCTGGGGACTGAGGGGGTGCACAAAAACCCCCTCCCGGTCAGAACTTTTACCATCTCCGAACCTCCTGTCAAGGAAACGGTCCAATATTTGATCGAACGTGTCTGCGAGCTGTTGTATCTTTCGAAAGATCAAAGGAAAGACATGTTTGTTGCACTGAACCACATCGTGTCCGGAAGACGTCCGCTGATCCAAGAGACTACCACCGGACCTTCAGCCACCGAAACAGAAATGTATGACTGGGGACTTCTCACCACAGTGCACATTAAAGGAAATGAGTTCAAGAGGGCGTTCATCGATGTTGGTACCGCCGTCAACATCATCCCTTTGAAAACTCTCAGAGCTGCTGGTATTACTCGACGGGAAGCCACCCACGCTCCCATAGCAATCAGGGACCACGAAGGAATCTCCAGAAATGCATACGGCTTCATCACTCTCAAAGTTACTGAAAGATTGATCTGCACTGAGGCCAAGTTTTTCATAATCCGGGAAGACCCTGGATACGACATGATCCTTGGGAGAACTTGGATTCATGCTGAAAGGACAACGATACCTTCAACACATCCTGTCATCGACAAGGATTCCGAGACGGAAGATGAAGCTGAGGACGCACCACCGTTTGAGCATCTGGAAGAAGTAACAGCTCTGATGGGGGTTACGCAAGAACTCGGAGAAAATCCGCACTCCTTTGTCAGAAGTTTTCGAGCTCAGGAAAGTCTTATTCCTCCTCTTGCTCCAATATTACCAATGTTCAAATACGCTACTATGGTCCAGGGACTTCTCCCCATGAATAATTTAGCAGTCATCAAAAGCTACGAGTGAGTAACTTCACCTCAGGAATATTACACGCAATGGATGAGTTCAGAACTTCTTCAAGTCGGTCACTCCATCGAGAGGTTTATTGCTGAAGACTTGGCTAAGCATGATCAACACTATGCTGGATACTCTCTTCCGCGCGAGTTCCCATACGGGCCACAATCATGGAATTACATGAAACAGGGAATTCCGAATCAGCGGAAGATATTCAAGGCACGATCGACCAAGCCCAACAAGTTTCATGAAGGGGACCTGGTTCTCAAAGCAGTTCAACGCGGTCTTCATTCTACAAGGAACTCTAATTGGGAAGGACCATTCATGGTCGCTGAGTCCGTGGCCGGAGGATACTACAAATTGACCAATACAGATGGCAGAACCCTACCAGTAATTCACGAAAATTGGCTCAAGGCGTTTATCTGAAATTATTGGATATTTAAGGTATTGGGCGTTTGAAGCACTCATGGCGTTGGGATTTAACATTTAGGATTTTCTTTCATTTGTATTTTCAATTCCTCCAAAACATTTGCAATACTTGCAATTAGTATTTGAATTCAGCAATTTATCAAAATTCAGTTCATATTTCGTAAAAGAAAATCAATATCAAATCTACAAGAAAATCCTTAACCATCAGTCAATCCAAAACCATCTAAATATCAAAACCCAAGTATAAACCTCACATCTCTCAGAAGTTCAGAAGTTTAAGAGATCAGCAAGAAAAGGCTTTCGCTCATTAGCATCCTTCAAGATTTGCAAAGCCGCCCTCTCCTTGTTCAACTCCTCGGCCAGCTTGGAAATATTGTCCTCCTTCTCCTTCACAACATCGTTTGGAAAGGGTACGTTCTTCTCACATGAATCCTTGATAACGTTTATTTTCTTACGAAGCCATCTCACGTTGAGGCCAAGTCTTTCTGAATTCTCCAAGTTAAACTCCCAATCAAAGAGTATATCTGGAGTCACGGTATTCCTGGGTCTCGTATGCATATCACTCAAGACACGCAAGATAACGCCTACTTGCATGGTTAAAGCATAAGTAAGCCCAGGGTTCCTGTCAACGATCATGTGGCCGAACTTCTTCCATATCGTCTCGTACAAATGTGCATATCCAATGGGAACGCTGAATCCACCGACCAGTTCATAATACGGGAGTGAAGTGTTAAAGGGATGATCGAAGGCAATACCTGCAGTTGGATATTCATACACTATTATACGGTTCTCAATCACTGGAGCGGCTTCCACGACCAAAGCAACAGTTCCTTCGGTATTCTCCGCTGCTATCTCGATTTATTCTATCACCGAGGCAATAACCATTTGGTTTTCCATAACATCATCAGCGACCTTCTCATGGCCTCGAAGTGCAGGGATAGCCTTCTCTTCATCAATAACTTCGTAAGGGTTAGAGTTATCATCATTGGCTCCAGTATCCTCAACTTCGGTATTTAGCACCTAATACGAAGATTACATGAGGTTAGAGTCACAAAGCCAAAGGAGATTATGAAACACAGTATACCCTCAAGTAAAAATCATCAAAGTTCATCATACTACATTCAATACACGAGCGAATAGCATGAAAGTCATGAAAAACACGTTTTACGATGAGTCCGTCTGAAGAAACTGATCTCTTCCCTGTACTAAGAGACGGACTGGGGGCAATCTACAAGGAATCAGAGGATGGGTCATATGCCATTCTCTTCGTATGGATGTCCTCTATGACGTGTCAACATTTCATGACAATCCGATGAACGAGGGGATAGATGTGGCCAAAATATCAAGTTATGGGAAATCTGAAAAAAGTTCTGGAAGTCTCCTGGAAGTTTACTATTTCGCCCTTTTCAAGCTATGAACGTGCTCAAAACTTAAAAAGCTTATTTACTAAAGATTGGAAATTTTCCGGGCTTGAATTTGTACATGCATATCATCAAAATCCGACTCCGGACGAAGATTCTACAGCGTTTTTACTAAAAGCTGGGTTCTGAATTTTCTGACGACGAAGTTCGACTATGTTTTCATATATTCACATGGGTTATCATTCATTCATCCACAAGTCAGCACTTTTATACTTCTATGAAGAATTTACAGGATATATACTTACTTGAGGAGTCTCCAAAGTGTCCAAGGGGTTGGAATTGTCCACATCAACGACAAGAGGAACATCACATCCATCCGGTTCCGAATCTTGGGAATTGCCTCCATTCCCCTTCCCAGAGGATGATTGAGTTCTAGAATCCTCCATCTCCATGAAGACATCCTCCTGTACACGTCCTTTACAATCAATTTTTTCATCCATGAAGCACTACGTTTGAACATGTGAAGAAATACTTACAGTTTCCTCGTCACTCAAATCAGCAATTGCTTGTTCAGTAGCAGAAAATTGAAGACCTTCAAGACTTGATGGAGTAAAATTCTGCAACAAAATTAACAAAGTTGGCTTCATGATTCTAATGCTAATAGCAATGAAAGTCACGGTGATAAATATTGGGAACTCACCAAAGCACCAACTGGGGACTTTACGGTATTAGGTAACAGCTTATAACCTTTATGCCTGCCTTCTCCGCCATGAATAACCGCCTCAGTCTCTGAGAAATCTACACCGATTCGAGGTCGTATATTACGACCGTCCTATGGTGAAATCCAGTAATATAATCAGAATACAGTTCTTATAATTTCGTGAAGATTATATGAAGAAACATACCTGAGAGCATCCTGGAGACGACTTTCGTTTATCACCAGAAATATACTTCAATCTTGGTCGACTGGAAATCATCTTAGCCGAAGGAAGATCCTTGAATGGAGGTTTGGGAAATCTTACAAAGCCACGCAAACGCCCAAGTTGATGGCCCCAGAATTCTACATAACCTGGGGTTACATAGGCGAATCTATCAGAACCAGGAAACCAGTAGCTACTCCCTTCCACGTGAGTATGATCCAAATGAGTCCTGAGTTTCTCAACTGATGGTTTCCTTCTCCGTATGGTTGGAACACACTGATCCATACCCATTTGTCGAGATGCTCTATCAATATTGTACTCCTCCACTGAAAGCTCTCCAAACGTGACTGATAGAAAATGACCAGGAGTGCAACTCAACATGAAAGATCTTTCGCCATCACTCAGATGCGCACCAGACGTCAAACTCGTGCCTTCTCCAGTTTTGAAAGTCATCGGCTAAGAAACATAATCAGGGACTGACACCCACGGGCGAAAATTAAACTCAGATTCTTCATCTAACACATCAATAAAACGTATTTTAGAACGAGGCTGCTTGGTGGACCAACGCATGATCCTATCATTATCTTTCTCAGGGAAAGTATGGCGCGCATCAGTATTCGGTCCTTGCAGAACATTATGTGGAGTAGGTGCATAATTCTTAAAATGCTCCCATATAAAAGCTTGAAGAAACATCGTGTTGGCATAACACTCAATCTTCATAGAGCCGTTCGACACACTGGAGACTATAATCAAGGATCCCAGGTTGTAATACAAGGAGCCTAAGAATAAACTACCTATCGGAAGTTGCTCACCTTGAGCCATCTTAATAGCAAAGGGAATCACAAAAGGCTTCAACATATTTCCACTGTCTTCAAAAACGTCTCTGGAAAACCATAAACATAAGAAAGCAGCAATGGGTAACATACCGTCGATGGGTTTATCAGAAACCTCGTCTTTGGGCCACCAGTGTGTCAACCAGGAAGCATAGTATCCTTTACTAACAGCCTTATTTGCTTTCTCCATTGCAGCTGTCAAGACATGAGAAACGGCGGTCTCCTCATCTGAAAGATCCCCAGGAAGATTTCCCGTGATCGGGAGATGCATCAGAGCCGCCACGTCTTCCAAGGTAATGGTAAACTCTCCTCATCTACATATGAAAGTGTGAGTGGGAATGCACCAGCGGGCAAACAGAGCCAAAATACCACTCGCTTCATGATAAATGAACAACTCTCCAGAAGCTTGAATAGCTCTCGTCACCTGCGCCTGGTCGAGCATAGTCCTCACATGAGGAAAACCCAACATATGCCTCGCCCAGCCGGCAAATTTCTCCAAAGGTCGTCGAGAAAGCTTAAACTCTATGATTGATGAGGCGAAGATCCCTCGTTCAAGACAAAATCGAATCACTGACTTAGGAGTCACCAACTTCTTCTGAGTAACAGTTCCGGGATTTATCAAAAGACGATACACCGGGGATTTCAAATGTTGCTCAGCTCCTGGGATATCTTTTTCAAAGAATGCATCATCTATGTTCGGGACATTCTTAATCCCAGGGATTTCATCTTCGTCTCCCCCAACGGAAGTTTCATCCATGCATGTCTCATCTCTGGAGATACCATCATCAACACACATCTCTTCCCTCGAGGCGTCGTCAGCTTGGGAATTGGACATCTTTGCTAAGTAGCTGAAAAGGTTCACACTACATTCTACTTCAGTATGCCGTCCAGGTATAAATCAAGGAAATACAAGCAAAAACTGGTAACTCTTAACTCTTACCTTTTATACTTCCACTAACAATGGTGATAGTAATACTAGAGTTAACACCTCAAAATCGTTCATCTCTTCGAAAACTGCAAAAAACGAACGAAACTTTGTTAATTTCAAAACTGATTTTTCATAAAATCACGGACACAATTTTCATAATGTGAACATTCACACAACTGACCTATAAAGTTTACAACAATAAAATATTTCATCATAAATATATTATCTATCTTCGAAGGTTCCTCAAAACCCACGTTTCTGGTTTTTCGAAAAAGCAGCAATTAATGCAACTTGCATACATAAACTCTCAAGGTCACCATTTAATGCTGATTGAGGAACACAGCTTTCCTCAATAAGCAGGGGATTAATGTAGATGGTGGATTTTCGACAAAGGCTAAATTCGTAAACTCATAATTATACGAAGCTCTGATTCAGCAATCAGACGTGAGTATCGAGACATGGGACTCTCATCGAATTCTCAACGGAGAGTACCTTCTCTCAGAGTACATGTGGATATGTAGTCTCACGACTGGACAACGGCATATCTCATGAATACTGAATACTTTCAGTGATTATATTTATATAGTATCACGAGATGGACGGCTCCTAGACAGCTTGCTCTGCTAGTATAGAGCGATAACGTCTTCAGGAACAAACAACGAGTTTACCCTGACTATATAAAGGATATGACTTACCGACAAGCTCGTATCGGGATAATTAATGCTCCTAGACAACTTGCTCTTCTAGTATAGAGCCACAAAGTTAATTATTCCTAATTACAATTGCTCTTATTCCATGGTCGAATCCACGACTGGTCCCATGGAATGGCTATAATAATTGTTCTGATTCTATGATCGAATCCACGACTTGATCTCATAGAATATCAATAACTATATTATCTCATTACTCCGATTTCATGATCGAATCCACAACTGGTCTCATAAATGGTAATAGTAAAACCTTAATTACTCTGATTCTATGGTCGAATCTATGATCCCATTGAATGGTAATGCTCACTTTATTATTCTGAATCTGCAGTCGAATCCTCAACTGATCCTATGAATTAATAATAAACATCTTATTACTCAGTTTTGTGAATTATTCTCCATTGAATTCCACAATTAGTAATAAATAATCAACAACCGGGCGTCTGAGCTACCTCTAAGTAAGCCCCGATTCAAATGGTGAAGGTGTATTCAACGATGATACACTAACAGTCACTGTACGAACGAGTATTTCAAAAATACAACGAAACGATGAACCTATGCAAAATAGAGAAGAAAATAATAAATAATTAAAAATATTGACCAGGGTGCTGGAAGCACGGACACACGACCGACCGACCGTGTCGTGGTCAATCCCACGCCAGTTTTATATTTTTAATGCATTTTTATTATTTTCCATGAGTTGATGAAAATCCTCCCATTTTATCAAATCTCCTTCGTCTCAAGGAAACTCCTCGGTTTCATGGTACTTCCATAAATCCATAAAAAATAATATAAAATTAAGGAAAGAGTGTGGGGCGTGACCATTGGCCAACCGGCCATGCCTTGGTCCCAATCGGCCCCACACCGACGGTTCCTTATTATTTTGTTATTATTATTATTATTATTATTATTTCTTTAATTTCATGAAAAAACTCCTTGATTTCATGGTATTTTTGCACAAATCATCAAATAATAATAAAATAATACAAATTTTGAAAACTTGTGGGACCGGGCCTTGGACGGCCGGCCATGCCCTAGCCGGTCCCACACGCCCCTTTGTTTTATTATTAGTTTTCCTTGAATTCATCAAATTCCTTGATTTCATGGTATTTCTCTCAAATTAGGAAAAATTCCCTTAAATCATCAAAAATACCTAAAAAATATTAAAAAATTATGAAAACTCGTGGGACCGGGCCCAAGACGGCCGTCCATGCCTCCACGGTCCCACACGCCCTTTTTTTTATTATTTTAATATTTTTTTGCTTCCCTGAACTCATGAAAACTCCTTCAGTTCATGGAAACTCCCTAAATTCATCAAATTTCTCAAAATTCATGATTTTTTCATAAAATCATTATAAAATTAGGGAAACTTGTGGGACCAGGCCCTGGCCGGCCGGTCATGCCTTCCACGGTCCGACACGCCCTTGTTTTATTATTTTAATATCTTTTGCTTCCTTGAACTCATGAAAACTCCTTCAATTCATGGAAACTCCCAAAATTCATCAAAATTCTCAAAATTCATGAATTTTTCATAAAATCATCAAAATATTATAAAATTAAGGAAAAGGCACCACGGGACCGTGGTCACGACCGGCCGACCATTCCTTGACCACGGCGGTCCCACGCCTCCTCATTCCTTATTTTATAATTATTTTTCATCATCTCATGGTGTTTTTCCTCAGTTTCGTCGAAACCCTAATTTTGGCATATTTTCTCGAATGAATGCTCAATTGCACGCCAGAAAATATCAAAATTCTCAGGACTGAGACGCGGACGCCTTGGGGACACGAGAACGCTATCTTGACCGACCAAGATTGGCTCTTTGGCTCACGGAAGCCGGTCCCATCAATTTTCACAGTTTTGACCTAATTTGCACAATTGCTCGTATTAAGTCAATAACTCTCCCAAACACTTTGGATTTTCATGAAGTGATCGTCAGGCGGTCACGGGATAACCCAGGGCTGGTTTCATGACTCCATGGTCGGTCCCTTGCCTCGTCATAATTAATTAGGTTTTTCACCTAAGGCTCAGACGAGCATTTTTTGAATAAATGATTAAACCAGCATTTAATCATTCTTCCACCAACAAATCGTCAATTCTTAAGGAGTTCTTTGTATTTTCTCACGTCAGCATATGGAAACTACATGGTTGATCCACGGTCCCATGTAGTCGCTCCCTCCTTCATCCCATGGTTGAAATTCTGACAACCATGAATTGATCATGAATTGATCAAATTAGGGTTTCTGAATCCAAGGATCATCATTCCAGATTCCAACCTTAATAATTTTACGACGTCCTCATGGTCATTAATTTCATTAATTATGCTCGGTTCAACGACCAATATTCTAATTGATATTTTGGTACGCTGCCAATAATCCATCAGATGAGCAACACATGCTCAAACGATCAAATATTCAACAATTCATCACATGAGCAGCACTTGCTCAGATGAGGAATATTTGCTCAATATTGGTTCAACAATCAATATTCAACGATCCATCGAATGAGCAATACTTTCTCACTTCATCGTAAGAACTATACCTCTGTCTCATGACATGTTCAATTCATGAGTTCCAGAACATCATGTTCAACTCAACGACTACATGGACTCATCGTCCCATCAAACCACGAAGTCATCAATTGAATAACAAACCACGAGACATGAATCGTGTCCTTGGGGGGATATCACTTAGGGTTTTGGTCTGGTGGTCTACGGCACGTGTGTTCAAACACACGATGGAATGTGAGCAAGTCGTGCAGTCAGTTGAAGGAATTCACGAGGTAGTGGGTGGAAAATCGACCAAGTCTACACATGTTGAGCAACTGGTTTCAAACAAGATCTCCACTTTCCCACTCCTTGATTCCATCAACTGTCACACTTCATGGGATCATGGTGTCTAAAATTCCAGCAATATAAATAAGTCTCTGAATCATGATTGAATGATCAGCATCAACAGTATCATCAATCTCACGTCAAACTGACAACACGATATCATCAACTCTCAATTGAGAAATTTCAATCACTCAGAGCTTATTGAATTCGGAATTCACACACCCACAATCTTTGGTTACCACTGATTCCACACATTTCTCAGCTTCCCTCCTACAGATCAACCCATCCTCTCTTGTGACCGAATTTACTCTGGAACGATCTTTGTCTTGATTTAGGCCGGAGTACTACAGATTGATCTCTCGAATCTAAAGCACCCCCTTTGCAGCGGTGCATCTGTGTGAGGTTTAACATTTCGCTCGGTCCGAGGAGTCTCCTCCGTACGGTCGTCTCCTCAATTCCTTAAAAACCATCAAATCGTTTTTCCCCATCTACACCAAGATTCAATTTGACATGCCTAGGATCAATTTGGAGACGCCCAATACCATAGGCTTGTGCATTTATGCCCATTCCCAAGATTGAATTTGACATGCCTAGGGTTAATTTTGAGATGCCCAAGACCATAGGCTTGTGCTTTCATGCCCATGCCCAAGATTCAATTTGACATGCCTAGGATCAATTTTGAGATGCCCAAGACCATAATCTTGTGCTTTCATGGCCATGCCCAAGATTCAATTTGACATGCCTAAGTTTAAATATGACATGCCTAGGATTAATTTTGAGATGCCCAAGACCGTAGTCTTGTGTTTTCATGCCCATGCCCAAGATTAAATCTGACATGCCCAAGTTTAAATTTGACATGTCTAGGATCAATTTTAAGATGCCAAGGACCATAAGCTTGTGCTTTCATTCTCATGCCCAAGATTCAATTTTACATGCCCAAGTTTAAATTTGACATGTCTAGGATCAATTTTGAGATGCCCAAGACCGTAGGTTTATGCTTTGATGCACATGCCCAAGATTCAATTTATCCCAAAGTTTAAATTTGACATGTTTAGTATCAATTTTGAGATGCCCAAGATCGTAGGGTTGTGCTTTCATGCCCATGCACAAGATTCAATTTGACATGCCTAGGATAAATTTTGAGATGCCAAGGGCCGTAGGCTTATGCTTTCATGCCCTTACCCAAGATTCAATTTGACATGCCTAGGATCAATTTTGAGATGCCCAAGACCTTAGTATTGTGCTTTCATTCCCATGCCCAAAATTCAATTTGACATGCCCAAGTTTAAATTTGACATCTCTAGGATCAATTTTGAGATGCCCAAGACCTTAGGCTTGTGCTTTCATTCCCATGCCCAAGATTCAATTTGACATACCCAAGTTTAAATTTGATATGCCTAGGATCAATTTTGAGATGCCCAAGATCGTAGGCTTTTGCTTCCATGCCCATGCCCAAGATTCAATTTGACATGCCCAAGTTTAAATTTGACATGTCTAGGATCAATTTTGAGATGCCAAAGACCGTAGGATTGTGCTTTCATTCCCATGCCCAAAATTCAATTTGACATGCCCAAGTTTAAATTTGATATGCCTAGGATCAATTTTTAGATGCCCAAGACCGTAGGCTTGTGCTTTCATGCCCATGCCCATGATTCAATTTGACATGCCTAAGATCAATTTTGAGATTCCCAAGACCGTAGGCTTGTGCTTTCATGCCCATTCCAAAGATTCAATTTGACATGCCCAAGTATAAATTTAACATGTTTAGGATCAATTTAGAGATTCCCAAGATCGTAGACTCGTGCTTTTATGCCCATGCACAAGATTCAATTTGACATGCCTAGGATCAATTTTGAGATTCCCAAGACCGTAGGCTTGTGCTTTCATCCCCATTCCCAAGATTCAACTTGACATGCCTAGGATCAATTTTGAGATTCCCAAGACCATAGGCTTGTGCTTTCATGCCCATGCCCAAGATTCAATTTGACATGCCCAAGTTTAAATTTGACATGTCTATGATCAATTTTGAGATGTCCAAGACCGTAAGATGGTGCTTTCATGCCCATGCCCAAGATTCAATTCAACATGCCCAAGTTTAAATTTGACATGTTTAGGATCAATTTTGAGATGCCAAAGATCGTAGGGTTGTTCTTTCATGCCCATGCATAAGTTTCAATTTGACATGCCTTGGATCAATTTTTATATGCCCAAGATCGTAGGCTTGTGCTTTCATTCCCATGCGCAAGATTCAATTTGACATGCCTAGGATCAATTTTGAGATGCCTAAGACCATAGGCTTGTGCTTTCATGCCCATGCCCAAATTCAATTTAACATGCCCAAGTTAAAATTTGACATGTGTAGGATCAATTTTGAGATGCCCAAGACCTTAGCATTGTGCTTTCATGCCCATGCCCAAAATTCAATTTGACATGGCCAAGTTTAAATTTGACATGTGTAGGATCAATTTTGAGATTCCCAAGACCTTAGGTTTGTTCTTTCATTCCCATGCCCAAGAATCAATTTGACATACCCAAGTTTAAATTTGACATGTCTAGGATATATTTTAAGATGCCCAAGACCGTAGGATTGTGCTTTCATGCCCATGCACAAGATTCAATTTGAAATTCCTATGATCAATTTTGATATGCCCAAGATCTTAGGCTTGTGCTTTCATGCTCATGCCGAAGATTCAATTTGACATGCCCAAGTTAAAATTTGAAATGTCTAGGATCAATTTTAAGATGCCCAAGATCGTAGGCTTGTGATTTCATGCCCATGCCAAAGATTCAATTTGACATGCCCAAGTTAAAATTTGACATGCCTATGATCAACTTTGAGATGCCCAAGACCGTGGTTTCATGCCCATGCCCAAGATTCAATTTGACATACCCAAGTTTAAATTTGACATGTCTAGGATATATTTTAAGATGCCCAAGACCGTAGGATTGTGCTTTCATGCCCATGCACAATATTCAATTTGAAATTCCTAGGATCAATTTTGATATGCCCAAGATCTTAGGCTTGTGCTTTCATGCTCATGCCGAAGATTCAATTTGACATGCCCAAGTTAAAATTTGAAATGTCTAGGATCAATTTTAAGATGCCCAAGATCGTAGGCTTGTGATTTCATGCCCATGCCAAAGATTCAATTTGACATGCCCAAGTTAAAATTTGACATGCCTATGATCAACTTTGATATGCCCAAGACCGTGTTTTCATGCCCATGCCCAAGATTCAATTTGACATGCCCAAGTTAAAATTTGACATGTCTAGGATCAATTTTAAGATCCCCAAGACCATAGGATTGTGAATTCATTCCCATACCCAAGATTTAATTTTACATGCCCAATTTTAAATTTGACATGTCTAGGATCAATTTTGATATGCCAAATACCGTAGGATTGTACTTTCATGCCCATGCTCAAGATATAATTTGACATGTCCAAGTTTAAATTTGACATGCCTAGGATCAATTTTGAGATGCCCAAGACCTTAGGCTTGTTCTTTCATGCCCATGCCCAAGATTCAATTTGACATGCCTAAGATCAATTTTGTGATACCCAAGACCGTAGGCTTATGCTTTCATGCCCATTCCCAAGATTCAATTTGACATGCCCAAGTCTAAATTTAACATGTCTAGGATCAATTTAGAGATGCCCAAGATCGTAGGCTGGTGCTTTCATGCCCATGAACAAGATTCAATTTGACATGCCTAGGATCAATTTTGAGATGCCCAAGATTGTCGGCTTGTGCTTTCATTCCCATGCCAAAGATTCAATTTGACATGCCTAAGATCAATTTTGAGATGCCCAAGACCATAGGCTTATGCTTTCATGCCCGTGCCCAAGATTCAATTTGACATGCCAAAGTTTAAATTTGACATGTCTATGATCAATTTTGAGATGCCCAAGACCGTAAGATTGTGCTTTCATTCCCATTCCCAAGATTCAATTTGACATGCCCAAGTTTAAATTTGACATGTCTAGGATCAATTTTAAGATGCCCAAGACCTTAGGCTTGTGCTTTCATTCACATGCCCAAGAATCAATTTTAGATGCCCAAGTTTAAATATGATATGTCTAGGATCAATTTTGAGATGCCCAAGACCGTAGGATTGTGCTTTCTTGCTCATTCCCAAGATTCAATTTGACATACACAAGTTTAAATTTGACATTCCTAGGATCAATTTTGAGATGCCTAAGAACGTAGTCTTGTAATTTCATGCCCATGCCCAAGATTCAATTTGACATGCCCAAGTTTATATTTTACATGTCTTGGATCAATTTTGAGATACCCAAGACCATAGGCTTGTGCTTTCATGCCCATGACCAAGATTCAATTTGACATGCCCAAGTTTAAATTTGACATGTCTAGGATCAATTCTGAGATGCCCAAGACCGTAAGCTTGTGCTTTCATGCCCATGCCCAAGATTCAATTTGACATGCCTAAGGTCAATTTTGAGATTCCCAAGACCGTAGGCTTGTGCTTTCATGCCCATTCCCAAGATTTAATTTGGCATGCCCAAGTCTAAATTTAACATGTCTAGGATCAATTTAGATATTCCCAAGATCGTAGGCTTGTGCTTTCATGCCCATGCACCAGATTCAATTTGACATGCCTAGGATCAATTTTGAGATGCCCAAGACCGTAGGCTTGTGCTTTCATGCCATTCCCAAGATTCAACTTGACATGCCTAGGATCAATTTTGAGATGCCCAAGACCATAGGCTTGTGCTTTCATGCCCATGCCCAGGCCCAAGATTCAATTTGACATGCCCAAGTTTAAATTTGACATGTCTATGATCAATTTTGAGATGTCCAAGACCGTAAGATGGTGCTTTCATGCCCATGCCCAAGATTCAATTCGACATGCCCAAGTTTAAATTTGACATGTTTAGGATCAATTTTGAGATGCCAAAGATCGTAGGGTTGTGCTTTCATGCCCATGCACAAGATTCAATTTGACATGCCTAGGATCAAGTTTGATATTTTCAAGATCGTAGGCTTGTGCTTTCATGCCCATGCCCAAGATTCAATTTGACATGCCTAGAATAAATTTTGAGATGCCCAAGACCATAGTCTTGTGCTTTCATGCCCATTCCCAAAATTCAATTTGACATGCCCAAGTTTAAATTTGACATGTATAGGATTAATTTTGAGATGCCCAAGACCTTATGATCGTGCTTTCATGCCCATGCCCAAAATTCAATTTGACATACCCAAGTTTAAATTTGACATGTCTAGGGCTAATTTTGAGATGCCCAAGACCTTAGGTTTGTGCTTTCATTCCCATGCCCAAAATTTAAATTTGACATACCCAAGTTTAAATTTGACATGTCTAGGATCAATTTTGAGATGCCTTTTTTTTTGCTAGGTCAAAATGGTTTATTAAAGCAAAAAAACGTAATTACAAGAATTACAAAATGGGAGGCTCTAGGCCACCCAAACCCATAAACCAAAAGGGAATAAAATTCTAAAAAATCATAGAATAAGCTCCTAAACACTAGAAAAATAGCATAAAAAAGAGAACTAGAAAATTAAAAACGTTTTCGTCCCTTATTTCCAACTCTAAAATTCTTCTTCTTGGGAATGAGACCAGCAATTATTTGAGTCAAATCATAGTCTCCATAAGACTCCTTGTATTCATCTTCATAATCATCATAGGTTTCATCATAGTCACCATCCTCTCCATTTTCATCTAAAGCATAATTACCACCCGGAACAAGCTTAATAGGAGATTGAGCTTTTTTCTTAGTTGACATTCTATCCATTTGCTCCTTTTTTTCCTTGAAATAATCTTTTCGAAAGGCTGGATCTCTAATAAAATTAGCACGCACTTCATCGATCTGAATGGTGCTTGCCTCCTCTAGTTACTCATTTGTCAAAATATTATTCATATCAAAAACACATTCGCCTAACCCGTTTTGGCTAGGAGTTTCCTCATTGGACCTAGAATTCGTAGCCATGATTTGCTTGGCCACTTTTCTAGCTTGTTTCCTTGCTAGAATATCTGCATCAACTTCACCCCAATCTTTCGAACCCATACTATTATCTAAGTCACTAGAATCAACTTGTTCCTCTTCCATAATCAAAGCCTCACTAGAATTAGCAAGACCCAAATCTGAAGCTAGAGCACCATACTTGTTGTTCACCACTAATTCAGTTTGAAAAAGCGCATCCACAAAAGGGGTTTCAAAATATTTAAATTTAAAATGTGTACCCTTAGTAGGGGAGTTCTTACCCTTAACTTGTTTCCAATCATCATTTGAAGAATCCTTGGGCACGCCCTTATCTTCCATACTTTTTTTTGAACGTTTTCATCCAAAGAAGAGTTTAAAGGGGACACGGATTTGTCCAAATTTGAACGATGCACATTACTGGCCAAGTTTGTTTTGTTTCCTAAATCAACGTTTGGACTTTCCATTTTTTGAATCTCCTTGTTTTGATCTGTATCAGGCATAGAACCTGACTTACCATCTTTACGAGAAGCATACTTGGACCCAGTTACGGAAGTATTCAAACCCTGAGTATTATTCACGGCTTGAATTTCAGTATTTTGCTTGGACACGGACTTATCCTTATTCTTAATCTTGGAAGTTTGCTGAGCTACCAAATTCTGCACGGACTGGTTTCCCAAATCAACACGGACTGCATGATCTGCATGAGCAGATTTATTCACGGACATTGGCTTAGGTAAGGGCGTTTCCAAATCAGAGTTTGGGTTGGACTTAACTTCCCTATTTTGCACGGACTGATTAGTTTACTTGCAAGACATAATCTCAGAATTCCCTTGCGCCCTATTATTATCAACATGGACAGAACTATTACGTATACCCTGATCTTTCTTGGAAGCAATTCACACCTTATCAATCTAAGCTGAGCTTCAGGATACTCAATAAAGGCTTTGTCTAGCTGCTACTATAGCTATTTATCATCCACATTCTCATGAACTGAATCAATACAATCCTTCCCAGACTGCATCATAAGTAATATTGAAGTTATTTGCATGGTTTTCATGGGAATTTTTACGAACTTCTTTCCAAACATATTTGATTGATTTTCCCTCCTTGCCATCCTTAATATTCCCAGCAGGTGACTTCTTTTCAGCATTAGAACCTTCCAAAATTTTCTTTTCAGCAAGGAAATTCTCAAATTTGTGACCCATAAACTTACAATGAGTGCAGAATTTGACGTTCTCTAAGACTTGAATTTCAATATACTGCCAGAACTCTTTCCGTTTACTTTCAAGCGAATTATTTTAGGAATCAACTTAGCAAAGTCAATATCAATCAGAACCGCAACATAGTTTCCAACATCATGATCCAATGTCTTTTGATCAATAGCAATCGGTTTTCCAATAATTTTAGCAATGGAAAGAAGAATTTTCTTTGTCCATAACTCAATGTACAAATCAGGGAAACTTTCCCAAACTGAAGCTCTTGTAGTTTGCTGTCTTTCTGGATCAAAGTTTGGGTAAAAATTAAGAACCCTAAGTTGTTGATTCTGTATAACCCAAGTATCACCATGCCATACACGTTCCTTGTCATTAGCTGAAGTTAACTTTATGATAAAAAACCCTTTTGTCATTGGAACTAACTTGCATCTTCCAGCACCAAAACCCCATTGTTCCTCCAAACTCTTTTGAACATCAGCAAGTTCTCAACCCTTAAAGTTCAATCTACCAATGAGACTGAACTGAAATATATCACGTCCCTCTTGAAGAAGATCATTAGGCAAAACCAAAGCTGGTTCCTCTAAATAAATTTACGCCTCAGGGAGAGATAGAAAATCCGATTCAGTTAACATATAGGGTTTTTTACCCTTAACCAAATCAGCAAAAGATACTGTTTTGTTCCCATGAACATTCACGTTTGAATCAGGGTTTTCCCCCATCCTAAATCACCAAAAGATGATCAAGGATAGAGGAAAACGTGAATAAAATTGAAACCCTCGCCAAAAAAATTTTGGAGAGAAAAAAACGCATAGGAGAGAGGAAGAGGACTATGAGTTAAAAAAAGTTGAAGCTTCAATTTTGAGATGCCCAAGACCTTAGGCTTGTGCTTTCATGCCCATGCCCAAGATTCAATTTGACATACCCAAGTTTAAATTTGACATTTCTAGGATCAATTTTGATATTCCCAAGATTCAATTTGACATGCCTAGGATCAATTTTGAGATTCCCAAAACCGTAAGCTTATGCTTTAATTCCCATGCCCAAGATTCAATTTGACATGCATAGGATCAATTTGGAGATGCCCAAGAACATAGGCTTGTGCTTTAATGCCCATGCCCAAGATTCAATTTGACATGCCTAGGATCAATTTTGAGATGCCCAAGACCATAGGCTTGTGCTTTCATGCCCATGCCTAAGATTCAATTTGACTTGTCTAGGATCAATTTTGAGATGCCCAAGACCATAGGCATGTGCTTTCATGCCCATGCACAAGATTCAATTTGACATGCCCAAGTTTAAATTTGACATGTTTAGGATTAATTTTGAGATGCCCAAGACCGTAGAATTGTGCTTTCATGCCCATGCCTAAGATTCAATTTGACATGCCCAAGTTTAAATTTGACATGTCTAGGATAAATTTTGAGATGCCCAAGGCCGAAGGATTGTGCTTTCATGCCCATGCCCAAGATTAAATTCGACATGCCCAAGTTTAAATTTGACATGTTTAGGACCAATTTTAAGATGCCCAAGACCGTATTCTTGGGTTTTCATTCTCATGCCCAAGATTCAATTTTACATGCCCAAGTTCAAATTTGACATGTCTAGGATCAATTTTGAGATGCCCAAGACCGTTGGATTGTGCTTTCATGCCCATGCCCAAGATTCAATTTGACATACCCAAGTTTAAACTTCACATGTCTAGGATCAATTTTGAGATTTCCAAGACCGTAGTCTTGTGTTTTCATTCCCATCCCAAGATTCAATTTTACATACCTAAGTTTAAATTTGACATGTCTACGATCAATTTTGAGACACCCAAGACCGTTGGATTGTGCTTTCATGCCCATGCCCAAGATTCAAGTTGACATACCCAAGTTTAAACTTCACATGTCTAGGATCAATTTTGAGATTCCCAAGACCGTAGGCTTGTGCTTTCATGCCCATGCCCAATATTCAATATGACATTCCCAAGTTTAAATTTCACAATTCTAGTAACAATTTTGAGATGCCCAAGATCGTAGGCTTATGCTTTCATGCACATGCGCAAGATTCAATTTGACATGTGTAGGATCAATTTTGAGGTGCCAACGACCGTAGGCTTATGGTTTCATGCCCATGCCCAAGATTTAATTTGACATGCCTTTTGAGATGCCCAAGACCGTAGGCTTGTGCTTCATGCTAATGCCCAAGATTCAACTTGACATGGCTAGGATCAATTTATAGATGCCCAAGACCCTAGGCTTATGCTTTCATGCCCATGCCCAAGATTCAATTTGACATGCCCAAGTTTAAATTTGACATGTCTAGGATCAATTTTGAGATGCCCAAGACCTTAGGATTGTGCTTTCATTCCCATGCTCAAGATTAAATTTGACATACACAAGTTTAAATTTGACATGTTTAGGATCAATTTTGAGATGCCCAACACCGTAGGCTTGTGGCTTCATGCCCATTCCCAAGATTCAATTTGACATGCCTAGGATCAATTTTGAGATGCCCAAGATCGTAGGCTTGTGCCTTCATGCCTATGCCCAAGATTGAATTTGACTGCCCAAGTTTAAATTTGACATGTCTAGGATCAATTTTGAGATGCCCAAGATCGTGGGATTGTGCTTTCATGCCCATGCCCAAGATTCAATTTGACATGCACAAGTTTAAATCTGACTTGTCTAGGATCAATTTTGAGATGCCCAAGACCTTAAGCTTGTGCTTTCATTACCATGTCCAAGATTCAATTTTATATACCCAAGTTCAAATTAGACATGTCTAGGATTAATTTTGAGATTCCCAAGATCGTAGGATTGTGCTTTTATGCCCATTCCCAAGACTCAATTTGACATGCCCAAGTTTATAATTGACATGTCTTGGATCAATTTTGAGATGCCCAAGACCGTTGACTTGTGCTTTCACGCCCATGCCCAAGATTTAATTTGACATGCTTAGGATCAATTTTGAGATGCCCAAGGCCGTAGGCTTGTGCTTTCATGCCCATGCCCAAGATTCAATTTGACATGCCTAGGATCACTTTTGAGATGCCCAAGACCGTAGGCTTGTGCTTTCATGCCCATTCCCAAGATTCAATTTGACATACCCAATTTAAATTTGACATGCCTAGGATCAATTTTGAGATACCCAAGACCGTAGTCTTGTGGTTTGATTCCCATGCCCAAGATTCAATTTTACATGCCCAAGTTTAAATTTGACATGTCTAGGATCAATTTTGAGATCCCCAAGACCGTAGGATTGTGCTTTCATGCCCATGCCTAAGATTCAATTTGACATACCCAAGTTTAAACTTCACATGTCTAGGATCAATTTTGAGATTCCCAAGACCGTAGGCTTGTGCTTTCATGCCCATGCCCAATATTCAATATGACATTCCCAAGTTTAAATTTCACAATTCTAGTAACAGTTTTGAGATGCCCAAGATCGTAGGCTTATGCTTTCATGCACATGCGCAAGATTCAATTTGACATGTGTAGGATCAATTTTGAGGTGCCAACGACCGTAGGCTTATGGTTTCATGCCCATGCCCAAGATTTAATTTGACATGCCTAGGATCAATTTTGAGATGCCCAAGACCGTAGGCTTGTGCTTCATGCTAATTCCCAAGATTCAACTTGACATGGCTAGCATCAATTTATAGATGCCCAAGACCCTAGGCTTATGCTTTCATGCCCATGCCCAAGATTCAATTTGACATGCCCAAGTTTAAATTTGACATGTCTAGGATCAATTTTGAGATGCCCAAGACCTTAGGATTGTGCTTTCATTCCCATGCTCAAGATTAAATTTGACATACACAAGTTTAAATTTGACATGTTTAGGATCAATTTTGAGATGCCCAACACCGTAGGCTTGTGGCTTCATGCCCATTCCCAAGATTCAATTTGACATGCCTAGGATCAATTTTGAGATGCCCAAGATCGTAGGCTTGTGCCTTCATGACTATGCCCAAGATTGAATTTGACATGCCCAAGTTTAAATTTGACATGTCTAGGATCAATTTTGAGATTCCCAAGATCGTGGGATTGTGCTTTCATGCCCATGCCCAAGATTCAATTTGACATGCACAAGTTTAAATCTGACTTGTCTAGGATCAATTTTGAGATGCCCAAGACCTTAAGCTTGTGCTTTCATTACCATGTCCAAGATTCAATTTTATATACCCAAGTTTAAATTTGACATGTCTAGGATTAATTTTGAGATTCCCAAGATCGTAGGATTGTGCTTTTATGCCCATTTCCAAGACTCAATTTGACATGCCCAAGTTTATAATTGACATGTCTTGGATCAATTTTGAGATGCCCAAGACCGTTGACTTGTGCTTTCACGCCCATGCCCAAGATTTAATTTGACATGCTTAGGATCAATTTTGAGATTCCCAAGGCCGTAGGCTTGTGCTTTCATTCCCATGCCCAAGATTTAATTTGACATGCCTAGGATCACTTTTGAGATGCCCAAGACCGTAGGCTTGTGCTTTCATGCCCATTCCCAAGATTCAATTTGACATACCCAATTTAAATTTGACATGCCTAGGATCAATTTTGAGATACCCAAGACCGTAGTCTTGTGGTTTGATTCCCATGCCCAAGATTCAATTTTACATGCCCAAGTTTAAATTTGACATGTCTAGGATCAATTTTGAGATCCCCAAGACTGTAGGATTGTGCTTTCATGCCCATGCCTAAGATTCAATTTGACATGCCCAGGTTTAAATTTGACATGTCTAGTATCAATTTTGAGTTCCCCAAGACCGTAGGATCGTGCTTTCATGCCCATGCCCAAGAATCAATTCGACATGCCCAAGTTTAAATTTGACATGTTTAGGATCAATTTTAAGATGCCCAAGACTTGTAAACTTGTGATTACATGCCCATGCCCAAGATTAAATTTGACATTCCTAAGTTTAAATTTGACATATCTAGGATCAAGTTTAAGATGCCCAAGACCATAGGCTTGTGCTTTCATTCCCATGCCCAAGATTCAATTTTACATGCCCAAGTTTAAATTTGACATGTCTACGATCAATTTTGAGATGCCCAAGACCGTTGGATTGTGCTTTGATGCCCATGCCCATGCCCAAGATTCAATTTGACATACCCAAGTTTAAACTTCACATGTCTAGGATCAATTTTGAGATTCCCAAGACCGTAGGCTTGTGCTTTCATGCCCATGCCCAATATTCAATTTGACATTCCCAAGTTTAAATTTCACATTTCTAGGATCAATTCTCAGATACCCAAGATCGTAGGCTTGTGCTTTCATGCACATGCGCAAGATTCAATTTGACATGCGTAGGATCAATTTTGAGATGCCAACGACCATAGGCTTATGCTTTCATGCCCATGCCCAAGAATCAATTTGACATGCCTAGGTTCAATTTTGAGATGCCCATGACCGTAGGCTCGTGCTTTCATGCTCATGCCTAAGATTCAATTTGACATTCCTAGGATCAATTTTGAGATGTCGAAGACCCTAATCTTATGCTTTCATGCCCATGCCCAAGATTCAATTTGACATGCCCAAGTTTAAATTTGACATGTCTAGGATCAATTTTCAGATGCCCAAGACCTTAGGATTTTGCTTTCATGCCCTTTCCCAAGATTCAATTTGACATACACAAGTTTAAATTTGACATGTCTAGGATCAATTTTGAGATGCCAACACCGTAGGCTTGTGGCTTCATGCCCATTCCCAAGATTCAATTTGACATGCCTAGGATCAATTTTGAGATGCCCAAGACCGTAGGCTTGTGCCTTCATGCCTATGCCTAAGATTCAATTTGACATGCCCAAGTTTAAATTTGACATGTCTAGGATCAATTTTGAGATGCCAAAGATCGTAGGCTTGTGCTTTTATGCCCATGCCCAAGATTCAATTTGACATGCCCAAGTTTATATTTGACATGTCTTGGATCAATTTTGAGATTCCCAAGTGATGTGATTGTAGAAGTGGTAAATGAGATTCGTTCGCTCGAACTTGTAAAGACTCGATTCTAGACTTAAAAATAAAGAAAACACTAAAATAAAGAAAATATATTCACAATATTGTCACGATAACGAGAGATACTAGGACTTCGGATTCCACCAATTCTCATGTTCATGTGGTTCAACTAATTATTCTAGACATTTATAGATCCAAAGTTAACTTTTTATAGACTCTTCTTCTTTGCCAAGGTGGATTTTTAAAAGATTAATTGTAAATCACAAGCATAACTTATCAAAAGTATTAAGACTAACCATACGTTATCAAACGAAATCACAACTAATTAGTGAAAATCATAAAACAATTAAATCAAGTACAAAAAGTCATACAAGAAATAAGTAGAATTACCACATGCATGAAAAATAGCTTCCTCCTTTGTCCCAGTATTGGGGTTTAGCTCCTCATATTATTCACGTTCTCAAAATAGGTGTTCATAGCTCAAATAGGTGAAAAACAAGAGAAAACTTATAAAGCAGACAGTTTGCAACGCTGTATTGGCGTTACAAACAGCTGTTACAACGGGTGTTGAACTATTACAGAGAAAATATGACAGCTTATGATATATGTGATCTATTGAACATAGATACTTCTGATGTGCTGTTTTAATACGACATCCTTTGCGACTGTTCTCGTCTGTCCAATGTTCTTCAGCTTCTCTTGTTCACCAGCAGCAAGTGAATATTCCTGCAACTTCACCTGCGCTTCTCTGCTCCGATTCTATCGACCCCCAAACTCTCGACACCCTCCGGGAACTCATACAACTCATATATATATCCACAAAAGAAGATATTTCGAGAAATATTTCAATTATCTTCCCGTATTCTTCTCTGCAAGTCACGGCCTCTTCTCCCTTCCTTTTTTATCTATACGCGGCTTCTGTTTTTTTTTTGAAACTTCCTAAAGTAGATAAGAGTCGAAACGTAAGGTAATATCTCTTCTCCAGCTTCCCACGTAACTGCCAAGTTTATGCCACTATATCCTGGGAAACTTTCATCCCATGTTTTGTCGAGAACTAACTATCCAACCCATTCTAGTTGATAAAAACTGATTTACCAACCCTGTTTAGTTCATACGAGTCCAGCCCAACACAATCTTGCCATTGAATCTCCTTAGAACTCGTCAAAAATCGGAACCTAAATTCTGCCGGTGAGTGAACTTGTTTTCCCGCCAAAAAGCATATTTTGAATTCTTGAAGATGACTGCCCCTTATCTATTCTCGGGGTGCGAATAGCAAGTGGACGCCCCTTAGTAATTGAGGTGCCCCTTATCCAAATGAGGGGTCCTTTTAGTGATTTTCTCCCGGGAGCGCAAAAACCACTTTTCGAGCCAATTTCGCCGCAAAAGCTTATTTCTCCAAAAACACCTACAAAGACATAAAAAGCCATAATATATACAAAATCGAGCACTAACAATATATACAACTGAGATTATATCAGACACAAAAATGTGTCTATCACCAAGACCATAGGCTTGTGCTTTCATACCTATGCCCAAGATTCAATTTAACATGCCCAAGTTAAAATTTGACATTTCTAGGATCAATTTTGAGATGCCCAAGACCGTAGAATTGTGCTTTCATGCCCATGCCCAAGATTCAATTTGACATGCTTAGGATCAATTTTAATATGCCCAAGACCGTAGGCTTGTGCTTTTATGCCCATGCCCAAGATTCAATTTTACATGCCCAAGTTTAAATTTGACATGTCTTGGATCAATTTGGAGATGCCCAAGACCGTAGGCTTGTGCTTTCATGACCATGCCCAAGATTCAATTTGATATGCCTAGGATCAAGTTTGAGATGCCCAAGACTGTAGGCTTGTGCTTTCATGCCCATGCTGATCTATATACTCGGCAATTCATCCGGTGACTTCCCAAGATTCAATTTGACATGCCCAAGTTTATATTTTAAATGCCTAGGATCAATTTTAAGATGCCCAACACCGTAGTATTGTGCTTTGATTCCCATGCAAGATTCAATTTTACATGCCCAAGTTTAAATTTAAGATGCCTAAGATCAATTTTGAGATGCCAAAAGCCCTAGTCTTGTGATTTCATCCCCATGCCCAAGATTCAATTTGACATGCCCAAGTTTAAATTTAACATGCTAGGATCAATTTCAATATTCCCAAGAACTTAAGCTTGTGCTTTCATTCCCATTCCCAAGAATCAATTTTACATGCCCAAGTTTAAATTTGACATGTTTAGGATCAGTTTTGAGATGCCCAAGATCGTAGGATTGTGTTTTCATACTCATGCCCAAGATTCAATTTGACATACACAAATTTAAATTTGACATGCCAAGGATCAATTTTGAGATGCCCAACACAGTAGGCTTGTGGCTTCATGCCCATTCCCAAGATTCAATTTGACATGCCAAGGATCAATTTTGAGATGCCCAACACCGCAGGCTTGTGGCTTCATGCCCATTCCCAAGATTCAATTTGACATGTCTAGGATCAATTATGAGATGCCCAAGATCGTGGGGTTGTGCTTTCATGCCCATGCCCAAGATTCAATTTGACATGCCCAAGTTTAAATTTGACATGTCTAGGATCAATTTTGAGATGCCCAAGACCGTAGCATTGTGCTTACATGCCCATGCCTAATATTCAATTTTACATGCCTAGGATCAATTTTGAGATGCCCAAGACCATACGCTTGTACTTTCATGCCCATGCCCAATATTCAATTTGACATGCCCAAGTTTAAATTTGACATGTCTAGGATTAATTTTGAGATGCCCAAGACCATAGGCTTGTGCTTTAATGCACATGCCCAAGATTCAATTTATACCCAAGTTTAAATTTGACATGTTTATGATCAATTTTGAGATGCCCAATATCGTAGGGTTGTGCTTTCATTCCTATGCGCAAGATTCAATTTGACATGCGTAGGATCAATTTTGAGATGCCTAAGACCGTAGACTTGTGCTTTCATGCCCATGCCCAAGGTTCAATTTTACATGCCTAGGATCAATTTTGAGATACCCAAGACCATAGGATTTTGCTTTCATGCCCATGCCCAAGATTCAATTTGACATATCTAGGATCAATTTTGAGATGCCCAAGACCTTAGGATTGTTCTTTCATGCCCATTCCCAAAATTCAATTTGACATACCCAAGTATAAATTTGACATATCTAGGATCAATTTTGAGATGCCTAAGATCGTAGACTTGTGCTTTTATTCCCATGCCCAAGATTCAATTTGACATGCCCAAGTTTATATTTGGAATGTATTGGATCAATTTTGAGATGCCCAAGACCATAGGCTTGTGCTTTCATGCCCATGCCCAAGATTCAATTTGACATGCCCAAGTTTATATTTGACACGTATTGGATCAATTTTGAGATGCCCAAGACTGTAGGCTTGTGCTTTCATGCCCATGCCCAAGATTCAATTTGACATGCCCAAGTTTATATTTTAAATGCCTAGGATCAATTTTAAGATGCCCAACACCGTAGTATTGTGCTTTCATTCCCATGCAAGATTCAATTTTACATGCCCAAGTTTAAATTTGAGATGCCTAAGATCAATTTTGAGATGCCAAAAGCCCTAGTCTTGTGATTTCATCCCCATGCCCAAGATTCAATTTGACATGCCCAAGTTTAAATTTGACATGCTAGGATCAATTTCAATATTCCCAAGAACTTAAGCTTGTGCTTTCATTCCCATTCCCAAGAATCAATTTTACATGCCCAAGTTTAAATTTGGCATGTTTAGGATCAATTTTGAGATGCCCAAGATCGTAGGATTGTGTTTTCATACTCATGCCCAAGATTCAATTTGACATACACAAATTTAAATTTGACATGCCAAGGATAAATTTTGAGATGCCCAACACAGTAGGCTTGTGGCTTCATGCCCATTCCCAAGATTCAATTTGATATGCCAAGGATCAATTTTGAGATGCCCAACACCGCAGTCTTGTGGCTTCATGCCCATTCCCAAGATTCAATTTGACATGTCTAGGATCAATTATGAGATGCCCAAGATCGTTGGGTTGTGCTTTCGTGCCCATGCCCAAGATTCAATTTGACATGCCCAAGTTTAAATTTGACATGTCTAGGATCAATTTTGAGATGCCCAAGACCGTAGCCTTGTGCTTACATGCCCATGCCCAATATTCAATTTGACATGCCTAGGATCAATTTTGAGATGCCCAAGACCATACGCTTGTACTTTTATGACCATGCCCAAGATTCAATTTGACATGCCCAAGTTTAAATTTTACATGTCTAGGATCAATTTTGAGATGCCCAGGACCATAAGATTGTACTTTCACGCCCATGACAAAGATTCAATTTGACAAATCCAAGTTTAAACTTCACATGTATAGGATCAATTTTGATATTACCAAGACCGTAGGCTTGTGGTTTCATGCCCATGCCCAATATTCAATTTGACATGCCCAAGTTTAAATTTTATCATGTCTAGGATTAATTTTGAGATGCCCAAGACCGTAGGCTTGTGCTTTCATGCACATGCCCAAGATTCAATTTATACCCAAGTTTAAATTTGACATGTTTATGATCAATTTTGAGATGCCCAATATCGTAGGGTTGTGCTTTCATTCCTATGCGCAAGATTCAATTTGACATGCGTAGGATCAATTTTGAGATGCCTAAGACCGTAGTCTTGTGCTTTCATGCCCATGCCCAAGGTTCAATTTTACATGCCTAGGATCAATTTTGAGATGCCCAAGACCATAGGATTTTGCTTTCATGCCCATGCCCAAGATTCAATTTGTCATGCCCAAGTTTAAATTTGACATGTCTAGGATAAATTTTGAGATGCCCAAGATTCAATTTGACATGCTTATGATCAATTTTGAGATGCGCAAGATTCAATTTGACATGCGTAGGATCAATTTTGAGATGCCTAAGACCGTAGGCTTGTGCTTTCATGCCCATGCCCAAGGTTCAATTTTACATGCCTAGGATCAATTTTGAGATGCCCAAGACCATAGGATTTTGCTTTCATGCCCATGCCCAAGATTCAATTTGACATGCCCAAGTTTAAATTTGACATGTCTAGGATCAATTTTGAGATGCCCAAGATTCAATTTGACATGCTTATGATCAATTTTGAGATGCGCAAGATTCAATTTGACATGCGTAGGATCAATTTTGAGATGCCTAAGACCGTAGGCTTGTGCTTTCATGCCCATGCCCAAGGTTCAATTTTACATGCCTAGGATCAATTTTGAGATGCCCAAGACCATAGGATTTTGCTTTCATGCCCATGCCCAAGATTCAATTTGACATGCCCAAGTTTAAATTTGAAATGTCTTGGATCAATTTTGAGATGCCCAAGACCGTAGGCTTGTGCTTTCATTCCCATTCCCAAGATTCAATTTGACATGCCCAAGTTTAAATTTTAAATGCCTAGGATCAATTTTGAGATGCCGAAAACCGTAGTCTTGTGATTTCATGCCCATGCCCAAGATTCAATTTGATATGCCCAAGTTTAAATTTGACATGTCTAGGATCAATTTCAAGATTCCCAAGACCTTAAGCTTGTGCCTTCATTCCCATACCAAGGAAGCAATTGTACATGCCAAAGTTTAAATTTGACATGTCTAGGATCAATTTTGAGATGCCCAAGACCATAAGCTTGTAGTTTCATGCCCATGCCCAAGATTCAATTTGACATGCCCAAGTTTAAATTTGACATGTCTTGGATCAATTTTGAGATTCCCAAGATCGTAGGGTTGTGCTTTCTTGCCCATGCACAAGATTCAATTTGACATGCGTATGATCAATTTTGAGATGCTAAGGACCGTAGGCTTATGCTTTCATGCCCATACCAAAGATTCAATTTGACATGCCCAAGTTTAAATTTTAAATGCCCAGGATAAATTTTGAGATGCCCGAGATTCAATTTTACATGCTCAAGTTTAAATTTGAGATGCTTAGGATCAATTTTGAGATGCCCAAAACCGTAGTCTTGTGATTTCATGCCCATGCTCAAGATTCAATTTGACATGCCCAAGTTTAAATTTGACATGTCTAGGATCAATTTCAAGATTCCCAAGACCTTAAGCTTGTGCTTTCATTCCCATGCCCAAGAATCAATTTTACATGCCCAAGTTTAAATTTGACATGTCTAGGATGAATTTTGAGATGCCTAAGACCATAGGCTTGTGATTTCATGCCCATTCCCAAGATTCAATTTGACATTCCCAAGTTAAAATTTAACATGTCTAGGATCAATTTTGAGATTCCCAAGACCGTAGACGTGTGCTTTCATGCCCATGCCCAGGATTCAATTTGACATGCTTAGGATCAATTTTGAGATTCCTAAGACCGTAGGCTTGTGCTTTCATTCCCATGCCCAAGATTCAATTTGACATACCCAAGTTTAAATTTGACATGTCTTGGATCAATTTTGAGATGCCCAAGACCGTAGGCTTGTGCTTTCATGCCCATGACCAAGATTCAAATTAACATGCCCAAGTTTAAATTTTAAATGCCTAGGATCAATTTTAAGATGCCCAACACCGTAGTATTGTGCTTTCATTCCCATGCAAGATTCAATTTTACATGCCCAAGTTTAAATTTGAGATGCCTAGGATCAATTTTGAGATGCCAAAAGCCCTAGTCTTGTGATTTCATCCCCATGCCCAAGATTCAATTTGACATGCCCAAGTTTAAATTTGACGTGCTAGGATCAATTTCAATATGCCCAAGAACTTAAGCTTGTGCTTTCATTCCCATTCCCAAGAATCAATTTTACATGCCCAAGTTTAAATTTGACATGTTTAGGATCAATTTTGAGATGCCCAAGATCGTAGGATTGTGCTTTCATACTCATGCCCAAGATTCAATTTGACATACACAAATTTAAATTTGACATGCCAAGGATCAATTTTGAGATGCCCAACACAGTAGGCTTGTGGCTTCATGCCCATTCCCAAGATTCAATTTGACATGCCAAGGATCAATTTTGAGGTGCCCAACACCGCAGGCTTGTGGCTTCATGCCCATTCCCAAGATTCAATTTGACATGTCTAGGATCAATTATGTGATGCCCAAGATCGTGGGGTTGTGCTTTCATGCCCATGCCCAAGATTCAATTTGACATGACCAAGTTTAAATTTGACATGTCTAGGATCAATTTTGATATGCCCAAGACCGTAGCCTTGTGCTTACATGCCCATGCCCAATATTCAATTTGACATGCCTAGGATCAATTTTGAGATGCCCAAGACCATACACTTGTACTTTTATCCCCATGCCCAATATTCAATTTGACATGCCCAAGTTTAAATTTTACATGTCTAGGATCAATTTTGAGATGACCAAGACCATAAGATTGTACTTTCACGCCCATGACAAAGATTCAATTTGACAAATCCAAGTTTAAACTTCACATGTATAGGATCAATTTTGATATTACCAAGACCGTAGTCTTGTGCTTTCATGCCCATGCCCAATATTCAATTTGACAGGCCCGAGTTTAAATTTGACATGTCTAGGATTAATTTTGAGATGCCCAAGACCGTAGGCTTGTGCTTTCATGCACATGCCCAAGATTCAATTTATGCCCAAGTTTAAATTTGACATGTTTATGATCAATTTTGAGATGCCCAATATCGTAGGGTTGTGCTTTCATTCCTATGCGCAAGATTCAATTTGACATGCGTAGGATCAATTTTGAGATGCCAAGGATCGTAGGGTTGTGCTTTCATTCCTATGCGCAAGATTCAATTTGACATGCGTAGGATCAATTTTGAGATGCCTAAGACCGTAGGCTTGTGCTTTCATGCCCATGCCCAAGGTTCAATTTTACATGCCTAGGATCAATTTTGAGATGCCCAAGACCATAGGCTTTTGCTTTCATGCCCATGCCCAAGATTCAATTTGACATGCCCAAGTTTAAATTTGACATATCTAGGATCAAATTTAAGATGCCCAAGACCTTAGGATTGTTCTTTCATGCCCATTCCCAAAATTCAATTTGACATACCCAAGTATAAATTTGACATATCTAGGATCAATTTTGAGATGCCTAAGATCGTAGACTTGTGCTTTTATGCCCATGCCCAAGATTCAATTTGACATGCCCAAGTTTATATTTGGCATGTATTGGATCAATTTTGAGATTCCCAAGACCATAGGCTTGTGCTTTCATGCCCATGCCCAAGATTCAATTTGACATTCCCAAGTTTATATTTGACATGTATTGGATCAATTTTGAGATGCCCAAGACCATAGGCTTGTGCTTTCATGCCCATGCCCAAGATTCAATTTGACATCCCCAAGTTTAAATTTGACATGTCTAGGATCAATTTTGAGATGCCCAAGATTCAATTTGACATGCTTATGATCAATTTTGAGATGCCCAAGACCGTAGGCTTGTGCTTTCATGCCCATGCCCAAGATTCAATTTGACAAGCCCAAGTTTAAATTTGACATGTCTTGGATCAATTTTGAGATGCCCAAGACCGTAGGCTTGTGCTTTCATTCCCATGCCCAAGATTCAATTTGACATTTCCAAGTTTAAATTTTAAATGCCTAGGATCAATTTGCAGATGCCCAACACCGTAGTATTGTGATTTCATGCCCATGCCTAAGATTCAATTTTACATCCCCAAGTTTAAATTAGAGATGCATAGGATCAATTTTGAGATTCCCAAAACCGTAGTCTTGTGATTTGATGCCCATGCCCAAGATTCAATTTGACATGCCCAAGTTTAAATTTGACATGTCTAGGATCAATTTCAAGATTCCCAAGACCTTGAGCTTGTGCTTTCATTACCATGCCCAAGAATCAATTTTACATGCCCAAGTTTAAATTTGACATGTCTAGGATGAATTTTGAGATTCCTAAGACCATAGGCTTGTGATTTCATGCCCATGCCCAAGATTCAATTTGACATTCCCAAGTTAAAATTTAACATGTCTAGGATCAATTTTGAGATTCCCAAGACCGTAGACGTGTGCTTTCATGCCCATGCCCAGGATTCAATTTGACATGCTTAGGATCAATTTTGAGATTCCTAAGACCGTAGGCTTGTGCTTTCATGCCCATGCCCAAGATTCAATTTGACATGCCCAAGTTTAAATTTGAAATGTCTTGGATCAATTTTGAGATGCCCAAGACCGTAGGCTTGTGCTTTCATTCCCATTCCCAAGATTCAATTTGACATGCCCAAGTTTAAATTTTAAATTCCTAGGATCAATTTTGAGATGCCCAAAACCGTAGTCTTGTGATTTCATGCCCATGCCCAAGATTCAATTTGATATGCCCAAGTTTAAATTTGACATGTCTAGGATCAATTTCAAGATTCCCAAGACCTTAAGCTTGTGCCTTCATTCCCATACCAAGGAAGCAATTGTACATGCCAAAGTTTAAATTTGACATGTCTAGGATCAATTTTGAGATGCCCAAGATTCAATTTGACATGCCTAGGATCAATTTTGAGATGCCCAAGACCATAAGCTTGTAGTTTCATGCCCATGCCCAAGATTCAATTTGACATGCCCAAGTTTAAATTTGACATGTCTTGGATCAATTTTGAGATTCCCAAGATCGTAGGGTTTTGCTTTCTTGCCCATGCACAAGATTCAATTTGACATGCGTATGATCAATTTTGAGATGCTAAGGACCGTAGGCTTATGCTTTCATGCCCATACCAAAGATTCAATTTGACATGCCCAAGTTTAAATTTTAAATGCCCAGGATAAATTTTGAGATGCCCGAGATTCAATTTTACATGCTCAAGTTTAAATTTGAGATGCTTAGGATCAATTTTGAGATGCCCAAAACCGTAGTCTTGTGATTTCATGCCCATGCTCAAGATTCAATTTGACATGCCCAAGTTTAAATTTGACATGTCTAGGATCAATTTCAAGATTCCCAAGACCTTAAGCTTGTGCTTTCATTCCCATGCCCAAGAATCAATTTTACATGCCCAAGTTTAAATTTGATATGTCTAGGATGAATTTTGAGATGCCTAAGACCATAGGCTTGTGATTTCATTCCCATGCCCAAGATTCAATTTGACATTCCCAAGTTAAAATTTAACATGTCTAGGATCAATTTTGAGATTCCCAAGACCGTAGACGTGTGCTTTCATGCCCATGCCCAGGATTCAATTTGACATGCTTAGGATCAATTTTGAGATTCCTAAGACCGTAGGCTTGTGCTTTCATTCCCATGCCCAAGTTTCAACTTCACATACCCAAGTTTAAATTTGACATGTCTTGGATCAATTTTGAGATGCCCAAGACCGTAGGCTTGTGCTTTCATGCCCATGACCAAGATTCAATTTGACATGCCCAAGTTTAAATTTTAAATGCCTAGGATCAATTTTAAGATGCCCAACACCGTAGTATTGTGCTTTCATTCCCATGCAAGATTCAATTTTACATGCCCAAGTTTAAATTTGAGATGCCTAGGATCAATTTTGAGATGCCAAAAGCCCTAGTCTTGTGATTTCATCCCCATGCCCAAGATTCAATTTGACATGCCCAAGTTTAAATTTGACGTGCTAGGATCAATTTCAATATGCCCAAGAACTTAAGCTTGTGCTTTCATTCCCATTCCCAAGAATCAATTTTACATGCCCAAGTTTAAATTTGACATGTTTAGGATCAATTTTGAGATGCCCAAGATCGTAGGATTGTGCTTTCATACTCATTCCCAAGATTCAATTTGACATACACAAATTTAAATTTGACATGCCAAGGATCAATTTTGAGATGCCCAACACAGTAGGCTTGTGGCTTCATGCCCATTCCCAAGATTCAATTTGACATGCCAAGGATCAATTTTGAGATGCCCAACACCGCAGGCTTGTGGCTTCATGCCCATTCCCAAGATTCAATTTGACATGTATAGGATCAATTATGAGATGCCCAAGATCGTGGGGTTGTGCTTTCATGCCCATGCCCAAGATTCAATTTCACATGACCAAGTTTAAATTTGACATGTCTAGGATCAATTTTGATATGCCCAAGACCGTAGCCTTGTGCTTACATGCCCATGCCCAATATTCAATTTGACATGCCTAGGATCAATTTTGAGATGCCCAAGACCATACACTTGTACTTTTATCCCCATGCCCAATATTCAATTTGACATGCCCAAGTTAAAATTTTACATGTCTAGGATCAATTTTGAGATGACCAAGACCATAAGATTGTACTTTCACGCCCATGACAAAGATTCAATTTGACAAATCCAAGTTTAAACTTCACATGTATAGGATCAATTTTGATATTACCAAGACCGTAGTCTTGTGCTTTCATGCCCATGCCCAATATTCAATTTGACAGGCCCAAGTTTAAATTTGACATGTCTAGGATTAATTTTGAGATGCCCAAGACCGTAGGCTTGTGCTTTCATGCACATGCCCAAGATTCAATTTATGCCCAAGTTTAAATTTGACATGTTTATGATCAATTTTGAGATGCCCAATATCGTAGGGTTGTGCTTCCATTCCTATGCGCAAGATTCAATTTGACATGCGTAGGATCAATTATGAGATGCCAAGGATCGTAGGGTTGTGCTTTCATTCCTATGCGCAAGATTCAATTTGACATGCGTAGGATCAATTTTGAGATGCCTAAGACCGTAGGCTTGTGCTTTCATGCCCATGCCCAAGGTTCAATTTTACATGCCTAGGATCAATTTTGAGATGCCCAAGACCATAGGCTTTTGCTTTCATGCCCATGCCCAAGATTCAATTTGACATGCCCAAGTTTAAATTTGACATATCTAGGATCAAATTTAAGATGCCCAAGACCTTAGGATTGTTCTTTCATGCCCATTCCCAAAATTCAATTTGACATACCCAAGTATAAATTTGACATATCTAGGATCAATTTTGAGATGCCTAAGATCGTAGACTTGTGCTTTTATGCCCATGCCCAAGATTCAATTTGACATGCCCAAGTTTATATTTGGCATGTATTGGATCAATTTTGAGATTCCCAAGATCATAGGCTTGTGCTTTCATGCCCATGCCCAAGATTCAATTTGACATTCCCAAGTTTATATTTGACATGTATTGGATCAATTTTGAGATGCCCAAGACCATAGGCTTGTGCTTTCATGCCCATGCCCAAGATTCAATTTGACATCCCCAAGTTTAAATTTGACATGTCTAGGATCAATTTTGAGATGCCCAAGATTCAATTTGACATGCTTATGATCAATTTTGAGATGCCCAAGACCGTAGGCTTGTGCTTTCATGCCCATGCCCAAGATTCAATTTGACATGCCCAAGTTTAAATTTGACATGTCTTGGATCAATTTTGAGATGCCCAAGACCGTAGGCTTGTGCTTTCATTCCCATGCCCAAGATTCAATTTGACATGCCCAAGTTTAAATTTTAAATGCCTAGGATCAATTTGCAGATGCCCAACACCGTAGTATTGTGATTTCATGCCCATGCCTAAGATTCAATTTTACATCCCCAAGTTTAAATTAGAGATGCATAGGATCAATTTTGAGATTCCCAAAACCGTAGTCTTGTGATATGATGCCCATGCCCAAGATTCAATTTGACATGCCCAAGTTTAAATTTGACATGTCTAGGATCAATTTAAAGATTCCCAAGACCTTAAGCTTGTGCCTTCATTCCCATACCAAGGAAGCAATTTTACATGCCCAAGTTTAAATTTGACATGTCTAGGATCAATTTTGAGATGCCCAAGATTCAATTTGACATGCCTAGGATCAATTTTGAGATTCCCAAGACCGTAGGCTTGTGGTTTCATGCCCAAGATTCAATTTGACATACCAAGTTTAAATTTGACATGTCTTGGATCAATTTTGAGATTCCCAAGATCCTAGGGTTGTGCTTTCTTTCCCATGCACAAGATTCAATTTGACATGCGTATGATCAATTTTGAGATGCTAAGGACCGTAGGCTTATGCTTTCATGCCCATGCCAAAGATTCAATTTGGCATGCCCAAGTTTAAATTTTAAATGCCTAGGATAAATTTTGAGATGCCCGAGATTCAATTTTACATGCTCAAGTTTAAACTTCACATGTATAGGATCAATTTTGATATTACCAAGACCGTAGTCTTGTGCTTTCATGCCCATGCCCAATATTCAATTTGACAGGCCCAAGTTTAAATTTGACATGTCTAGGATTAATTTTGAGATTCCCAAGACCGTAGGCTTGTTCTTTCATGCACATGCCCAAGATTCAATTTATGCCCAAGTTTAAATTTGACATGTTTATGATCAATTTTGAGATGCCCAATATCGTAGGGTTGTGCTTTCATTCCTATGCGCAAGATTCAATTTGACATGCGTAGGATCAATTTTGAGATGCCTAAGACCGTAGGATTGTGCTTTCATGCCCATGCCCAAGGTTCAATTTTACATGCCTAGGATCAATTTTGAGATGCCCAAGACCATAGGCTTTTGCTTTCATGCCCATGCCCAAGATTCAATTTGACATGCCCAAGTTTAAATTTGACATATCTAGGATCAAATTTGAGATGCCCAAGACCTTAGGATTGTTCTTTCATGCCCATTCCCAAAATTCAATTTGACATACTCAAGTATAAATTTGACATATCTAGGATCAATTTTGAGATGCCTAAGATCGTAGACTTGTGCTTTTATGCCCATGCCCAAGATTCAATTTGACATGCCCAAGTTTATATTTGGCATGTATTGGATCAATTTTGAGATTCCCAAGACCATAGTCTTGTGCTTTCATGCCCATGCCCAAGATTCAATTTGACATTCCCAAGTTTATATTTGACATGTATTGGATCAATTTTGAGATGCCCAAGACCATAGGCTTGTGCTTTCATTCCCATGCCCAAGATTCAATTTGACATCCCCAAGTTTAGATTTGACATGTCTAGGATCAATTTTGAGATGCCCAAGATTCAATTTGACATGCTTATGATCAATTTTGAGATGCCCAAGACCGTAGGCTTGTGATTTCATGCCCATGCCCAAGATTCAATTTGACATGCCCAAGTTTAAATTTGACATGTCTTGGATCAATTTTGAGATGCCCAAGACCGTAGGCTTGTGCTTTCATTCCCATGCCCAAGATTCAATTTGACATGCCTAAGTTTAAATTTTAAATGCCTAGGATCAATTTGCAGATGCCCAACACCGTAGTATTGTGATTTCATGCCCATGCCTAAGATTCAATCTTACATCCCCAAGTTTAAATTAGAGATGCTTAGGATCAATTTTGAGATTCCCAAAACCGTAGTCTTGTGATTTCATGCCCATGCCCAAGATTCAATTTGACATGCCCAAGTTTAAATTTGACATGTCTAGGATCAATTTCAAGATTCCCAAGACCTAAAGCTTGTGCCTTCATTCCCATACCAAGGAAGCAATTTTACATTCCCAAGTTTAAATTTGACATGTCTAGGATCAATTTTGAGATGCCCAAGATTCAATTTGACATGCCTAGGATCAATTTTGAGATTCCCAAGACCGTAGGCTTGTGGTTTCATGCCCAAGATTCAATTTGACATACCAAGTTTAAATTTGACATGTTTTGGATCAATTTTTAGATTCCCAAGATCCTAGGGTTGTGCTTTCTTTCCCATGCACAAGATTCAATTTGACATGCGTATGATCAATTTTGAGATGCTAAGGACCGTAGGCTTATGCTTTCATGCCCATGCCAAAGATTCAATTTGACATGCCCAAGTTTAAATTTTAAATGCCTAGGATAAATTTTGAGATGCCCGAGATTCAATTTTACATGCTCAAGTTTAAATTTGAGATGCCTAGGATCAATTTTGAGATGCCCAACACCGTAGTATTGTGATTTCATGCCCATGCCTAAGATTCAATTTTACATCCCCAAGTTTAAATTAGAGATGCTTAGGATCAATTTTGAGATTCCCAAAACCGTAGTCTTGTGATTTCATGCCCATGCCCAAGATTCAATTTGACATGCCCAAGTTTAAATTTGACATGTCTAGGATCAATTTCAAGATTCCCAAGACCTTAAGCTTGTGCCTTCATTCCAATACCAAGGAAGCAATTTTACATGCCCAAGTTTAAATTTGACATGTCTAGGATCAATTTTGAGATGCCCAAGATTCAATTTGACATGCCTAGGATCAATTTTGAGATGCCCAAGACCGTAGGCTTGTGGTTTCATGCCCATGCCCAAGATTCAATTTGACATACCAAGTTTAAATTTGACATGTCTTGGATCAATTTTGAGATTCCCAAGATCGTAGGGTTGTGCTTTCTTGCCCATGCACAAGATTCAATTTGACATGCGTATGATCAATTTTGAGATGCTAAGGACTGTAGGCTTATGCTTTCATGCCCATGCCAAAGATTCAATTTGACATGCCCAAGTTTAAATTTTAAATGCCTAGGATAAATTTTGAGATGCCCGAGATTCAATTTTACATGCTCAAGTTTCAATTTGAGATGCCTAGGAAATTTTTTTGATGCCCAAAACCGTAGTCTTGTGATTTCATGCCCATGCTCAAGATTCAATTTGACATGCCAAAGTTTAAATTTCACATGTCTAGGATTAATTTCAAGATGCCCAAGACCTTCAGCTTGTGCTTTCATTCCCATGCCCAAGAATCAATTTTACATGCCCAAGTTTAAATTTGACATGTCTAGGATGAATTTTGAGATTCCCAAGTTTCAATTTGACATGCCTAAGATCAATTTTGAGATTCCCAAGACCGTAGGCTTGTGCTTTCATGACCCTGCCCAAGTTTCAATTTGACATACCCAAGTTTAAACTTCACATGTCTAGGATCAATTTTGAGATTCCCAAGACCGTAGGCTTGGGCTTTCATGCCCATGCCCAATATTCAATTTGAGATGCCCAAGTTTAAATTTCACATCTCTAGGATCAACTTTCAAATTCCCAATACCATAGGCTTGTGATTTCATGCCCATGCCCAAGATTCAATTTGACATGCCCAAGTTAAAATTTAACATGTCTAGGATCAATTTTGAGATTCCCAAGACCGTAGACGTGTGCTTTCATGTCCATGCCCAAGATTCAATTTGACATGCTTAGGATCAATTTTGAGATACCTAAGACCGTAGGCTTGTGCTTTCATGCCCATGCCCAAGATTAAATTTGACATACCCAAGTTTAAATTTGACATGCCTAGGATCAATTTCAATATGCCCAAGACCTTAAGCTTGTGAATTCATTCCCATGCCCAATAATCAATTTTACATGCCCAAGTTTAAATCTGACATGTCTAGGATCAATTTTGAGATGCCCAAGATTCAACTTGACATGCCTAGGATCAATTTTGAGATGCCCAAGACCGTAGTCTTGTACTTTCATGCCCATGCCCAAGATTCAATTTGACATGCCCAAGTTTCGATTTGACATGTCTATGATCAATTTTGAGTTGCCCAAGATCGTGGGGTTGTGCTTTCATGCACATGCCCAAGTTTAAATTTGACATGTCTTGGATCAATTTTGATATTCCCAAGACCGTAGGCTTGTGCTTTCATGCTCATTCCTAAGATTCAATTTGACATGCCTAGGATCACTTTTGAGATGCCCAAGACCGTAGGCTTGTGCATTCATGTCCATGCCCAAGATTCAATTTGACATGCCCAAGTTTAAATTTTAAATGCCAGGATCAATTTTGAGATGCCCAAGACCATAGGCTTGTGATTTCATGCCCATGCCCAAGATTCAATTTGACATGTCCAAGTTATAATTTGACATTTCTAGGATCAATTTTGAGATTCCCAAGACCGTAGACTTGTGCTTTCATGCCCATGCCCAAGATTCAATTTGACATGCTTAGGATCAATTTTGAGATCCTCAAGACCTTAGGCTTGTGCTTTCATGCCCTTTCCCAAGATTCAATTTGACATACCCAAGTTTAAATTTGACATGTCTTGGATCAATTTCTAGATGCCCAAGACCGTAGGCTTGTGCTTTCATGCCCATGCCCAAGATTCAATTTGACATGCCCAAGTTTAAATTTGAAATGCCTAGGATCAGTTTTGAGATTCCCAACACCATAGTCTTGTGCTTTCATGCCCATGCCCAAGTATAAATTTGACATGCCTATGATCAATTTTGAGATACCCAAAACCGTAGTCTTACGATTTCATGCCCATGCCCAAGATTCAAATTGACATGCCCAAGTTTAAATTTGACATGCCTAGGATCAATTTCAAGATTCCCAAGACCTTAAGCTTGTGCTTACATTCCCATGCCCAAGAATCTATTTTACATACACAAGTTTAAATTTGACATGTCTAGGATCAATTTTGATATGTCCAAGATTCAACTTGACATGCCTAGGATCAATTTGGAGATGCCCAAGACCGTAGTCTTGTGCTTTCATGCCCATGCCCAAGATTCAATTTGACATGCCAAAGTTTAAATTTGACATGTCTAGGATCAATTTTGAGATCGTGGGGTTGTGCTTTCATGCACATGCCCAAGATTCAATTTGACATGCCCAAGTTTAAATTTGACATGTCTTGGATCAATTTTGAGATGCCCAAGACCGTAGGCTTGTGCTTTCATGCTCATGACCAAGATTCAATTTGACATTCATAGGATCAATTTTGAGATGCCCAAGACCGTAGGCTTGTGCTTTCATGTCCATGCCCAAGATTCAATTTGACATGCCCAAGTTTAAATTTTAAATGCCAGGATCAATTTTGAGATGCCCAACATCATAGTCTTGTGCTTTCATGCCCATGCCCAAGATTCAATTTGACATGCCTAGGATTAATTTTGAGATGCCCAAGACCGTAGGCTTGTGCTTTCATGCCCATGCCCAAGATTCAATTTGACATGCCTAGGATATATTTTGAGATGCCTAAGACAGTAGGCTTGTGCTTTCATGCCTATACCCAAGATTCAATTTGACATGCCCAAGTTTAAATTTTAAGTGCCTAGGATCAATTTTGAGATGCCCAACACCGTAGTCTTGTGCTTTCATGCCCATGCCCAAGATTCAATTTGACATGCCTAGAATCAATTTTGAGATGCACAAGACCGTAGGCTTGTGCTTTCATGCCCATGCCCAAGATTCAATTTGACATGCCCAAGTTTAAATTTGACATGTCTAGGAGAAACTTTGAGATGCCCAACACTGTAGGCTTGTGGGTTCATGCCCATTCCAAAATTCAATGTGACATGCCTAGGAACAATTTTGAGATGCCCAAGACCGTAGGCTTGTGCCTTCATGCATATGCCCAAGATTCAATTTGACATGCCCAAGTTTAAATATGACATGTCTAAATCAATTTTGAGATTCCCAAGATCGTGGGGTTGTGATTTCATGCCCATGCCCAAGATTCAATTTGTCATGCCCAAGTTTAAATTTGACATGTCTAGGATCAATTTTGAGATGCTAAGACCGTAGGCTTGTGCTTACATGCCCATGCCCAAGATTCAATTTGACATGTCTAGGATCAATTTTGAGATGCCCAAGACCGTAAGATTGTGCTATCATGCCCATGCCCAAGATTCAATTTGACATGCCCAAGTTTAAAGATAACATGTCTAGGATCAACTTTGAGATGCCCAAGCCCGTCGGATTGTGCTTTCATGCTCATTCCCAAGATTCAATTTGACATACCCAAGTTTAAATTTGACATGCCTAGGATCAATTTTGAAATGCCTAAGACCGTAGTTTTGTAATTTCATGCCCATGCCCAAGATTCAGTTTGACATGCCCAAGTTTATATTTGACATGTCTTGGATCAATTTTGAGATGCCCAAGACCATAGGCTTGTGCTTTCATGCCCATGCCCAAGATTCAATTTGACATACCTAGGTTCAATTTTGAGATTCCCACTACCGTAGGTTTGAGCTTTCATGCATTTGCCCAAAATTCAATTAGACATGCCTAGGATCAATTTTGAGATGCCCAAGACCATAGGCTTGTGCTTTCATGCCCCTGCCCTAGATTTAATTTGACATGCTCAAGTTTAAAGATAACATGTCTAGGATCAATTTTGAGATGCCCAAGCCCGTCGGATTGTGCTTTCATGCTCATTCCCAAGATTCAATTTGACATACCCAAGTTTAAATTTGACATGCCTAGGATCAATTTTGAAATGCCTAAGACCGTAGTTTTGTAATTTCATGCCCATGCCCAAGATTCAGTTTGACATGCCCAAGTTTATATTTGACATGTCTTGGATCAATTTTGAGATGCCCAAGACCATAGGCTTGTGCTTTCATGCCCATGCCCAAGATTCAATTTGACATGGCTAGGTTCAATTTTGAGATGCCCAATACCGTAGATTTGTGATTTCATGCATTTTCCCAAGATTCAATTTGACATGCCTAGGATTAATTTTGAGATGCCCAAGACCGTAGGCTTGTGCTTTCATGCCCATGCCCAAGATTCAATTTGACATGCCTAGGATCAATTTTGAGATGCCTAAGACCGTAGGCTTGTGCTTTCATGCCTATACCCAAGATTCAATTTGACATGACCATGTTTAAATTTTAAGTGCCTAGGATCAATTTTGAGATGCCCAACACCGTAGTCTTGTGCTTTCATGCCCATGCCCAAGATTCAATTTGACATGCTAGAATCAATTTTGAGATGCCCAATACAGTAGGTTTGTGCTTTCATGCATTTTCCCAAGATTCAATTTGACATGCCTAGGATTAATTTTGAGATGCCCAAGACCGTAGGCTTGTGCTTTCATGCCCATGCCCAAGATTCAATTGGACATGCCTAGGATCAATTTTGAGATGCCTAAGACCGTAGGCTTGTGCTTTCATGCCTATACCCAAGATTCAATTTGACATGACCATGTTTAAATTTTAAGTGCCTAGGATCAATTTTGAGATGCCCAACACCGTAGTCTTGTGCTTTCATGCCCATGCCCAAGATTCAATTTGACATGCCTAGAATCAATTTTGAGATGCCCAAGACCGGAGGCTTGTGATTTCATGCCCATGCCCAAGATTCAATTTGACATGCCCAAGTTTAAATTTGACATGTCTAGGAGAAACTTTGAGATGCCCAACACTGTAGGCTTGTGGCTTCATGCCCATTCCCAAATTCAATGTGACATACCTAGGAACAATTTTGAGATGCCCAAGATCGTAGGCTTGTGCCTTCATGCATATGCCCAAGATTCAATTTGACATGCCCAAGTTTAAATATGACATGTCTAATCAATTTTGAGATTCCCAAGATCGTTGGGTTGTGCTTTCATGCCTATGCCCAAGATTCAATTTGTCATGCCCAAGTTTAAATTTGACATGTCTAGGATCAATTTTGAGATGCCCAACACTGTAGGCTTGTGGCTTCATGCCCATTCCCAAATTCAATGTGACATGCCTAGGAACAATTTTGAGATTCCCAAGACCGTAGGCTTGTGCTTACATTCCCATGCCCAAGATTCAACTTGACATGCCTAGGATCAATTTTGTGATGCCCAAGACCATACGCTTGTGCTTTTATGCCCATGTCCAAGATTCAATTTGACATGCCCAAGTTTCAATTTTACATGTCTAGGATCAATTTTGAGATGCCCAAGACCGTAAGATTGTGCTTTCATGCCCATGCCCAAGATTCAATTTGACATGCCCAAGTTTAAAGATAACATGTCTAGGATCAATTGTGAGATGCCCAAGCCCGTCGGATTGTGCTTTCATGCTCATTCCCAAGATTCAATTTGACATACCCAAGTTTAAATTTGACATGCCTAGGATCGATTTTGAAATGCCTAAGACCGTAGTTTTGTAATTTCATGCCCATGCCCAAGATTCAGTTTGACATGCCCAAGTTTATATTTGACATGTCTTGGATTAATTTTGAGATGCCCAAGACCATAGGCTTGTGCTTTCATGCCCATGCCCAAGATTTAATTTGACATGCCTAGGTTCAATTTTGAGATTCCCAATACCGTAGGTTTGTGCTTTCATGCATTTGCCCAAGATTCAATTTGACATGCCTAGGATCAATTTTGAGATGCCCAAGACCATAGGCTTGTGCTTTCATGCCCCTGCCCTAGATTTAATTTGACATGCTCAAGTTTAAAGATAACATGTCTAGGATCAATTTTGAGATTCCCAAGCCCGTCGGATTGTGCTTTCATGCTCATTCCCAAGATTCAATTTGACATACCCAAGTTTAAATTTGACATGCCTAGGATCAATTTTGAAATGCCTAAGACCGTAGTTTTTTAATTTCATGCCCTTGCCCAAGATTCAGTTTGACATGCCCAAGTTTATATTTGACATGTCTTGGATCATTTTTGAGATGCCCAAGACCATAGGCTTGTGCTTTCATGCCCATGCCCAAGATTCAATTTGACATGCCTAGGTTCAATTTTGAGATTCCCAATACTGTAGGTTTGTGCTTTCATGCATTTTCCCAAGATTCAATTTGACATGCCTAGGATCAATTTTGAGATGCCCAAGACCATAGGCTTGTGCTTTCATGCCCCTGCCCTAGATTTAATTTGACATGCTCAAGTTTAAATTTGACATGTCTATGATCAATTTTGAGATGCCCAAGACCGTAAGATTGTGCTTTCATGTCCATGGCCAAGATTCAATTTGACATTCCCAAGTTTAAATTTGACATGTATAGGTTCAATTTTAAGATTCCCAAGACCGTAGGCTTGTGATTTCATGCCCATGCCCAAGATTCAATTTGACATGCCCAAGTTTAAATTTGACATGCCTAGGATCAACTTTGAGATGCCCAAGATCGTAGTCTTGTGTTTTCATGCCCATGCCCAAGATTCAATTTGACATGCCCAAGTTTAAATTTATCATGTCTAGGATTAATTTAGAGATGTCGAATATCGTAGGATTGTGCTTTTATGCCAATGCACAAGATTCAATTTGACATTTCTAGGATCAATTTTGAGATGCCCAAGACCGTAGGCTTGTGCTTTCATTCCCATGCCCAAGATTCAATTTCACATGCCTAGTATCAATTTTGAGATGCCTAAGACCATACGCTTGTGCTTTTATGCCCATGCCCAAGATTCAATTTGACATGCCCAAGTTTAAATTTTACATGTCTAGGATGAATTTTGAGATGCCCAAGACCGTAAGATTGTGCTTTCACGCCCATGCCCAAGATTCAATTTGACATGCCCAAGTTTGAATATGACATGTCTAGGATCAATTTTGAGATGCCCAAGACCGTCGTATCATGCTCATGCTCATGCCCAAGGTTCAATTTGACATACCCAAGTTTAAATTTGACATGCCTAGGATCAATTTTGAGATGCCTAAGACCATAGACTTGTAATTTCATTCCCATGCCCAAGATTCAATTTAACATGCCTAAGTTTATATTTGACATGTCTTGGATCAATTTTGAGATGCCCAAGACCATAGGCTTGTGCTTTCATGCCCATGACCAAGATTCAATTTGACATGCCCAAGTTTAAATTTGACATGTCTAGGATCAATTTTGAGATGCCCAAGATCGTAGGCTTGTGCTTTCATGCTCATGCCCAAGATTCAATTTGACATGCCTAGGATCAATTTAGAGATGCCCAAGACCATAGTCTTGTGCTTTCATGCCCATACCCAAGATTCAATTTGACATGCCCAAGTTTAAATTTGCCATGTCTATGATCAATTTTGAGATGCCCAAGACCGTAAGATTATGCTTTCATGCCCATGCCCAAGATTCAATTTTACATACCCAAGTTTAAATTCCACATGTCTAGGATCAATTTTAAGATGCCCAAGACCGTAGGCTTGTGCTTTCATGCACATTCCCAAGTTTGAATTTGACATTCCCAATTTTAAATTTGACATGTTTGGGATCAATTTTGATATGCCCAAGACCGCAGGCTTGTGCTTTCATGCACATGCCCAAGATTCAATTTGACATGCCAAAGTTTAAATTTGACATGTTTAGGATCAATTTTGAGATGCCCAAGATTGTAGGGTTGTTCTTTCATGCCTATGCACAAGATTCAATTTGACATGCCTAGGATAAATTTTGAGATGCCTAAGATCGTAGGTTTGTGATTTCATGCCCATGCCCAAGATTCAATTTGACATGCCTAGGATCAATTTTTAGATGCCCAAGACCTAGGCTTGTGCTTTCATTCCCATGCCGAAGATTCAATTTGACATGCCTAGGATCAATTTTGAGATGCCCAAGACTGTAGGCTTGTGCTTTCATGCCCATGACAAAGATTCAATTTGACATGCCTATGATCAATTTAGAGATTCCCAAGACTGTAGGATTGTGCTTTCTTGCCCATGCCCAAGATTCAATTTGACATACCCAAGTTTAAATTTGACATGTCTTAGGATTGTGCTTTCATGCCCATGCCCAAGATTTAATTTGCCATCCCAAGTATAAATTTGACATGTCTAGGATCAATTTTGAAATGTCGAATATCGTAGGCGTATGCTTTCCTTCCCATGCCCAATATTCAATTTGACATGCCTAGGATCAATTTTGAGATGCCCAAGACCGTAGGCTTGTGATTTCTTGCCCATGACCAAGATTCAATTTTACATTCCTAGGATCAATTTTTGAGATGAGTAGGCTTGTGATTTCATGCCCATGCCCAAGATTCAATTTGACATCCCAAGTATAAATTTGACATGTCTAGGATCAATTTTGAGATGCCGAAGATCGTAGGCGTATGCTTTCCTTACCATGCCAAAGATTAAATTTGACATGCCTAGGATCAATTTTGAGATGCCCAAGACCGTAGGCTTGTGCTTTCATTCCCATGCCAGAGATTCAATTAACATGTCTGGGATCAATTTTGAGATGCCCAAGACCGTAGGCTTGTGATTTCATTCCCATGACCAAGATTCAATTTTACATGCCTAGGATCAATTTTTAGATGAGTAGGCTTGTGCTTTCATGCCGATGCCCAAGATTCAATTTGACATGCCCAAGTTTAAATTTGACATGTCTAGGATCAATTTTGAGATGCCTAAGACCGTAGTCTTGTGGTTTCATTCCCATGCCAAAGATTCAATTTGACATTCCCAAGTTTATATTTGACATGTCTAAGATCAATTTTGAGATGCCCAAGACCGTAGGCTTGTGATTTCATGCCCATGCCCAAGATTCAATTTGATTTGCCTAGGATCAATTTTGAGATGCCAAAGAACATAGGCTTGTGCTTTCATGCTCATGCCCAAGATTCAATTTGACATGCCCAAGTTTAGATTTGACATGTCTAGGATCAATTTTGAGATGCCCAAGACCTTAAGATTGTGCTTTCATGCCAATGCCCAAGATTCAATTTGACATGCCCAAGTTTAAATTTGACATCTCTAGGATCATTTTTGAGATTCCTAAGAGCTTGGGCTTGTGATTTCATGCCCATGCCCAAGATTCAATTTGACATACCCAAGCTTAAATTTGACATGTCTAGGATCAATTTTGAGATGCCCAAGACCGTAGGATTGTGCTTTCACTCTCATGCCCAAGATTGAATTTGATACACCCAAGTTTAAATTTGACATGCCTAGGATCAATTTTGAGATGCCTAAGACCGTAGTCTTGTGATTTCATGCCCATGCACAAGATTCAATTTGACATGCCCAAGTTTATATTTGACATGTCTTAGATCAATTTGGAGATGCCCAAGACCATAGGCTTGTGCATCCATGCCCATTCCCAAGATTCAATTTCACATGCCCAAGTTTAAATTTGACATGTCTAGGATCAATTTTGAGATGCCCAAGACCGTAGGATTGTGCTTTCATGCCCATGCCCAAGATTCAATTTGACATGCCTAGGATCAATTTTTAGATGCCCCAGACCGTAGGCTTGTGTTTTCATGCCCATGCCCAAGATTCAATTTGACATACCCAAGTTTAAATTTGACATGTTTAGGATCAATTTACAAATGCCCAAGACCATAGGCTTGTGCTTTCATGCTCATGCCCAAGATTCAATTTGACATGCCCATGATTAAATTTGACATGTCTAGGATCAATTTTGAGATTCCCAAGACCTTAGGAATTTGCTTTCATGCCCATGCACAAGATATAATTTGACATGCCCAAGTTTGAATTTGACATGTCTAGGATCAATTTTGAGATGCCCAAGATCGCAGGCTTATGCTTTCATTCCCATTCCCAAGATTCAATTTGACATGCCTAGGATCAATTTTGAGATGCCCAAGACCATAGGATTGTTCTTTCATGCCCATGCCCAAGATTCAATTTGACATACCCAAGTTTAAATATAACATGTCTAAGATCAATTTTGAGATGCCTAAGACTGTAGTCTTGTGCTTTCATGCCCATGCCCAAGATTCAATTTGACATGCCCAAGTTTATATTTGACATGTCTTAGATCCATTTTGAGATGCCCAATACCGTAGGCTTGTGCTTTCATACCCATGCCCAAGATTCAATTTGACATGCCTAAGATCAATTTTGAGATTCCCAATACCATAGGCTTGTGCTTTCATTCTCATGCCCAAGATTCAATTTGACATGCCCAAGTTTAAATTTGACATGTCTAGGATCAATTTTGAGATGCCCAAGACCTTAGGATTGTGCTTTCATGCCAATGCACAAGATATAATTTGACATTCCCAAGTTTAAATTTGACATGTCTAAGATCATTTTTGAGATGCCCAAGACCTTAGGCTTGTGCTTTCATGCCCATTCCCGAGATTCAATTTGACATACCCAAGTTTAAATTTGACATATCTAGGATCAATTTTGAGATGCATAAGACCGTAGTCTTGTGATTTCATGACCATGCACAAGATTCAATTTGACATGCCCAAGTTTATATTTGATATGTCTAAGATAAGTTTGGAGATACCCAAGACCATAGGATTGTGCTTTCATTCCCATTCCCAAGATTCAATTTGACATGCCTAGGATGAATTTTTAGATGCCCAATACCGTAGGCTTGTGCTTTCATGCCCATGCCCAAGATTCAATTTGACATTCCCAAGTTTATATTTTACATGTCTAAGATCAATTTTGAGATGCCCAAGACCGTAGGCTTGTGATTTCATGCCCATGCCCAAGATTCAAACTGATTTGCCTAGGATCAATTTTGAGATGCCCAAGACTATAGGCTTGTGATTTCATGCTCATGCCCAAGATTCAATTTGACATGCCCAAGTTTAGATTTGACATGTCTAGGATCAATTTTGAGATGTCCAAGACCTTAGGATTGTGCTTTCATGCAAATGCCCAAGATTCAATTTGACATGCCCAAGTTTAAATTTGACATCTCTAGGATCATTTTTGAGATGCCCAAGAGCTTAGGCTTGTGATTTCATGCCCATGCCCAAGATTCAATTTGACATACCCAAGCTTAAATTTGACATGTCTAGGATCAATTTTGAGATGTCCAAGACCGTAGGATTGTGCTTTCATGCTCATGGCCAAGATTCAATTTGATATACCCAAGTTTAAATTTGACATGGTTAGGATCAATTTTGAGATGCCTAAGACCGTAGTCTTGTGATTTCATGCACATGCACAAGATTCAATTTGACATGCCCAAGTTTATATTTGACATGTCTTAGATCAATTTGGAGATGCCCAAGACCATAGGCTTGTGCTTTCATTCCCATGCCCAAGATTCAATTTCACATGCCTAAGTTTAAATTTGACATGTCTAGGATCAATTTTGAGATGCCCAAGACCGTAGGCTTGTGCTTTCATGCCCATGCCCAAGATTCAATTTGACATGCCTAGGATCAATTTTTAGATGCCCCAGACCGTAGGCTTGTGCTTTCATGCCCATTCCCAAGATTCAATTTTACATGCCCAAGTTTAAATTTGACATGTCTAGGATCAATTTACAGATGCCCAAGACCGTAGGATTGTGCTTTCATGCCCATGCCCAAGATTATATTTGCAAGTTTAAATTTTAAATCCCTACGATCAATTTTGAGATGCCAAACACCGTAGTCTTGTGCTTTCATTCCCATGCCCAAGATTCAATTTGACATGCCTAGGATCAATTTTGAGATTCCCAAGACCATAGGCTTGTGCTTTCATGCTCATGCCCAAGATTCAATTTGACATGCCCAAGTTTAAATTTGACATGTCTAGGATCAATTTTGAGATTCCCAAGATCATAGGCTTATGCTTTCATGCCCATGCCCAAGATTCAATTTGACATGCCTAGGATCAAATTTGAGATGCCCAAGACCATAGACTTGTTCTTTCATGCCCATGCCCAAGATTCAATTTGACATACCCAAGTTTAAATTTAACATGTCTAAGATCAATTTTGAGATGCCTAAGACCATAGACTTGTTCTTTCATGCCCATGCCCAAGATTCAATTTGACATACCCAAGTTTAAATTCAACATGTCTAAGATCAATTTTGAGATGCCCAAGACCATAGACTTGTTCTTTCATGCCCATGCCCAAGATTCAATTTTTCATACCCAAGTTTAAATTTAACATGTCTAAGATCAATTTTGAGATGCCCAAGACCATAGACTTGTTCTTTCATGCCCATGCCCAAGATTCAATTTGACATGCCCAAGTTTATATTTGACATGTCTTAGATCCATTTTGAGATGCCCAATACCGTAGGCTTGTGCTTTCATGCCCATGCCCAAGATTCAATTTGACATGCCTAGGATCAATTTTGAGATTCCGAAGACCATAGGATTGTGCTTTCATGCTCATGCCCAAGATTCAATTTGACATGCCCAAGTTTAAATTTGACATGTCTAGGATCAATTTTGAGATGCCCAAGACCTTAGGATTGTGCTTTCATGCCCATGCACAAGATATAATTTGACATGCCCAAGTTTAAATTTGACATGTCTAGGATCATTTTTGAGATGCCCAAGACCTTAGGCTAGTGCTTTCATGCCCATGCCCGAGATTCAGTTTGACATACCCAAGTTTAAATTTGACATGTCTAGGATCAATTTTGAGATGCCTAAGACCGTAGTCTTGTGATTTCATGCCCATGCACAAGATTCAATTTGACATGCCCAAGTTTATATTTGACATGTCTAAGATCAGTTTGGAGATATCCAAGACCATAGGATTCTGCTTTCATTCCCATTCCCAAGATTCAATTTGACATGCCTAGGATCAATTTTTAGATGCCCAATACCGTAGGCTTTTGCTTTCATGCCCATTCCCAAGATTCAATTTTACATGCCCAAGTTTAAATTTGACATGTTTAAGATCAATTTAGAGATGCCCAAGACCGTAGGATTGTATTTTCACGCCCATGCCCAAGATTCAATTTGACATACCCAAGTTTAAATTTGACATGTCTCAGGATTGTGCTTTCATGCCCATGCCCAAGATTCAATTTGACATCCCAAGTATAAATTTGACATGTCTAGGATCAATTTTGAGATGCCGAATATCGTAGGCGTATGTTTTCTTGCCCATGCCCAAGATTCAATTTGACATGCCTAGGATCAATTTTGAGATGTCCAAGACCGTAGGCTTGTGCTTTCATTCCCATGCCCAAGATTCAATTTGACATGCCTAGGATGAATTTTGAGATGCCCAAGACCGTAGGCTTGTGCTTTCATGACCATGACCAAGATTCAATTTTACATGCCTAGGATCAATTTTTGAGATGAGTAGGCTTGTTCTTTCATGCCCATGCCCAAGATTCAATTTGACATCCCAAGTAAAAATTTGACATGTCTAGGATCAATTTTGAGATGCCTAAGATCGTAGGCGTATGCTTTCCTGCCCATGCCCAAGATTCAATTTGGCATGCCTAGGATCAATTTTGAGATGCCAAGACCGTAGGCTTGTGCTTTCATTCCCATGCCATAGATTCAATTTGACATGTCAGGGATCAATTTTGAGATGCCCAAGACCGTAGGCTTGTGATTTCATGCCCATGACCAAGATTTAATTTTACATGCCTAGGATCAATTTTGAGATGAGTAGGCTTGTGCTTTCATGCCCATGCCCAAGATTCAATTTGACATGCCCAAGTTTAAATTTGACATGTCTAGGATCAATTTTGAGATGCCCAAGACCGTAGTCTTGTGGTTTCATGTCCATGCCCAAGATTCAATTTGACATGTCTGAGATCCATTTTGAGATGCCCAAGACCGTAGGCTTGTGATTTCATGCCCATGCCCAAGATTCAATTTGATTTGCCTAGGATCAATTTTGAGATGCCCAAGACTATAGGCTTGTGCTTTCATGCTTATGCCTAAGATTCAATTTGACATGCCCAAGTTTAGATTTGACATGTCTAGGATCAATTTTGAGATGCCCAAGACCTTAGGATTGTGCTTTCATGCCAATGCCCAAGATTCAATTTGACATGCCCAAGTTTAAATTTGACATCTCTAGGATCATTTTTGAGATGCCCAAGAGCTTAGGCTTGTGATTTCATGCCCATGCCCAAGATTCAATTTGACATACCCAAGCTTAAATTTGACATGTCTAGGATTAATTTTGAGATGCCCAAGACCGTAGGATTGTGCTTTCAAGCTCATGCCCAAGATTCAATTTGATATACCCAAGTTTAAATTTGACATGCCTAGGATCAATTTTGAGATGCCTAAGACCGTAGTCTTGTGATTTCATGCCCATGCACAAGATTCAATTTCACATGACCAAGTTTATATTTGACATGTCTTAGATCAATTTGGAGCTGCCCAAGACCATAGGCTTGTGCTTTCATCCCCATGCCCAAGATTCAATTTGACATGCCCAAGTTTAAATTTGACATGTCTAGGATCAATTTTGAGATGCCTAAGACCGTAAGCTTGTGCTTTCATGCCCATGCTCAATATTCAATTTGACATGCCTAGGATCAATTTTTAGATTCCCCAGACCGTAGGCTTGTGCTTTCATGCCTATGCCCAAGATTCAATTTGACATGCCCAAGTTTAAATTTGACATGTCTAGGATCAATTTACAGATGACCAAGACCGTAGGTTTGTGCTTTCATTCCCATGCCCAAGATTCAATTTGACATGCCCAAGTTTAAATTTGACATGTCTAGGATCAATTTTAAGATGCCCAAGACCGTAGGCTTGTGCTTTCATGCCCATGCCCAAGATTATATTTGACAAGTTTAAATTTTAAATGCCTACGATCAATTTTGAGATGCCCCACACCGTAGTCTTGTGCTTTCATGCCCATGCCCAAAGTTTAATTTGACATGCCAAAGTTTAAATTTGACATGCCTAGGATCAATTTTGAGATTCCCAAGACCGTAGTCTTGTGATTTCATGCCCATTCCCAAGATTCAATTTGACATGCCCCAGTTTAAATTTGACATGTCTAAGATCAATTTCAAGTTGCCCAAAACCTTAAGCTTGTGCTTTCATTCCCATGCCCAAGAATCAATTTTAAATGCCCAAGTTTAAATTTGACATGTCTAGGATCAATTTTGAGATGCCCATGACCGTAGGATTGCGCTTTCATGCCCATGCCCAAGATTCAATTTGACATATACAAGTTTAAATTTGACATGTCTAGAATTAATTTTGAGATTCCCCAGACCGTAGGCTTGTGATTTTATCCCCATGCCTAAGATTCAATTTTACATGCCCAATTTTAAATTTGACATGTTTGGGATCAATTTTGATATGCCCAAGACCGTAGGCTTGTGATTTCATGCACATGCCCAAGTTTAAATTTGACATGTTTAGGATCAATTTTGAGATGCCCAAGATCGTAGGGTTGTGCTTTCATACCCATGCACAAGATTCAATTTGACATCCCAAGTATAAATTTGACATGTCTAGGATCAATTTTGAGATGCCGAATATCGTAGGCGTATGCTTTCTTGCCCATGCCCAAGATTCAATTTGACATGCCTAGGATCAATTTTGAGATGTCGAAGACCGTAGGAGTGTGCTTTCGTTCCCATGCCTAAGATTCAATTTGACATGCCTAGGATGAATTTTGAGATGCCCAAGACCGTAGGCTTGTGCTTTCATGCCCATGACCAAGATTCAATTTTACATGCCTAGGATCAATTTTTGAGATGAGTAGGCTTGTTCTTTCATGCCCATGCCCAAGATTCAATTTGACATCCCAAGTAAAAATTTGACATGTCTAGGATCAATTTTGAGATGCCTAAGAACGTAGGCGTATGCTTTCCTGCCCATGCCCAAGATTCAATTTGACATGCCTAGGATCAATTTTGAGATGCCCAAGACCGTAGGCTTGTGCTTTCATTCCCATGCCAGAGATTCAATTTGACATGTCTGGGATCAATTTTGAGATGCCCAAGACCGTAGGCTTGTGATTTCATGCCCATGACCAAGATTGAATTTTACATGCCTAGGATCAATTTTGAGATGAGTAGGCTTGTGCTTTCATGCCCATGCCCAAGATTCAATTTGAGATGCCCAAGTTTAAATTTGACATGTCTAGGATCAATTTTGAGATGCCCAAGACCGTAGTCTTGTGGTTTCATGTCCATGTCCAAGATTCAATTTGACATGTCTGAGATCAATTTTGAGATGCCCAAGACCGTAGGCTTGTGATTTCATGCCCATGCCCAAGATTCAATTTGATTTGCCTAGGATCAATTTTGAGATGCCCAAGACTATAGGCTTGTGCTTTCATGCTTATGCCTAAGATTCAATTTGATATGCCCAAGTTTAGATTTGACATGTCTAGGATCAATTTTGAGATGCCCAAGACCTTAGGATTGTGCTTTCATGCCAATGCCCAAGATTCAATTTGACATGCCCAAGTTTAAATTTGACATCTCTAGGATCATTTTTGAGATGCCCAAGAGCTTAGGCTTGTGATTTCATGCCCATGCCCAAGATTCAATTTGACATACCCAAGCTTAAATTTGGCATGTCTAGGATTAATTTTGAGATGCCCAAGACCGTAGGATTGTGCTTTCAAGCTCATGCCCAAGATTCAATTTGATATACCCAAGTTTAAATTTGACATGCCTAGGATCAATTTTGAGATGCCTAAGACCGTAGTCTTGTGATTTCATGCCCATGCACAAGATTCAATTTCACATGCCCAAGTTTATATTTGACATGTCTTAGATCAATTTGGAGCTGCCCAAGACCATAGGCTTGTGCTTTCTTCCCCATGCCCAAGATTCAATTTGACATGCCCAAGTTTAAATTTGACATGTCTAGGATCAATTTTGAGATGCCTAAGACCGTAAGCTTGTGCTTTCATGCCCATGCTCAATATTCAATTTGACATGCCTAGGATCAATTTTTAGATTCCCCAGACCGTAGGCTTGTGCTTTCATGCCTATGCCCAAGATTAAATTTGACATGCCCAAGTTTAAATTTGACATGTCTAGGATCAATTTACAGATGACCAAGACCGTAGGATTGTGCTGTCATTCCCATGCCCAAGATTCAATTTGACATGCCCAAGTTTAAATTTGACATGTCTAGGATCAATTTTAAGATGCCCAAGACCGTAGGCTTGTGCTTTCATGCCCATGCCCAAGATTATATTTGACAAGTTTAAATTTTAAATGCCTACGATCAATTTTGAGATTCCCAACACCGTAGTCTTGTGCTTTCATCCCCATGCCCAAAATTTAATTTGACATGCTAAAGTTTAAATTTGACATGCCTAGGATCAATTTGGAGATTCCCAAGACCGTAGTCTTGTGATTTCATGCCCATGCCCAAGATTCAATTTGACATGCCCCAGTTTAAATTTGACATGTCTAAGATCAATTTCAAGTTTCCCAAAACCTTAAGCTTGTGCTTTCATTCCCATGCCCAAGAATCAATTTTAAATGCCCAAGTTTAAATTTGACATGTCTAGGATCAATTTTGAGATGCCCATGACCGTAGGATTGCGCTTTCATGCCCATGCCCAAGATTCAATTTGACATATACAAGTTTAAATTTGACATGTCTAGAATTAATTTTGAGATTCCCCAGACCGTAGGCTTGTGATTTCATCCCCATGCCTAAGATTCAATTTTACATGCCCAATTTTAAATTTGACATGTTTGGGATCAATTTTGATATGCCCAAGACCGTAGGCTTGTGATTTCATGCACATGCCCAAGTTTAAATTTGACATGTTTAGGATCAATTTTGAGATGCCCAAGATCGTAGGGTTGTGCTTTCATACCCATGCACAAGATTCAATTTGACATCCCAAGTATAAATTTGACATGTCTAGGATCAATTTTGAGATGCCGAATATCGTAGGCGTATGCTTTCTTGCCCATGCCCAAGATTCAATTTGACATGCCTAGGATCAATTTTGAGATGTCGAAGACCGTAGGATTGTGCTTTCATTCCCATGCCCAAGATTCAATTTGACATGCCTAGGATGAATTTTGAGATGCCCAAGACCGTAGGCTTGTGCTTTCATGCCCATGACCAATATTGAATTTTACATGCCTAGGATCAATTTTTGAGATGAGTAGGCTTGTGCTTTCATGCCCATGCCCAAGATTCAATTTGACATCCGAAGTATAAATTTGACATGTCTAGGATCAATTTTGATATGCCGAAGATCGTAGGCGTATGCTTTCCTGCCCATGCCCAAGATTCAATTTGACATGCCTAGGATCAATTTTGAGATGCCCAAGACCGTAGGCTTGTGATTTCATTCCCATGCCAGAGATTCAATTTGACATGTTTGGGATCAATTTTGAGATGCCCAAGACCGTAGGCTTGTGCTTTCATGCCCATGACCAAGATTGAATTTTACATTCCTAGGATCAATTTTGAGATGAGTAGGCTTGTGCTTTCATTCCCATGCCCAAGATTCAATTTGGCATGCCCAAGTTTAAATTTGACATGTCTAGGATCAATTTTGAGATGCCCAAGACCGTAGTCTTGTGGTTTCATGCCCATGCCCAAGATTCAATTTGACATTCCCAAGTTTATATTTGACATGTCTGAAATCAATTTTGAGATGCCCAAGACCGTAGGCTTGTGATTTCATGCCCATGCCCAAGATTCAATTTGATTTGCCTAGGATCAATTTTGAGGTGCCCAAGATTCAATTTGACATGCCCAAGTTTAGATTTGACATGTCTAGGATCAATTTTGAGTTGCCCAAGACCTTAGGATTGTGCTTTCATTCCAATGCCCAAGATTCAATTTGACATGCCCAAGTTTAAATTTGACATCTTTAGGATCATTTTTGAGATGCCCAAGAGCTTAGGCTTGTGATTTCATGCCCATGCCCAAGATTCAATTTGACATACCCAAGCTTAAATTTCACATGTCTAGGATTAATTTTGAGATGCCCAAGACCGTAGGATTGTGCTTTCAAGCTCATGCCCAAGATTCAATTTGATATACCCAAGTTTAAATTTGACATGCCTAGGATCAATTTTGAGATGCCTAAGACCGTAATCTTGTGATTTCATGCCCATGCACAAGATTCAATTTGACATGCCCAAGTTTATATTTGACATGTCTTAGATCAATTTGGATATGCCCAAGACCATAGGCTTGTGCTTTCATTCCCATGCCCAAGATTCAATTTGAGATGCCCAAGTTTTAATTTGACATGTCTAGGATCAATTTTGAGATGCCCAAGACCGTAGGCTTGTGCTTTCATGCCCATGCCCAAGATTCAATTTGACATGCCTAGGATCAATTTTTAGATTCCCCAGACCGTAGGCTTGTGCTTTCATGCCCATGCCCAAGATTCAATTTGAGATGCCGAAGTTTAAATTTGACATGTCTAGGATCAATTTACAGATGCCCAAGACCGTAGGATTGTGCTTTCATTCCCATGCCCAAGAATCAATTTTAAATGCCCAAGTTTAAATTTGACATGTCTAGGATCAATTTTGAGATTCCCATGACCGTAGGATTGCGCTTTCATTCCCATGCCCAAGATTCAATTTGACATATACAAGTTTAAATTTGACATGTCTAGAATCAATTTTGAGATTCCCCAGACCGTAGGCTTGTGATTTCATCCCATGCCTAAGATTCAATTTAACATGCCCAATTTTAAATTTGACATGTTTGGGATCAATTTTGATATGCCCAAGACCGTAGGCTTGTGATTTCATGCACATGCCCAAGATTCAATTTAACATGCCCAAGTTTAAATTTGACATGTTTAGGATCAATTTTGAGATGCCCAAGAACGTAGGGTTGTGCTTTCATGACCATGCAGAAGATTCAATTTTACATGCCTAATATCAATTTTGATATGGCCAAGATCACAGGCTTGTGCTTTCATGCCCATGCCCAAGATTCAATTTGACATGTCTAGGATCAATTTTGAGATGCCCAAGACCATAGGCTTGTGCTTTCATGCCCATGCCCAATATTCAATTTGACATGCCTAGGATCAATTTTGAGATGCCCAAGATTCAATTTGACATGTCTAGGATCAATTTTGAGATGCCCAAGACCATAGGCTTGTGCTTTCATGCCCATGCCCAAGATTCAATTTGACATGCCCAAGTTTAAATTTTACATGTCTAGGATGAATTTTGAGATGCCCAAGACCTTAGGATTGTGCTTTGATGCCCATGCCCAAGATTAAATTTGATATGCCTAGGATCAATTTTGAGATGCCCAAGACCGTAGGCTTATGCTTTCATGACCATGCCCAAGATTCAATTTGACATGCCCAAGTTTAAATTTGACATGTCTAGGATCAATTTTGAGATTCCCAAGACCGTAGGCTTGTGCTTTCATGCCCATGCCCAAGATTCAATTTTACATGCCCAATTTTATGCCCAAGTTTACATTTTAAATGCCTAGGATCAATTTTGAGTGGATTGTTTTCTGTTTACTTTTGGCGCTATAGAAAGTAAAGAAAAATTAGGGGTTTAGTCTTTTTTCTTTTTCTCTGTTTTATTTTTGGCTTTCAAAGTAGTTATTTATTTTACCCCTTTGGTTTATGGGGGTAGGGAGGCCTTGTGCCTTCTGCATGTAATTACGTTTTTTGCTTAATAAACTTTTAGACTTAGCAAAATAAAATAAAAAATAGGATCAATTTTGAGATGCCCAACACCGTAGTCTTGTGCTTTCATGCCCATGCCTAAGATTCAATTTGACATGCCCAAGTTTAAATTTGACATGCCTAGGATCTATTTTGAGATTCCCAAGACCGTAGCCTTGTGATTTCATGCCCATGCCCAATTTTTTTTTTTTTTGATAAGTCAAATTAATGAAGAAAATATTATATACAAGGTATCTAGAGATAAAAGAGGTCACAACAACCCCAAAAACTCTCAAAGACTACTTAAAACGAAAATAAGCAACATTTAGTAACTCAATAGAATGTAAAAAATCTGGCCGGCCTACATAGTGCATGCCAGCACCATGATCTAAATCACAACCCCTTCTAGCCATTTTATCCGCGGAAAAATTAGCTTCACGATACGAATGAACGAAACTAATAGAGTCATAATGAGAACTCACATCCTTCCAACGTTGTTGAAAAAACCAAGGCAAGTTGTTATTCTCCAAAATGCTTAAAACACTTGCTGAATCAGATCTAATGATAACCCTACGGTAACCCCATTGTAAAGCCCACTCCAGCCTATCAACTATACCATAAAGCTCGGCCAGGAAGTTAGAAGTAATTCCAAGCCCAATCTCCGTAGCACCAACCACTCCACACCTATCATCCCTCGAAACTACCTCCGCGCCAGCCACTCCTGGATTGTTTCTGGAGACCCCGTCATAGCAAAGAAGCAGCTCAACAATCTCCGGAGGTGACCAATCGCACTGAACTGGAATACAGTGCTTAACTTTTCTGAATTTCACACGGAAGAAATCCAGCACCCGTAAATCCTCAAAAGTGTTTTGCATGAAACCCCTCATGCGATCAGAGTATTCATGAATTAGGTTGAAAACCCTCTTCTGAAAACCAGACCAGCACAGATTCCTTTTCTCATAAACTTTTTTGTTCCTAGTGAACCACAACTCTGAGCGGATAACAAGGTTTTCTACCAGCCATAAATCCTTGAACATCCTACTTCTGTTCTTAGCATCCTCGATAGAAGTAAATAAACGAACTTCCAGTTTTGAGACGCCAAAGAAGGATGCACCACTCTCCTCCAAATTATATTTGCTTCTTCCATTATAGGATATTTAGTCCTAATTAACTCACGAGCCGACTTGACAGTAAACATACCTCTCAAATACGGCATCCAGATTTTCCTGTCGTGACCCCCTGGATTGTTGGAAGATCATGTAAAACTACCCTAGCGTTCACCAGAATATTATAATGATGTCCCTGCAAAGCCCAGTTTCCCTGCACAATAATATCACTGACTCTAGCATTGTGATCCAAATCTATACGATCCAAGACCTCGGCCAAAGCTGTAGTCCCATACCAAACATCATAGAAAAGAGACGTAGTTCTCCCACCTCTAATTAAACATTTTGTTTTTCTAACTACCTCAGAATGGACCCAATGAATTTCAGGAAGAATTGTAGACTTAACTCCAGCTAACTCAATACGCCCGTCCCTGCAAGTGTATTTAGACTCTAAAAAACGAACCCATTTTTCTTAGAAGACCTTATACCCCACCAAAGCTTCATGAGCAAAGCTTTATTTATAGTTCTCATACTCGTCAGGCCAAGCCCACCTTCTTTAACCGGACAAAAAATCTTGTCGAAACCCATAATAAAAGCTCTCGACAAATTAGAATCACCCGACCAAAGGAAATTGTGAATAACACAATCACATTGTTGTACGAATTTAGCCGGCCACTTATACACAACAACCATATTGTGTATTGAATAGCTAGAAAGAACATGTTTAAGAAGCACAACTCTATCTTGAAACGAGAGCATCTTACCTTTTAAGACAGACAATTGATCTTTTAGCTTGTCAATGACATTGCTAATGTGTCTGTACTTCACAGCACCAGGCATGACTTTAACTCCCAAATACCGGTCCTGAAAATAAGTGATTTCCATGCCCAAAAAATTTGCAATAGTCCGACGCCTACTCAAAGACCCACCACCAAAGTAAATCTTACTTTTCTACCTACAAACACGTTGCCATGAAGCACGTTGATAATGATCAAGCAACTTCACCAAGTTCATCACACTCTTCATATTTCCGTTGCAAAAAATCATAATGTCATCATCAAAGAATAAATGAGTTGGAGCAATACCATTACGCTTTACCATATGAGTCATGTTTTTGTTTTGAAAGAGTTTAGTTATGTTTCGACTAAGAACATCCTCTATCAAAACAAAAATAAGAGGAGAAACAGGATCTCCTTGGCTCAAACCTCTATTGATTTTGAAAAAACCTTCCGGACTACCATTGAGAAGAATTGAAATACGAGCTGACTTCAGAATATTGAGAATCCAAGAACACCAATTTTCCGAAAAACCATATCTTCTAAATACCTCCAAAACAAAAGACCAACTAACCGTGTCGAAAGACTGAGAAATATCAAGCTTCAGACCCAAATTGCCATCCTTCCTCTTAATTTGCAGTTCATTAACCATTTCCGAAGCCAAACTAATATTTTCATGAATATCTCTCCCTTTCATGAAAGCTATTTGTTCTTCAGACACCAAATTACCCAAGACCTTACCAAGTCTAGTAGCAAGAATTTTAGTGAAAATCTTAATGAAAAAATTACTTAGACCAATATGTCTATATTTTCTTAAATAATTAGCACCCCTCACCTTCGCAAGCAAAAGAATAAGGCTAGAATTAGCTCCATTTGGAATCGTTGTATTAGTCCAGCAAAAAATAATAGCATTGAGAAGGTCATGTTGAATAATATCCCAACAGTTCCTATAAAAACATCCTGAAAACCCATCCGGTCCCGGTGCACTATCCGCTCCTAAATCAAAAACAACAGTTTTGATTTCTTCCAAAGTAGGAATGGCATCTAACATCTCGCTTTCCCCCTGAGAAATAGAATTATGATCATACTCAAACTAGTGGTCCTCCACTGGCAGATCCTCCCCATCGAATTTAGCTTCATAATAAGCAACCACATGATCCTTGAGAATCTCCGGCTCACCAATAACCAAACCATCATCATTTACCAGCTCCGAGATAGTATTATTACTTCTCCGAATGTTAATGCTACTATGGAAGAAATAGGTATTGCTAGATCCCTCCAGAACCCATTTATTACGAGATTTTTGTCGGACAATAATGTACTGTTGCATATGCACTTCTTGAACATCAAAAAGAGCATCTTTCACAACGTTAAGTTTGGAAACATCATGTGGGTCATCATCAGAAGTACGACTTGCCACTTCAAATTTTAGCTGAGCTTGCTTCAGCCGAGCATTAACATTACCAAAAACATTCTGGTTCCACAATTTGATCACTTTCTTCAAACGTTTCAATTTAAAAGGAAAAATGAAATATGGGTTGCCATAAACCGGAGCGTTCCAAGAAGCCTCCACCATCCTCAAAAAACCATGATGAGTGAACCACATTTTCTGAATTCAGAACGGAGCACGCCTAGGCCTAGTAGCAATAAAAGGATAACCAATGAGTGTAGAATGGTCGGAAACTTCCCTTGGAAGTGCTTTCCACTTTTTTTTTGGTAAATCCAAATATGTATCAATGAATAACTAGATTACAAAACAAAATGAAAAGCAATAAAAGAGGTCAGAAAAACCCCAAAAACTTGCAACTCAGTTGAAACGAAAATAAGATACATTTGGTAATTCAATAGAGTTCAAGAAATCAGGTCTTCCCAGATAATGTCTCCCCTCATCATTAGTTAGAATACACCCTCTCTTATCCATCTTATCAGCAGCAAAATTACCCTCTCTATATGTGTGATCAAAACGAATAGTCTCATACTGAGAAGAAACTTCCCTCCAACGTTGTGTAACAAACCAAGGAAGATTAGAAGTAGTAAAATCCATAACTGCACTCAACGAATCTGAGCGAATACAAACTTTGGAGTATCCCCATTGAAGCGCCTATTCCATACCAATTATAATACCTGAAATTTCGGCAATGTAATTCGTCATTACGCCCAAACCTATACTCATAGCTCCAATGACATTAGCATCATGGTCACGTGCAACTACACCAGCCCCAGCAACTCATGGATTTCCTCGAGCCGCACCATCACAGCACAACATAAGTTTATCCACCTCCGGAGGAATGATAAGTGCATAATTCATATGATGTTAGTATCCATTCCATACTTGGTTTAGCTATTATTCTTGCATATTTTCGTATTATTATTATTTTGGTTTTCTCTTATTTGTATCAATTAGGTGAATCATCCAAAAAGGAACTACAAAGTTCTTAAAATATCTAAAAATAGAAGTATTCCAAGTATCCAAGTGCCCAAGTCCAAGAGAAGTGGAAGAAGTGCGACGAAAAGGAGCAAAACGCTCATAATCAAGACACAGGCCAAAGACTGATCTTAACTCATTCAAATTAAGGATTTCTCATCATCATCTTGAATACAATTGAAATATAAAAATAATTCAAAAAGAATGAGTTCATTCCGAGTTCGTATAAAGAAGTTGTGGCCAAACCAGTTTTCATTGAATACCGAAGACAGTGAAGTCCGCGAACTGGGTTTGCAAACCGAGTTCGCAGACTTATTTCCGAAAATATCTGCTGGAATTTGAAGTTTGCGGACTGGGTACGCGAACTTATGAAATGGGAAACGTGTATTCACAACTTGGAAGGCCTAAGGGCACGTTTGGAGTCGTTAGGTCATATTTTCGGGTCGGGTTATTAAACCTAACTAAATACTTGGAAGCCAAGAAATGTAAACATTTAAAAAGGTATTAGGTTATGTAAAAGATATCATCTAATATCACGTATTCTACTTGGAGCTTTGGAGATAGCCGCAACTAGGGTTTGCTTTCGTATTTATCTTTCATCTTCTTTATTTGATTATTGATTATGATGAACTCCATAGCTATGAGTAGCTAAATCTTATATTATTGGTTAAGGATGTAGTCCTATTTCTAAAACTTGTGCTTGACTAATGTATTAGTTTTCTCTCTTGATTATCGTTCAAATCTCTACTGTTTTTAATATCACATGATTGATGTATTGTGATAGGATTTAGATATTTGTTTAGTTGAGTGGCCAATAAATTTAACTTGCATCCTTGTCCATCGATATTTTAGGGTTTTCATCGAGCGATAACCCAAAATACAAGTAGCATGATATGATTACGGTTTGTAGTGATACACTCTTGTGATCATATATAGAGTTTGACCATTGTCCGAATTGTCATGCGCAATGGATGACAATTGCATTGATTAGCCTATTTCCAAAACTTAATGCTCCTGGGAATTGAACTTAATTAGCACAAGCCGTTAGGTTATTCTTTAGGTAGAATTCACATACGCAACTCTAATGGGTGTGTTGATGAACTTAGAAAATTAATAGATTATCTTGCTCTCTTGATTCTCTAGTCTTTTGTTAATAAAAGAGATTAAATTGTAATTCTAATCATGTATGAAGGCACATGTTTAAGATTGAAGATGAATTCCTTGACCAATATCTTTCTCTCGTTGATTATTTCTCCAATTTACGTTGCTTGTGATTTACTTTTATTGCTTACATAAAAATCAGAAATCCCCCCTGTAGATGGTGGATTTTCGACAAAGGCTAAATTCGTAAACTCATAATTATACGAAGCTCTGATTCAGCAATCAGACGTGAGTATCGAGACATGGGTCTCTCATCGAATTCTTAACGGAGAGTACCTTCTCTCAGAGTACATGTGGATATGTAGTCTCATGACTGGACAATGGCATATCTCATGAATACTGAATACTTTCAGTGATTATTTCTATATAGTATCACGAGATGGAGGGCTCCTAGACATCTTGCTCTGCTAGTATAGAGCGATAACGTCTTCAGGAACAAACAACGAGTTTACCCTGACTATATAAAGGATATGACTTACCGACAAGCTCGTATCGGGATAATTAATGCTCCTAAACAGCTTTCTCTTCTAGTATAGATCCATAAAGTTAATTATTCCTAATTAAAATTGCTCTTATTCCATGGTCGAATCCACGACTGGTCCCATGGAATAGCAATAACAATTGTTCTGATTCTATGATCGAATCCACAGCTTGATCTCATAGAATATCAATAACTATATTATCTCATTACTCCGATTTCATGATCGAATCCACAACTGGTCTCATAAATGTTAATAGATAAATCTTAATTACTCCGATTCTATGGTCGAATCTACGATCCCATGGAATGGTAATCCTCACTTTATTATTCTGAATTCGTAGTCGAATCCTCAGCTGATCCTATGAATTAATAATAAACATCTTATTACTCAGTTTTGTGAATTATTCTCCACTGAATTCCACAATTAGTAATAAATAGTCAACAACCGGGCGTCTGAGCTACCTCTACGTAAGCCCCGATTCAAATGGTGAAGGTGTATTCAACGACGATACACTAACAGTCACCGCACGAACGAGTATTTCAAAAATACAACGAAACGATGAACCTATGCAAAATAGGGAAAAAATATTAAATAATTAAAAATATTGACCAGGATGCTGGAAGCACGGACACACGACCGACCGACCGTGTCGTGGTCAATCCCAAGCATGTTTTATATTTTTAATGTATTTTTATTATTTTCCATGATTTGATGAAAATTCTCTCATTTTATCAAATCTCCTTCGTCTCGAGGAAACTCCTCGGTTTCATGGTACTTCCATAAATCCATAAAAAATAATAATATAAAATTAAGGAAAGGAGTATGGGGGTGACCATTGGCCAACCGGCCATGCCTTGGTCCCAACCGGCCCCACACCCCACGGTTCCTTATTATTTTATTATTGTTTCTCTAATTTCATGAAAAAACTCCTTGATTTCATGGTATTTTGCACAAATCATCAAATAATAATAATAAAAAATAAATTATGAAAACTTGTGGGACCAGGCCTTGGCCGGCCGGCCATGCCCTAGCCGGTCCCACACGCCCCTGTGTTTTATTATTTTATTATTAGTTTTCCTTGAATTCATCAAATTCCTTGATTTCATGGTATTTCTCTCAAATTAGGAAAAATTCCCTCAATTCATCAAAAATACATAAAAAATACATAAAAATTAGGGAAACTCGTGGGACCGGGCCCAAGCCGGCCGGCCATGCCTTCCACGGTCCCACACGCCCTTGTTTTTATTGTTTTGATATTTTTTGCTTCCTTGAACTCATGAAAACTTCTTCAATTCATGGAAACTCCCTAAATTCATCAAATTTCTCAAAATTCATGAATTTTTCATAAAATCATCAAAATATTATAAAATTAAGGAAAAGGCACCACGGGGCCTTGGTCACGACCGTCCGACCATGCCTTGACCACGGCGGTCCCACGCCTCCTCATCCCTTATTTTATAATTGTTTTTCATCATCTCATGGTGTTTTCCTCAGTTTCGTCGAAACCCTAATTTTGGCATATTTTCTCGAATGGATGCTCAATTGCACGCCAGAAAATATCAAAATTCTCAGGACTGAGACGTGAACGCCTTGGGGACACGAGCACGCTATCTTGACCGACCAAGATTGGCTCTTTGGCTCACGGAAGCCGGTCCCATCAATTTTCACAGTTTTGACCTAATTTGCACAATCGCTCGTATTAGGTCCAAAACTCTTCCAAACACTTTGGATTTTCATGAAGTGATCGTCAGGTAGTCACGTGACAACCCAGGGCCGGTTTCATGACTCCATGGTCGGTCCCTCGCCTCGTCATAATTAATTAGGTTTTCTCACCTAAGGCTCAGACGAGCATTTTCGAATAAATGATTAAATCAGCATTTGATCATTCTTTCACCAACAAATCGTCAACTGTTCATGAGTTCTTTGTATTTGCTCACGTGAGCATATGGACACTACATGGTTGACCCACGGTCCCATGTAGTCGCTCCCTCCTTCGTCCCATGGTTGAAATTCTGACGAACCATGAATTGATCATCAATTGATCAAATTAGGGTTTCTGAATCCAAGGATCATCATCATTCCAGATTCCAACCTTAAGAATTTTACGACGACCTCATGGTCATTAATTTTATTAATTATGCTCGGTTCTACACCAGTATTCTAATTAATATTTTTGGTACGCTGCCAATAATCCATCAGATGAGCAACACATGCTCAGACGATCAAATATTCAACAATTCATCACATGAGCAACACTTGCTCAGATGATAAATATTTGCTCAAACCAAGGAATATTGGTTCAACAATCAATATTCAACGATCCATCGAATGAGCAATACTTGCTCACTTCATCGTAAGAACTATACCTCTGTCTCATGACATGTTCAATTCATGAGTTTCAGAACATCATTTTCCACTCGGCAACTACATGGACTCATCGTCCCATCAAACCACGAAGTCATTAATTGACTAACATACCACGAGACGTCAATCGTGTCACTTGGGGAGATATCACTTAGGGTTTTGGACTGGCGGTCTATGGCACGTGTGTTCAAACACACGATGGAATGTGAGCAAGTCGTGCAATCAGTTGAAGGAATTCACGAGGTAGTGGGTGGAAAATCAACCAAGTCTCCACACGTTGAGAAACTGGCTTCAAACACGATCTCCACTTCAGCACTCCTTGATTTCATCAACTGTCACACTTCATCGAATCAGGGTGTCTAAAATTCCAGCAATATAAATAAGTCTCTGAATCATGATTGAAGTATCGGCATCATCAGTATCATCAATCTCACGTCTCATCGACAACACGAGATCATCAACTCATCAATTGAGCAACTACTCTCAATTGAGAAATTTCAATCACTCAAAGCTTATCGTATTCGGAATTCACACACCCACAATCTTTGATTACCATTGATTCCACACATTTCTCAGCTTCCCTCCTACAGATCAACCCATCCTCTCTTGTGACCGAATTTACTCTGGAACGGTCATTGTCTTGATTTAGTCCCGAGTACTACAGATTGATCTCTCAAATCTAAAGCACCCCCTTTGCAGCGGTGCATCTGTGTGAGGTTTAACATTTCTCTCGGTTCGAGGAGTCTCCTCCGTACGGTCGTCTCCTCAATTCCTTAAAAACCAGCAAATCGCTTTTCCCCATCTACAGATTGGCGACCGCAATAGGAGATTAATCTCTCAGTTGCAATCTAACAATTTCACAAGATGGTTGATCTCAGGTCAGGTTCAGTTACAAATCCTAACACAAACCGTGCTAGCACTAGCAACAACAACAATCAGAATATCCCGGAGACAATTCCGACCTCCAACACTGATGGTGGTGACACTACTCCTCCTCACGCCGAAGGTCATCCACTATATGGATGACACCCTGAAGAAGTCAGAGGAGATCCACCGCCTACCATTGCTGTCTTATCAAAGCGCAGGAGACTCTTGCAAAGAACCAGACTGACATGCCTGCTATACAGAAGGAGCTGTGTAATTATCTCAAAACTCTTATTGACAAGATGTCGGAGAAGACTCGAGAGAAGGGAAATGAGAAGGAGAAATCCTCAGATGATGGTCCTGAAGTAATTCCAATCCATACAGTAGAAGACGACGAAGTCCACAAAACTGCCGCAGACAACTCATCAGCGAAGGGATCATCGAATTTCATCACTCGCGAGGATCTGGAGCACCTTTTGGAGAACCGTGGAAAATACAAAACATCGCATGACCATCGTCATCAACCTCCTTATCCTGCCGCTACACAGAGGATTCCACTCCCCAAAGGTTACGTTTCTCCAACCTTCACCTTATATGATGGAACTGGAAATGCTCGGGAACATGTCTCTTGTTTTCTCGAAGCCCTGGGAGAACATGAACATAATCATGTCGTTCGTCTCAAGGAATTCCCAAAATCTTTGAAAGGCAGAGCATACACCTGGCATAACAACATTGCACCAGGGACTATCAATAATTGGGGAGAAATGGTTAACGCATTCTACAAGAAATACTTCTTCGTGTCAGAACAAGTCACCCTCTCCGACCTTGGAAGAATGTTTCAGAGGGTCAGTGAAAATCCCAATGATTATGTGAAAAGATTCAGAGTCCAAGCCCTGGACTGTCATGACCCAAACGTCACGGAACAACAACTGGTGGACTTGTGCATCAATGGCATGCTCCCGGTCTACAGGGCCTTGCTAGAAAACCTTCTATTCCAGACTTTCTCAGAGCTTCACAAAGCTGCGAAGAGGTCGGCAACCACTGCACCCGCTCTTTTGGAAAGAGCAAAGTCTACAAAGACTGAAGATTCAAAAGACACTCGAGGAAGCAGGCGTTTGATCAACAAGCAGTACAACCTGCAACCTTCAACAAATGCTGTCGCGGAAGGGAGTAAGCGAAAAGCAGAACCACAACACAAGCAAACTTCCTCCACCCCTTCAAAGACACACAAGAAGGAGAATTCGAAAATCCCTCCTCAGCATACGGAAGATCCAGAAGCACCTGATTTTACCTTTTCAATGGAAGAAGTTAATGAACTACTCGATGCCTGGATTCAAGACGGCGCAATCAAATTTCCTTATGTCAAGAAGGAACCAACTGAAGAGACCATAGAAAATCCTCGGTATTGTCGCTTCCATAGATACGTCAGTCATCCCACGAGTGATTGCAAAATTTTGTAGTGCATATTCAAAGAAAAGGTCAAATCAGGAGAGCTCAACCTGGGGACTGAGGGGGTGCACAAAAAAACCCTCCCAGTCAGAAATTTTACCATCTCTGAACCTCCTGTCAAGGAAACGGTCCAATCTCTGATCGAACATGTCTGCGAGTTGTTGTATCTTTAGAAAGCTCAAAGGAAAGACATGTTTGCTGCGCTGAACCACATCGTGTCTGGAAAACGTCTGCTGATCCAAGAAACCACCACCGAACCGTCAGCCACCGACAAAGAAATGTATGACTGGGGACTGCTCACCACAGTGCACATTAAAGGAAATGAGTTCAAGAGAGCGTTCGTCGATGTTGGTACCGCTGTCAACATCATCCCTTTGAAAACTCTCAGAGCTGCCGGTATTACTCGACAGGAAGCCACCCATGCTCCCATAGCAATTAGGGACCACGAAGGAATCTCCAGAGACGCATACGGCTTCATCACTCTCAAAGTTACATAGAGATTGATCTGCAATGAGGCCAAGTTTTTCATAATCCGGGAAGACCCTGGGTACGACATGGTCCTTGGAAGAACTTGGATTCATGCCGGAAGGATAACGATGCCTTCAACACATCCTGTCATCGACGAGGATTCCGAGTCGGAAGACGAAGAAGAGGACGCACCACCGTTTGAGCATCTGGAAGAAGTAACAGCTCTGATGGGACTTACACAGGAACTTGGAGAAAATCCGCACACCTTTGTCAGAAGGTTTCGAGCTCAGGCAAGTCTTATTCCTCCTCATGATCCAATATTACCAATGTTCAAATACGCTACTATGGTCCAGGGACTTCTCCCCATGAACAATTTAGCAGTCATCAAAAGCTACGAGTGGGTAACTTCACCTCAGCAACATTACACTCAATGGTTGGGTTCAGAACTTCTTCAAATCGGTCACTCCATTGAGAGGTTTATTGCTGAAGACTTGGCTAAGCATGATCAACACTATGATGGATACTCTCTTCCGCGCGAGTGTCCATATGGGCCACAATCGTTGAATTCCATCAAACAGGGAATTCCGAATCAGCGGAAGATATTCAAGGCACGATCGACCAAGCCTAACAAGTTTCATGAAGGGGACCTGGTTCTCCAAGCAGTTCAGCGCGGTCTTCATTCTACAAGGAACTCCAATTGGGAAGGACCATTCATGGTTGCTGAGTCCGTGGCCGGAGGATACTACAAATTGACCAACACAGATGGCAGAACCCTACCAGTAATTCAAGAAAATTGGCTCAAGGCGTTTATCTGAAATTATTGGACATTTAAGGTATTGGGCGTTTGAAGCACTCATGGCGTTGGGATTTAACATTTAGGATTTTCTTTCATTTGTATTTCAATTCCTCCAAAACATTTGCAATACTTGCAATCAGTATTTGAATTCAGCAATTTATCAAAATTCAGTTCATATTTCGTAAAAGAAAATCTCTATCAAATCTACAAGAAAATCCTTAACCATCAGTCAATCCAAAACCATCTAAATATCAAAACCCAAGTATAAACCTCACATCTCTCAGAAGTTCAGAAGTTCAAGAGATCAGCAAGAAAAGGCTTTCGCTCATCAGCATCCTTCAAGATTTGCAAATCCGCCCTCTCCTTGTTCAACTCCTCGGTCAACTTGGAAATCTTGTCCTCCTTCTCCTTCACAGCATCATTGGGAAAGGGTATGTTCTTCTCACATGAATCTTTGATAATGTTTATTTGCTTACGAATCCATTTCACGTTGAGGCCAAGTCTTTTTGAATTCTCCAAGTTAAACTCCCAATCAAAGAGTATATCTGGAGTCACGGTATTCCTGGGTCTCGTATGCATATCACTCACGACACGCAAGATAACGCCTACTTGCATGGTTAAAGCATAAACACGCCCAGGGTTCCTGTCAACGATCATGTGGCCAAACTTCTTCCATATCGTCTCGTACAAGCGTGCATATCTAATGGGAACGCTGAATCCGCCGACCAGTTCATGATACGGGAGTGAAGTGTTAAAGGGAGGATCAAAAGCGACCCTTGCAGTTGGATAATCATACACTATTATACGGTTCTCAGTCACTGGAGCGGCTCCCACGACCAAAGCACTAGTACAAATCTTTACATTGGCCACACTTAATCACCGTGTCCATAGGATTTTGGTCATGGATTTTTTTCACTTCAAAAATGTGGCATCAGGTGCCGAGACAAAAAGGTATCCCTATGGCTACATAAACTTTGAGTGGCTATAAAATATGATTTACCATGGCCATAACTCTAAAACCGTGTCTATATGGTACTCAATATTTTTTTTTGTAGTTAAGCATTTTCACTATCACCATGGCCATAGGATCCTTATAGACACATAATTTAATTATATGTGGCTAAAGTTTACCTTAAAGTCACGTGAATTTTATTATAGCCGTGGCCTTTGTCATCAATTGGACACGCAAAATTCATTTTATCATGGCCAATTCATGAGTTGCAGTCACACTAATTTTTCTCAACCATGGACATCTCTATCATTTGGACACACGGAAAATAATTTAACATGGCTAATACATGATTTGTAGTCACGTTTAATCTATGGTACCATGGCCATCCATATTTTTGGACACATGATAAACATTTTACATGGCCAATTAATAAGTTATGGCCACTAAATATTTGTAGCATCGTGGCTAAATTTTTTCGAAAGACACATCAAGTGTTTTGAATGTAGCTATTGTTCACCTTTTGGACACATCAAGTGTTTTCAATGTAGCTATTGTTCACCTTTTGGACACATAGGATACCACAAACCATGGCGATAACCTTTATAAAATGACACAAAACGTATTCAACGTGGTAAATATTAGCTTTTAGTCACTCGAGAAAATTTCAATTTTATTGCTCAATTTATCTTCAGGGACCTATTGGCCCCTCTTTTAATGTAGCTAATGGTTAACTTTTACCTACCCTTATCTGAGAGAATATGTAGTCAGAATTATTAATATATCAAAATTGATATAAAATATCTTTTATTAATCACATGAGGGAAACATCACATATCTTTGATAAGTTTAGTAGTAAGCAGAACTCGGAAAAATCACCATTTCAGATGGAGATTCAATAATTAATAATTCACATAGTAAATCCATAGTACCACGACTATATATTTATCTGTAACTAGACTGTTGTACTCTTCATTTTCTTACTATTTCTCATATTCTTCAGTTCCCCATAATGCAGATCCGAAGCTTTAGCAATCTTCTTAATCTTCTTGGTCTTTGGGTATGTCATCATACTTATCTTCTTAGTGTTCTTAATCTTTAGTCCACTCTCTTGACATCATCATGAAACTCAAATTATAACTCATTACTTTGGAACAGTTGTAGCTATCAAAGCCAGCACTTGTACCAGTCAAAGCTAACACTGATACCCCAGGAACATGGTTCCTTACAGACGAAAGGTTGGGATAGCTGGGCCTGAAGAAGTGCATGGAAAAAATATTGAGAGTTTGAGACTACAGATAGAGTATGATGATAAACTACTGAAACTGATAGATTCGAATGTCATTCCCGCTGTTAAGCAAAACTAAGAACAAAAGTTCTTCATCCTGTTTGGTGCATTACCTTGTTATGTCGTCATCACATACTACTTAATAGCTCCGAGATGCGCATCTGATAAAAAAACACCATCCCCACATGGAAATGACAAACTCTACCATAAATGAAGTATCCATCTTGACAAACTGATTGAACATAATTACATGTATATGGGTAGACAGTCGAATATATACATACCTCACCTATGAAAAATAGATTCAGTAAACCTCTAGGATATAGCTTGGTCTGCTTTGACGATGAGATTCAATAAATTAACCTTGAGGTGTTGCAATAAGTTCTGGAAGTAACCTTAACACGGCTCTCGGAAGTTGAATCTAATGACAAAACCAGAATATACAAGTCAGAATATATATGTTCTAAGTTTACCTCCCTTTACAGTTTTATGTTTAAAAACATAAATATCCAACACCATGATCAAATTTAACCCCATCGTAGTTCTACTAAGCGTATATTCTTGGGTGTTTCACATACCAAAAAGGATAAAGAAGTTACCCTTTTCCCGATTTCTAATGTTTGAGTGGATGACATATATTCTACAATAATCCTTTTTTCTTTAGTGTCATAACTTGATTTTCCTGTTAAAGCATGACATCGATATGATTATATATAACCCTTCATAGCCGAAAGAGAACTTCAGATAAATAGATAGATTTGATATAAATAAGAGAGATTGCATGCATACTACCAAAGTTGTCAAAGGAATTCAAAAGAGCAACATAAACAGTTGGAGTGAACACAACATGAACTGACCTCTTCTGTAAGCTTGAAATTTTTAACCATCAGAAATGCATAAATATGGAAAAATGCTTTCGCCTAGTAGTGGAGAAAAAGCAAGACCAAAACCTATTTTTGCGAGGGACGGTATCTGGCAACACAAGGACTTCCCCCTCTATGACACAAAAAAATCCCTACATTAAAATGAGATAGAAAAAAGATCAAGTATAAATTTATAGAGAGACCAACTATCTATAGGATGCGTTATATACAGAGGCCTTTTTCTCAGAGTGAGATGTGCACACAAAGCGTAATGTATGTTTTAGACAACTATAGAAAGCCACAACGAATATCTTTACCTTTTTAACCTACAACACCAAGCCTGAACTTCAAAAATTCCCTACTCTTGGAGGATTTTTCCTTATATTGACGCTCATGTGATCAAGTTCATTGGTTTCTGGGTCCCCAATCTGATTTATAACTTGTGTCATATACCTATCCAATTTATGCCTAACCTAAGCTGAACCTTAAACAGCTAAAGAAAGAACCTTCGAATCACTTTTGCAGATACATTTAGTTTTATAACCTTTTGTCGGTCAATAGGTAGTTCAATAAATAGGGATGTAATCCCTCTTTCAAGCATAAAAAGACATTGTGTAGACGCGAATTTTGTGGCAGTTCAGCATTTAAAACAGCTGTTTTGATTCCAAACTGTGACAATACGTGATTGAGTCAATTATAACCGAAGAAGTGAAGAAAGCGTATCAACAAAACAAGAAAAATTGCTTTTGGAGTAGATTTACACCTTACCTGTTCTAGAAAGAGCTTCAGAAACCCATATCAATAGTTCCAACTTCAAGAGTGACAGCATGTAGAGTTGCTTATCACGAGTACTGCATGAAATCTGCCAGCAAAAGATGCACAAGATGAGTTCTAAGATTTCATCTTCATGTGTGGCATACCCTTACTCTTTTAAAATAGAAATACTAATAAACTACTGGCTCACCCAGAACTGTTGAACGTTTTTTGGAATCATCTCATCCTTGACATCTCCAACTTCGAAAAGAGTCAAAATAACTGGACTGTGCAGCACAAGCTTTTCCAGCTTCTCAACATCAGCACTGCCAAAGTCACGTAAAACAAAATAAGAAAATTGCATTATAGCTAAATATGTATATTCATACCCGCTAAAAAGATGTTGTCAGTATAAGCAGTAGAAAAAACTGCAAAGATATAATTTATGCAAGTGGGAAATAAAAAATCACAAGAGATCAGTAGACTTTCCCCTTCTTAACATCCTTGTCTTTGGGTCTGTACTTCAGCAGCATCTTGAAAAGATGCGTGGCCACAGTAAATGTAAGACAACGTACTAAGAACGCAAAATGGATGGAAAAGTCTCAGGCCAGTCTGGTTTCTCAACATGCGTTCAGTATATTCTTCAAAAGCAAGATCTATATTTAAATACACATCAAATACTCTTGCTGAACAGTACAGATGCATCATTGGAGTCTGGAAAACAAATCCCCAGAACAATCAACCCATCATTCAAAAAAGAAAAATAATATAATTTAAAGTAAGAGATAAGAGAAATGTGAAACTGGGGATCAAAAAATTCTTCCAAACAAGAGACAAGTTCTGAGTTTCAAACTTGGATTTTACTGAAAGCAAGCACCGAGAACCTTATATCTTAATAACCTCTAGATGTTCTAAAATTTAGCTCACCAAATAGAAAAATAACAGACTCAGTAAAACTAAATACAGCAACATACCATACAGATTTTGAAACTCCTTGAATCAAGAGCTATTATTGACTAATATTCCTCCCCCAATCAAGTATGAAACTGGGTTTCATGTAATTACAGATTCAAAAGCGAACACACTGGAACAAAATCACCTGCTCGGCTAAGAACCGTAGTTAGTTAACACAAAAATTTCCAGACTGAGCTGGATTTGGCACCTAAAAGTTCTCGAATATATACATCATCTGCAAAATGAGATCATCCTGCTAATTTTCTGAGTCTTTTCTATGCGACTTTTGCAACCTTGTTCTGTGAGATTCCAGAAAAAAACTGCTCATAACTGTCCATAAAAGCATTGAACCCTTATTGAACTAGTTGAAGTTGAAATTGTTAAACCAATTGTAACATCTCTTGTTTCCCTTTCATCAACGAAGTGGGTCTATGTTTTCTAGATTTACAAGGTTTTGTTGAGAAGAATTCGAAGGCCTGGTGATGGACAGAGTTGGGGTTCACTGACAGTGTTGCTGCTGGGAGGAGCTTGAGAAATCATCTGAGAATTATTCAAAGCGCTGAGTTGAATTGAATCCGGCGAAAAAGAACAAAATAGAAGAACGGGTTTGAGGCACAAACTTATTATATGGGTGGATTTCTGGTTTATAAAGACCATATGTTGCTGGTGTTTGCACTCAAATCCAAATTCATCCACCACCCAACATTACTGATCTGATGTAATTTGAAATCCGCGTAAAACCCATCCCTCAAAGATTTATTTTTTCTTCGAAGATTTTGATTTTGAAATCTAGGGTTTGTTTTTTTCAGCTCAACATTTTTTACTTTTGTTTTGGAATTTAGGGTTTGAAATCTACAACTTCCATACGTTTTTTACATAGAAATTGAGAGCGAAAAAGAGATTTGGCGGTAGTTAGAGATTTGTGGGTTAGGGTTTTCTTCTGTTAGGAGGCGGAAGACGACAGAAAGAGTAAGGGAGGAAGAGATGGGAGAAACAGATTTGAAAAACTGAGGGAACCGAGAGAAAAAAATATTGATCGTTTTGTATAAAGGAATTGGACGGTAAAGATTTGATGAAATGCATTCATACGGATTATGAAAAATCTATAGACGGTAAAGATTTGATTTAAGACTGTCATACGGATCAAGGCAAGTGTGTTTCTTTGTGCTTTCTCTTTGTGTTAATAAGAACTCATGTTTTCGGTTTAATTATCAACCTTAGACATGAAAAAAATTCAAAAAAAAAAATTAATAAATTTAGGACATTGTTATCGACATTCAGATATAAAAAAATCCAAAAAATATATAAGAATGAATCGGGAAAATGAAAAATGAATTCGATAATTGGTGTGCTTCTTTGTGCTTTCTTTTTGTGTTTTTCTGCTTTCTCTTTGTGCTTCCGGTTTGAATTTCGACTAGTCGCATAGGTCATGAAGTAATTTTGACAAGTCATACAGGTCATGAAGTAGCTTTAAGTTCACACTGGTAAACTCAGGTTATAAGATTACTAGAGATGGACCACGAAATTCAGGATGGTTCTGACTTTAAACTTATCTGGATACATCATCGAAATTGATATATATGAAGCTCAACGTTAATTCGAACTACAAATGTGGTATAACGACATACAAGTAATACCTACGAAGCTGTGGGAGAGTTCTAACTTCAAACTTAGTATGATACATCATTGAAATCGATAAATATGAAGCTCGATGTCGATTCGAACTTCAAATGTGGTATAACGACGCACAAACTATGAACCAAGAAGCTCTGAGAGGGTTCTGACTTCAAACATAGCATGATACATATCGAAATCGATAAATATGAAGCTCGGTGTCTATTCGAACTTCAAATGTGGTACGACGACATATAAACTATGAACCAAGAAGCCCCGTGAGGGATCTGACTACAAACTTAGCAGGATACATCATCGAAATCGACAAATGTGAAGCTTAGTGTCGATTAGAACTTCAAATGTGGTATAACGACATACAAACTATGAACCAAGAAGCTCCAGGAGGGTTCAGACTTCAAACTTAGCAGGATACATCATCAAAATCGATAAATATGAAGCTCAATGTCGATTTAAACTTCAAATGTGGTATAACGACATACGAATTATGAACCAAGAAGATCCGGGAGGGTTCTGACTTCAAAAGTAGCAGGATACATCATCGAAATCGATAAATATGAAACTTAGGAGTTAAATCAAACCTGGCCGGGAGTTGACTGTTATAAGTCAGAAACTTAGTAAAAACGATGAATCCAACCATTCGTAGGTAAGATTCCATCGAGACATTTTTCAAAACCTTAAACAAACCCTTTTTTGGCGATTTAGATAAAAAAAGTTGCTCCGAGATCGAAACCTTAAACAAAACCTTTTTACAACTTGCATCCAATGTAGCTTGTGATCGGTTATACCTTGATTTTCAAAGTAGCTTGTAACCGGTTATACCACCTGCCATCTACTAATGACTACAACCATGGCTAGTATTTTAAAAGTTAAAATTCAATCTCATGTGTCCAATGGATCCGACGCTATGGTCACAATTTGTTTTTCATATAGCCATATCATAATCCTCCCAAAAAATAAAGAAATGGTGTAACCATATGTCAATGTTTTATCATGTTTGATTAAATGTATCAATTCGTCAGTACATGTGTGTCTAATAAACCATATATTATGGACACATAAACAAACCAATGTGACTAAATAAATCCTTTTTCCGCCACGGATTAATAGGTGTGTCTATTGCCATCCTACAATTTCGACACATACATAATTATTTAATGTGGCCATATACGCATCTATAGCTACATATGATAGGATTAGACTGAAAACTATGACCAAACGATACCCTATGGATACAGTTGATGGGTTTAGGATTAAACCCATGACCAAATGGTGCACTATGGCTACATGGTAACACAAAACGTGGCTATAGTTATATTGATGACATGTAGTCACACAAATAACCTGAAACGTGGTTGGGCTGTAAACAAAAAAACGTGGCCTATGTGAAGATTTGTACTAGTGAAGCAACAGTTCCTTCGGTATTCTCCGCTGCTGTCTCGATTTCTTCTATCACTGAGGCAACAACCATATGGGTTTCCATAACAGCAGTAGCGACCTTTTCATGGCCTTGAAATGCAGGGATGATTGTCTCTTCATCAATAACTCCGGAATGGTTAGAGTTATCATCGTTGGCTCCAGTGTCCTCAACTTCGGTATTTAGCACCTAATATGAAGATTACATGAGGTTAGAGTCACGAATCCAAAGGATATAATGAAACACAGTATACCATCAAGGCAACATCATCAAGGTTCATCATACTACATTCAAGGCACGAGAAAATAACATGAAATTCATGAAAACACATTTTATGATGAGTCCGTCTGAAGAAACTGAACTCTGTCCTGTACTAGGAGACGAACTGGGAGCAATCTACAAGGAATCTGAGGATGGGTCATATTCCATTCTCTTCGTATGGATGTCCTCTATGACATGTCACAATTTCATGACAATCCGATGAACGAGCGAGTAGATATGGCCAAAATATCAAGTGATGCGCAATCTGAAAAAGTTCTGGAAGTCTCCTGAAAGTTATTTCGCCTTTTTCAGGCTCTGAACGTGCTCAAAACTTAAAAATCTTCTTTTCTGAAGCTTGGAACTTTTCCGGTATTGAATTTGCACATGCAGATCATCAAAATCCGACTTCGGACGAAGATTCTACAGCGTTTCTATTAAAAAGCTGGGTTCTGAATTTTCTGACGACGAAATTCGACTAAGTTTTCATATATTCACATGGGTTCTCATTCATTCATTCACAAGTCAGCACTTTTATACTTCTATGAATAATATACAGGATATATACTTACTTGAGGAGTCTCCAAAGTGTCCAAGGGGTTGGAGTTGTCCACATCAACAACAAGAGGAACATCACTTCCATCCGGCTCCGAATCTTGGGAATTACCTCCATTCCCATTCCCAAAGGATGATTGAGTTCCAGAATTCTCCATTTCCATGACGACATCCTCCTGTACACGTCCTCTACAATAAATATTTTCATCTATGAAGCACCACATTTGAACATGTGAAGAAATACTTACAGTTTCTTTGTCACTCAAATCAGCGATTGCTTGTTCAGTAGTAGAAAATTGAAGACCTTTAAGACTTGATGAAGTAAAATTCTGCAATAAAATTAATAACATTGGCTTCATGATTCTAATGTTAATAGCAATGAAAGTCACGGTGAGAAATATTGGGAACTCACCAAAGAACGAACTGGGGACTTCATAGTATTAGGTAACAGCTTATAACTTTTGTTCCTTCCTTCTCCGCCGTGAACGACTTCTCCAATATCTGAAAAATCTGCATGGATTCGAGGTCTTACGCTATGACCTTCCTGTAATGAATTCAATAACATGATCATAATACAGTTACCATGGTTTCATAAAAGACATGTGGAGAATCTTACTTGAGAACATCCTAGAGATAATTTTCGTTTATCACCAGAAAGGTACTTCAGTCTTGGTCGACCAGAGATCATCTTAGCAGACGGAGGAATCTTCACTGGAAGTTGACTAACTGTCACGAATTCATGCAACCTCTCAAATTGTTGATGCCAGAATTCTATATAACCTGGGGTTACATATGCAAGTCTATCAGAACCAGGAAACCAGTAACTACTCCCTTACACGTGAGTGTGATCTAAACGAGACGCAAGATGATCAACTGATGGTTTCCTTCTCCGGGTAGTTGGAACACATTGATCCATACCCATTTGTCGAGCCTACCTATCAATGTTGTATTCTTCTACTGCCCACTCTCCATATATAACAGATAACAAGTGACCAGGAGTACATCTCAACATGAAGGATCTCTCACCATCATTCGGGTTAGCACCGAATTTCAGAGTCGTGCTCTCTCCAGTATGGAAAGTCTTTGGTTGAGAGACATAATCAGGAACCGACACCCACGGACGAAAGTCGAACTCCGATTCTTCATCCAACACATCAATGAGGCGTGCTTTAGACTGAGGCTGCTTTGTAGACCAACGCATGATTCAGGCATTATCTTTCTCGGTGAAGATGTGACGGGCATCAGTATTTGGTCCTTGCAGGATGTTACGTGGAATAGGCGCATAATTCTTGAAGTGCTCCCACATCAAAGCTTGAAGAAACATCGTGTTAACATAACATTCAATCTTCATGAAGCCATTCGACACGCTGGAATCTAACACCAAGGAGTTTAAGTTAGAATACAAGGAACCCAGGAATAAGCTACCTATTGGGAATTTCTCACCTTGAGCCATCTTAATAGCAAAAGGGATTACGAAAGGCTTCAACAAATGTCCATTGTCTTCAAATATGTCTCTGGATAACCATAAGCATAAGACAGCGGCAATAGGTAACATACCGGTGATGGGACTATCAGAAACTTCATCTCTTGGCCACCAACGTGTCAACCAATGGGCATAACAACCTTTACTACCAGACGCCTTGTTCACTTCTTCCATCGCAGCTGTCAGAGTGTCAAAAACCACTTTTTCCTCATCCGAAAGACCTCAAGAGAAATTACCTGTAATCGGGAGATGCATCAAAGCAGCCACATCTTCTAAGGTAACAGTAAATTCTCCCCATCTACATATGAAGGTATGAGTGGGAACACACCAACGGGCCAGCAAAGCCACGATAATTTTCACATCATGATTAATAGACAAGTCTCCAGAAGCTTGAATAGCTCTCGTCACTTGCGCCTGGTTGAGCATAGCCCTGACATGAGGGAAACCCAACATATGCCTTGCCCATCAAGAATTTTTTTCCAAAGGGCGTCGAGAAAGCTTAAACTCTATGGTCGATGCAAGGAAAAGACCTCGTTCGAGAAAAAGCCGTATTACCATCTTCGGGGTCACCAATTTCTTCTGAGTCACAGTCCTAGGGTTGATCAGAAGACGATATACTGGGGACTTGAGATATGCTTCATCTCCTTTTGGATCCTCTTCAAAGAATGCGTCGTCTATATTCGGAATGTTCTTCACGCCAGTGGCATCCTCCTCTTCTTCACCAATGGAGGTATCGTCCATGGGTGCATCATCCCTGGAGATGTCATCATCAGAATGCGATTCGTCCCTTGAAGTATCGTCGGCTGAGGAATTGGTCATTTTGCTAAAACAACTGCAAAGTCCACATTACATTCTACTTCAGTATGCTGTCCAGACACGAATCAAGGAAATACGGCAAAAAATGGTAACTCTTAACTCTTACCTTTTGTACTTCCACTAAAAATAGTGATAGTAACGGTAGAGTTAACACCTCAAAATCGTTCGTCTCTTCGAAAACTGCAAAAAACGAACGAAACTTTATTAATTTCGAAACTGATCTTTCATAAAATCACGGACAAAATTTTCATAATGTGAACATTCACACAACTGAACTATGAAGTTTACAACAATAAAATATTTCATCATAAATATATTGTCTATCTTCGAAGGTTCCTCAAAACCCACGTTTCTGATTTTTCGAAAAAAACAGCAATTAATGCAACATTGCTTACATAAATTCTCAATAATTTTATCTAATTCATGCAAATAAAATATATCATCATATTTTACACAATATATGTCACGGCTGCATATATATATATAAAAAAAAATCCTTCGTATCGTCGTTATTTGTCTTTAAAACGAAGGTTTATTTCAAAAATATTGTGAAAGCTCACATCTCATACATATGATAAAGTTTTGTATTTACATGAAAGCTCATAAGCAAAATTTTATCACTGGACACAAGTTCACCATACATATTTTCCTTCGTGTCATCATTATTTGTCTTTAAAACGAAGGATTATTCCAATTTCATGAAAATTCACTTCTTTTATGATGAAACCTTGGTATACATGAAAGCTCATACACTAAGTTTTATCACTAGACCTAGGTTCATATTTTTTTTTAAAAAATCTCTCCTAAATCAGGGATTATAGTTAGTTTTCAAAACTAACGATCGAACGAACGTACGTTTTCAAAAACGAGGGTTTTTTCATAAAACTCACACTAATATACGCACATGTATATAACTTCATCATGATAAAAGCATGAACAACTCATGAGGATCATAAACATCAGAAAAAAAAAAATTCCTAACGTGCGGCGGCCGGAATTCGGCCGGACGACGGTCAGACGGCGCCGGCGATCGATGGCGGCTGGCGGTTCCGACGGGAAAAATCTCCTTCCCTGGCGTGAAGGTGATGAAGGTGCTGGTTGTGTGTGAGGAAAAATAATAAAAAAAAAGAGGATTAATCCCTTTTATATCAATTTTATTTCCAAAACCTAATTTTCTAAGGATTTCCTTATTGGGCCCGACCCGCGAATCCTAACCGACCACGGACTCGTCGTCCAAACCAGCGGTTCAACACCAATTTATGGTCATCAAACAACGCTCCAATCATGACATTGAAGCCTTTATCAAGTCGTGGTTTGCTCATGCTCTCTAAATCCGGTAACGTCTCAACTTACAACTAAGTTCAATTACAGGTATTATTATTTATGGCCGGAAAATCACCATTTAATGCTGACTGAGGAACACAGCTTTCCTCAGTAAGCAGGGGACTTAATGTAGATGGTGTATTTTCAACAAAGGCTAAATTCGTAAACTCATAATCATACGAAGCTCTGATTCATTAATCAGACGTGAGTATCGAGACACGATCCTCTCATCGAATTCTCAACGGAGAGTACCTTCTCTCAGAGTACATGTGGATATGTAGTCTCACGACTGGACAACGACATATCTCATGAATACTGAATACTTTCAGTGATTATATCTATATAGTATCACGAGATGGACGGCTCTTAGACAACTTGCTCTGCTAGTATAGAGCGATAACGTCTTCAGGAACAAACAACGAGTTTACCCTGACTATATAAAGGATATGACTTACGGACAAGCTCGTATCGGGATAATTAATGCTCCTAGACAGCTTGCTTTTCTAGTATAGAGCCACAAAGTTAATTATTCCTAATTACAATTGCTCTTATTCCATGGTCCAATCCACGACTGGTCCCATGGAATGGCAATAACAATTGTTCTGATTCTATGATCGAATCCACGGCTTGATCTCATATAATAGCAATAACTATATTATCTCATTACTCCGATTTCATGATCGAATCCACAACTAGTCTCATAAATGGTAATAGATAAATCTTAATTACTCCGATTCTATGGTCGAATATACGATCCCATGGAATGGTAATGCTCACTTTATTATTCTGAATCCGTAGTCGAATCCTCAGCTGATCCTATGAATTAATAATAAACATCTTATTACTCAGTTTTGTGAATTATTCTCCACTGAATTCCACAATTACTAATAAATAATCAATAACCGGGCATCTGAGCTACCTCTAAGTAAGCCCCGATTCAAATGGTGAAGGTGTATTCAACGACGATACACTAACAGTCACCGCACGAACGAGTATTTCAAAAATACAACGAAACGATGAACCTATGCAAAATAGGGAAGAAAATAAAAAATAATTAAAAATATTGACCAGGGTGCTGGGAGCACGGACACACGACCGACCGACCGTGTCGTGGTCAATCCCACACTAGTTTTATATTTTTAATGCATTTTTATTATTTTCCATGACTTGATGAAAATTCTCTCATTTTATCAAATCTCATTCGTCTCGAGGAAACTCCTCGGTTTCATGGTACTTCCATAAGTCCATAACAAATAAAATAATATAAAATTAAGGAAAGGAGTGTGGGGCGTGACCATTGGCCAACCGGCCATTCCTTGGTCCCAACCGGCCATGCCTTGGTCCCAACCGGCCATTCCTTGGTCCCAACCGGCCCCACACCCCACGGTTCCTTATTATTTTATTATTATTTCTCTAATTTCATGAAAAAACTCCTTGATTTCATGGTATTTTGCACAAATCATCAAATAATAATAATAAAAAATAAATTATGAAAACTTGTGGGACCGGGCCTTGGCCGGCCGGCCATGCCCTATCCGGTCCCGCACGTCCCTTTGTTTTATTATTTTATTATAAGTTTTCCTTGAATTCATCAAATTCCTTGATTTCATGGTATTTCTCTCAAATTAGGAAAAATTCCCTCAATTCATCAAAAATACATAAAAAATAGGGAAACTCATGGGACCGGGCCCAAGCCGGCCGACCATGCCTTCCACGGTCCCACACGCCCTTGTTTTTATTATTTTAATATTTTTTGCTTCCTTGAACTCATGAAAACTCCTTCAATTCATGGAAACTCCCTAAATTCATCAAATTTCTCAAAATTCATGAATTTTTCATAAAATCATCAAAATATTATAAAACTAAGGAAAAGGCACCACGGGACCGTGGTCACAACCGGCCGACCATGCCTTGACCATGGAGGTCGCACGCCTCCTCATCCCTTATTTTATAATTATTTTTCATCATCTCATGGTGTTTTCCTCAGTTTCGTCGAAACCCTAATTTTGGCATATTTTCTCGAATGGATGCTCAATTGCACGCCAGAAAATATCAAAATTCTCAGGACTGAGACGCGGACGCCTTGGGGACACGAGCACGCTATCTTGACCGACCAAGAATGGCTATTTGGCTCACGGAAGTCGGTCCCATCAATTTTCACAGTTTTGATCTAATTTGCACAATTGCTCGTATTAGGTCCAAAACTCTTCCAAACACTTTGAATTTTCATGAAGTGATTGTCAGGTGGTCACGTGACAACCCATGGCCGGTTTCATGACTCCATGGTCGGTCCCTCGCCTCGTCATAATTAATTAGGTTTTCTCACCTAAGGCTCAGACGAGCATTTTCGAATAAATGATTAAATCAGCATTTGATCATTCTTTCACCAACAAATCGTCAACTCTTCATGAGTTCTTGTATTTTCTCACGTGAGCATATGGACACTACATGGTTGACCCACGGTCCCATGTAGTCGCTCCCTCCTTCGTCCCATGGTTGAAATTCTGACGAACCATGAATTGATCATCAATTGATCAAATTAGGGTTTCTAAATCCAAGGATCATCATCATTCCAGATTCCAACCTTAATAATTTTACGACGACCTCATGGTCATTAATTTTATTAATTATGCTCGGTTCTACACCAGTATTCTAATTCATATTTTTGGTACGCTGCCAATAATCCATCAGATGAGCAACACATGCTCAGACGATCAAATATTCAACAATTCATCACATGAGCAACACTTGCTCAGATGATAAATATTTGCTCAAACCAAGGAATATTGGTTCACCAATCAATATTCAACGATCCATCGAATGAGCAATGCTTGCTCACTTCATCGTAAGAAATATACCTCTGTCTCATGACATGTTCAATTCATGAGTTTCAGAACATCATGTTCAACCCAGCAACTACATGGACTCATCGTCCCATCAAACCACGAAGTCATTAATTGACTAACATACCACGAGATGTCAATCGTGTCACTTGGGGGGATATCACTTAGGGTTTTGGTATGGCGGTCTACGGCACGTGTGTTCAAACACACGAGGGAATGTGAGCAAGTCGTGCAATCAGTTGAAGGAATTCACGAGGTAGTGGGTGGAAAATCGACCAAGTCTCCACACGTTGAGAAACTGGTTTCAAACACGATCTCCACTTCCCCACTCCTTGATTCCATAAACTGTCACACTTCATGGAATCAGGGTGTCTAAAATTCCAGCAATATAAATAAGTCTCTGAATCATGATTGAAGGATCGGCATCATCAGTATCATCAATCTCACGTCTCATCGACAACACGATATCATCAACTCATCAATTGAGCAACTATTCTCAATTGATCAATTTCAATCACTCAGAGCTTATCGTATTCGGAATTCACACACCCACAATCTTTGATTACCATTGATTCCACACATTTCTCAGCTTCCCTCCTACAGATCAACCCATCCTCTCTTGTGACCGAATTTACTCTGGAACGATCATTGTCTTGATTTAGGCCAGAGTACTACAGATTGATCTCTCGAATCTAAAACACCCCCTTTGCAGCGGTGCATCAGTGTGAGGCTTAACATTTCGCTCGGTTCGAGGAGTCTCCTCCGTACGGTCGTCTCCTCAATTCCTTAAAAACCAGCAAATCGTTTTCCCCCATCTACACCCCCTAATTGGTTACTTTAGGAAATTGAATATATAATAAATACAATTGCCTCTCTGAGGAACGAACTCTTTCTTATCATATACTTTAGGAAAGTGAAATTATTTTTGACGCAAACGACAGCGATCAAATTTTGGCGCCGTTGTCGGGGAGGCATACAGCTAGTTATTAAGTTTTAGTTTCTTATCATCATTTCTGGTTTCATATTTGCTTTTTGTTTCTTGTTTCGTTTTTCTTACTTGGTTGTGAGAGTTGTTTTTCAGGACTAATCCCTGGATCCCAAGAATTAGAACTATCCAAGGTGCGAGATAACTACTCGTGAAGGAACAATACTTCAAGCAAGAATTGACGAGATGGAAGAACAAGAGTTGGAAGTAGAAGAAGAGACTTTCCAGGAAGAAGAAGAAGTTCTAGAGCAAGAGGTTCCGGTTGAGCAAGAACCACCTTTTGAAGAAGAAGAAGAAGAAGCAATTGGTGATCGTACACTCAAGGACTTGGCTTTTCACAAGCTCGATACACAACAATGGTGTATTCAAACAAACTCAACCTTCAATATCAAGCCGAGGTTGATTAGAGAGTTACCAAAGTTTCATGGCATGGTGAATGAAGACCCAAACACGCATCTTATGGACTTCAATACCGTAGTCACGTCTATGCTACCAGCAGAAACTAATGCGGATGGTGCAATGTTGAAAGCTTTCCCGTTCTCTTTGGCGGGCAATTCTAAAGAATTATTATATTACTTGCCTTCCGGAAGTGTCACAACATGGAATGGGGTGAAGCAACTCTTTCTTGAGAGATATTTTCCTGCATCAAAGGCTACTGAAATTCGCAAGGAGATTTGTGGTATAAAGCAAAATATGGGAGAATCTTTGTATGAATGTTGGGAGTGATACAAGAGATTGGTGGCAAGCTGTCCACACCATCAATTAAGTGATGCTATGATAATACAATACTTCTACGAATGCCTCCAAACAACTGATAGATTTCTTCTTGACGCCGCGGGTGGTGGTGCACTAGTGAACAAGACGGTGTCCCAAGATACCGAGTTGATTGAAAGCATGGCTGCGAACTCGCAACAATTCTAAACAAGAGGTGAATCAATGGTTAGGCAAGTGCATGAAGTTACTGATTCATCATCACACCGTGATCAAATGATGGATAATATGGAGTGAATGATGCAAAGGATGGCTGTGGTTATTTTACCTTCACATGATGAAGAGTTAGAGCAAGCTATTGCGGTCTTCCCAAATTAGCAAAGACGGTATGATCCCTACTCCAACACTTACAATCCGGGATGGAGATATCATCCCAATTTCATCTATGCTAACAAGCAAGGTGCAATCCAAGAAACTACTTACAACCATCCGGGTGGATTTCAATCACAACAACAATAATTCCAGCTGCGATAACAACAATTTCAGCAACCACAACAATCTATGCAAAATCAAGGTTACGATATCGATGCAAAGCTTCAAGCAATGATGCAAAGCATTTATACCATGTTTAATGAAAGTCAGCAAGAGACTAAGAGTGATATCAAGGAGTTGCAGACACAAATGGGTTCCATGGCAATGGATATAAACAAATTGAAAACACAAAATAGTGGGAAACTCCCTTCTCAACCTATAAACCAAAAAGAGGGTGTCAATGCTATTACGTTGAGAAGTGGTACACGACTTGTGCGACCCGAAGTTACTGATTCGGGAAAGGTGGAAACACCAAAGGAACCTGTTTTGGAGGAGAAGAATGAGGATTCTCCCCAAACTTCTGAGATACCTATTCCTAACTCTAAAACTCCGGTTTCTACTTATGTTCCTCCTTTACCTTTCCCTCACAGATTTGCAAATTCCAAAAAGGAGGAACTAGAAAAGGAGATTTTAGACGTTCTTAGAAAGATCCATGTGAACATACCACTCATTAATGCTATTAAGAAACTTCCCAAATATGCAAAGGTGTTGAAGGACTTGTGTACCAATAAGCAAAGGCTCAAAGGTAATGAAGTGCTAAGTGTGGGGGAGAATGCTTAGGCAATCTTACAACACAAACTCCCACTGAAATGTAAGGATCCAGGTAGCTTTGACATTCCAGGCACAATTGGTAACACCACATTTAATAAAGATATGTCGTATTTAGGTGCATCAGTTAATGTTATGCCTGCATCTATGTATAACTCACTTGATCTTGGTCCTCTTAAAAAGGCTGGAATTGTATTGCAATTAGCCGATCATTCTAATGTCTACCCAATGGGTATTGTTGAGGATGTTCTTGTGCAGGTTAATCAATTAGTAGTTCCAGCAGACTTTTGTGTCCTAGAGATGGATGAAGGTTCACCGGACTCGTCTCTTCCATCGCTACTTGGGCGTCCCTTCATGAAAACGGCGAAAACCATTATTGATGTGGACAAAGGAACACTGACTATGGAGTTTCATGGAGAAATAATACGCTTCAACATTTTCGAGACGATGAGATATCCTTGTGATGTCCACTCTTGTTTCTCCATTGATGTTATGGATACATTGGCGCAACAGATGTTTGAGTTGAATGGTGTTGATACTTTGGAAACCGTGCTCACTACACCCACTGATATTGTTTTGTAGTATGGTGATGAGATTAAAGAGACCATTGGTTCTCTTGACTCATTACCGGAAAAATCTGCACTTAAGAATACTTCATATGTTTCTTTACCTTGCAATGATGAAAATCTTGTGCCTTCTATTGTTAAATCTCCAAAGATGGGATTGAAACCTCTTCCAAGTCACTTAAAGTAATTGTACTTGGGTGACAAGGAAGACTTACCCGTGATTGTTTCTAATGAGCTTAGTGAATTAAAGGAGCAAAAACTTCTAAGGGTGCTAAGGACGTACAAGACGACCATAGGATGGACAATTGCCGATATCAAGGGTATAAGCCCTGCCGTTTGTATGCACAAGATCCGTTTGGAGGATGATGCAAAGCCTACAAGGGAAGCTCAACGTCGTTTGAATCCTCCCATGATGGAAGTTGTGAAAAAGGAGATACTCAAGCTTCTGGACGTGGGTGTTATATAGCCCATATCCAATAGAAAGTGGGTGTGCCCGGTACAAGTGGTACCAAAGAAATAAAGTGTGACGGTGGTGGAAAATGATAAGAATGAACTTGTCTCAACTCGTGTGCAAACCGGTTAGAGGGTTTGTATTGATTACAAGAAATTGAATGCCACCACTAGGAAGGATCACTTTCCATTACCTTTTATTGATCAAATGCTTGAAAGTTTAGCTGGACACTCTTACTATTGCTTCCTTGATGGCTATTCGGGTTACATTCAGATTGTGATAGCGCCGGAGGATCAAGAGAAAACCACTTTCACTTGTCCTTTCGGTACTTTTTCTTATAGAAGGATTCCTTTTGGATTATGCAATGCTCCAACTACCTTCCAAAGGTATATGGTAAGTATTTTTTCAGAATATGTTGAAAACATAATCGAAGTGTTCATGGATGACTTTGGTGTCTTTGGTGATTCATTTGACCTTTGCTTGAACAATTTATCATTAATCCTTGAACGAAGTGTTGAAACAAACCTTATGCTGAATTGGGAGAAGTGTCATTTCATGGTAACTCATGGCATAGTTTTAGCCATATAATATCTTATAAAGGCTTGGAAGTCGATAAATCTAAGATAGACCTTATTCGTGTTCTAAACCCTCCCACTACCGTGAGGGAGATACGCTCTTTTCTTGGTCATGCAGGTTTTTATCGTAGATTCATCAAGGATTTTTCCAAGATAGCATCACCACTTTGCAATTTATTGCAAAAAGATGTGGTTTTTAACTTTGATGAAAAGTGTGTGGCGGCATTCAATCGTTTGAAGGAACTTTTGATTTCAACCCCTATTATTGAACCACCGGATTGGAGCAATCCCTTTGATCTCATGTATGATGCAAGTGATTATGCGGTTGGTGCGGTGCTTGGGCAGCGTGTGGGGAAGATACCTCATGCCATGTATTATGCTTTTAGGACACTCAATGAAACCCAACAAAACTAACAACTACTGAAAAATAGTTGTTAGCCATTGTTTTTGCTTTGGAAAAGTTTCGCTCTTATCTAATTGGTACAAAAGTTGTTGTCTTTTCTGATCATGCAGCACTTAGGTACTTGCTTACAAAGAAAGAGGCGAAACCGAGGCTCATACGATGGATTTTACTCTTGCAAGAATTTGATATAGAGATCAAAGACAAGAAAGGAATTGAGAACACCGTTGCGGATCACTTGAGCCGTCTTGCTGTGGACAAGGAAACTATCACATTGCGTGAAAGCTTCCCGGATGAGCAACTATTCTCAATTGTCTTTGGAGAACCATGGTACGCTGATATTGCTAATTACTTATTTTCTAAACAAATCCCAAAGAACTTGTCTCGTACTAAGAGGGACAAACTTAAGAAGTTAGGAAACCAATACATATGGGATGATCCATACTTATGGAAACATTGTAGTGACCAAGTAATAATAAGATACGTTCCCGAATCAGAATTTAATTCTATCTTGTCTTTTTGCCACTCATATTGTTGTGGAGGACACTTTGGGAGCAAGAGAACCGCTCTCAAAGTACTAGAATGTGGTTTCTATTGGCCAACTTTGTTTAAGGACGCACATGCATTTTGTACAACATGTGATAGGTACCAAAGAACAGGAAATATAGGTTCCCAAAATCAAATGCCACAAACTATTATTCAATTTGTTAATGTTTTTGATGTATGGGGAATTGATTTTATGGGCCCTTTTGTCAATTCTAGTGGGAATTATTATATCGTGCTTGCTGTTGATTATGTCTCGAAATGGGTGGAAGCTAAGGCCACCCCAACTAATGATTCTAAAGTTGTTTCAGATTTTGTGCACGCAAATATATTTGCAAGGTTTGGAGTTCCAAGGGCTATAATTAGCGATGGAGGTTCACACTTAAAAAACAGGTTCTTGCAAAGCTTGTTAAGGAAGTACAATGTGTCGCATAGGATTGCAACACCCTACCATCCACAAACAAATGGACAAGCCGAGACCGAGAGGTGAAATCCATTCTAGAGAAGACGGTGAATCCAACAAGGAAGGATTGGAGTTCGCGACTGATGATGCTTTGTGGGCGTATAAAACCGCATACAAGACACCTATTGGGATGTATACCTTTATGCTTGTGTATGGTAAACCTTGTCACTTACCCGTAGAAATTGAGCATAAGGCGTTTTGGGCTATTAAGTAATGTAATATGGAGTTGGATGGTGCTGGAAAGCAAAGGAAGTTGCAACTTCAAGAGTTATAGGAGTTTCACAATGATGCATTTGAAAGCTCACAAATTTACAAAGAAAAGAAGAAAGCATTTCATGATAGTATGATTACAAAGAAACAATTTTTCTTTGGGCAGAAAGTGCTTTTGTTTAATTCTCGGTTGCAATTATTTCCGGGTAAATTAAGGTCACATTGGATTGGATCTTTTATTGTGACTAATGTGTTTTCTCATGGTGCAGTGGAAATTCGTAATTTAGCTACAGGAAATGAGATTAAAGTAAATGGGAACCGGTTGAAACCATATTATGAGGATTTATCTTCGGAAGTCGTGGAAGGAGTTAACCTTGTGGAAGTGCTCCCTCTGGAGGAGTCGTAGAAAGCACGGAGATAGTCGGTCTGACGACGTTAAACTAAGCGCTGCGTGGGAGGAAACCTATCGGTTTTGTATCTCTATCCCTTTTGTTTTTAGTTTTCTTATTTTTCATATCATATATTGCATTCTCATCTTAGATTATACAAAGTCCTATATCTATAATGAAAGTTTTGACGAATTCTCGTCAGAAAATTCTGACTGCACACTTGTTACGAAAATAGCTCTCGAGACTTCATACGGAATATGATTTGAGTGGTTTACCCCAACTTTTAAATAGGACAGACATACCTTTATTTTCCAAAAATAAAATATGAATTCGAAGTCTCTTAAGTTGGAGCGATAATCCTGGACATTTGAGTTTCGGTATTTTTCCAGAACTTTTTCAGATTGCATGTCAGTCAGTCCGGAGGCCATAAAAGTCAGACCATTTATCTAAACATTGTTCCCTTTTGACACGTTACATAAAAGACGTAGGTGAACAACTTTCGTTTAGGATGTTTTTCCTAGTTCTCTACGCATTGGTACAATATTTGAGTTTTTCAGGGCTGTTATGTCAGAAATCAGAATTTTCGGTTTTGAACATTGTGGACAATGTTGAGTTTAAATGTGGGGGAGCATTTAGTTTCTACTATTTGCATACACAAATAATAATAATACTCTTTGATTTCTTGCATTCTTGAGACTTCATCTTTTGGAGTTAATTATGAGCTAATTAGGATGACACTCTAAACCTTTTAAGGTTGAAACAGTTCTTACGGCTATAGATTAAGTTCCATTTATTTCAATCCTTAAATTTTACGTTCATAATTGAATGTGCAACTAAGCTATGGTAGTCTTTTGAAAGAGTCAATCCTCACAATTAATCATTACTAAATCACTTTCTTTTTATTTTTGCAGTTATATGTTTCTCTAAAGTGATTTGGTGGGATCCTGATACTGTCATGGATGTTGTAGCAAGGTAATCATTGGTTGAGTTTATATAAAATCCCCATAAGACAATTGTCTTACACTCGTAAAGGGTGAGCCGAAAAAAATTAAAAAAAAAAGAAAAGAAAATTATATATAAATAAAGCTTCTCTTCATTTATCGACACTAATAAATGATAGGTCCGGAATCGCGGATAATCATAGTCGATGAAAACAAAAACCATATATCATCATTATATAGCAAGTCAAAGAGACTATTGATGAGTTTCTTGACACTTTTATAGCATTATGTGTGAAACGTTGTCCCTGTCTCCGTCGCCTAAGCAAGCGCGGAGTGCAGGATCAAAGGCAACTATCACGTACTTGTTGACAAGGAACATGCGCTTAGAGTATCTAATCATGTGGTCGAGTTAAATGGGTGCTTGTATCAACTATTGCGCTATAAATATATATCCTTTGACGACATTCATACAAGTATTGTGGGTAACATCTTTCACTTAAGTCAACATTTGCATAGTTCACTTTTCTATTTCCATTTTCTTATCTATCCATGTGATTTCAGTATGCGAGTGTTGTTACAAACGTTGCAACAAGTACAATGACTATCTTAGTAGAGTTTGCAATCAGGTTGAATGTCACACTTAAGTAGTTGCTTGTGTGTGATGATTGGAATGTATGTGGGATGTTTGTATCTAAAGAACATATGCAAGCTAATTATTTGGCATTTTGCTTTGTGTCTATCCTTAGTGGTTCCTCCAAGGAGAGAAATTGGAGTAGGTTTTGTGGGTATACCTCTTGTAATCCCTCACGAGACTATAACTCGCCCACTAGGGACACCTAGGGGTTTAAAGGCCTGTTATTCATGCTAAGAGTAACTGTATCCTCACGACATGGATTTTTTGTATCTAGGATTAGTTTTATTTAGTTTGCTCGAGGACTAGCAAAAGCTAAGTGTGGGGTAATTTGATAAGTGCATAATTCATATGATGTTAGTATCCATTCCATACTTGCTTTAGCTATTATTCTTGCATATTTTCGTATTATTATTTTGGTTTTCTCTTATTTGTCTCAATTAGGTGAATCATCCAAAAAGGAACTACAAAGTGCTGAAAAGATCTAAAAAGAGAAGTATTCCAAGTATCCAAGTGCCCAAGTCCAAGAGAAGTGGAAGAAGTGCGACGAAAAGGACAAAAACGCTCATAATCAAGACACATGCCAAATACCGATATTAACTCATTCAATAAAGAATTTCTCATTATCATATTGAATATAATTGAAAGATAAAAAGAATTCAAAAAGAATGAGGTCATTCCGAGTTCGTATGAAGAAGTTGTGGCCAAAACAGTTTTCATTGAATACCGAAGACAGTGAAGTTCGCGAACTGGGTTTGTGAACCGAGTTCGCTGACTTATTTCCGAAAATATCTGCTGGAATTTGAAGTTTGCGGACTGGGTACGCGAACTTATCAAATGGGAAACGTGTATTCACACCTTGGAAGGCCTAAGGGCACGTTTGGAGTCGTTAGGTCATATTTTCGGGTCGGGTTCTTAAACCTAACTAAATACTTGGAAGCCAAGCAATGTAAACATATAAAAAGGTATTAGGTTATGTAAAAGATATCATCTCATATCACGTATTCTACTTGGAGCTTTGGAGATAGCCGCAACTAGGGTTTGCTTTCGTATTTATTTTTCATCTTCTTTATTTTATTATTGATTATGATGAACTCCATAGCTATGAGTAGCTAAATCTTATATTATTGGTTAAGGATGTAGTCCTATTTCCAAAACTTTTGCTTGAATAATGTATTAGTTTTCTCTCTTGATTATCGTTCAAATCTCCATTGTTTTTAATATCACATGATTGATGTATTGTGATAGGATTTAGATGTTTGTTTAGTTGAGTGGCCAATAAATTTAACTTGCATCCTTGTCCATAGCTATTTTAGGGTTTTCATCGAGCGATAACACAAAATACAAGTAGCATGATATGATTACGGTTTGTAGTGATACACTCTTGTGATCATATGTAGTGTTTGACCACTGTCCAAATTGTCGTGCGCAATGTATGACAATTGCATTGATTAGCCTATTTCCAAAACTTAATGCTCCTGGGAATTGAACTTAATTAGCGCAAGGCATTAGGTTATTCTTTAGGTAGAATACACATACGCGGCTCTAATGGGTGTGTTGATGAACTTAGGAAATTAATAGATTATCTTGCTCTCTTGATTCTCTAGGCTTTTGATAATAAAAGAGATTAAATTGTAATTCTAATCATGTATGCAGGCACATGTTTAATATTGAATATGAATTCCTTGACCAATATCTTTCTCTCATTGATTATTTCTCCAATTTACTTTGCTTGTGATTTACTTTTATTGCTTACATAAAAATCAGAAATCCCCCCCCCCCAATTGGTTACTTTAGGAAATTGAATCTATAATAATTACAATTGCCTCTCTGTGGAAACGAACTCTTTCTTATCATATACTTTAGGAAAGTGAAATTATTTTTGACGCAAACGACAGCGATCAAAGAACCCATCTACACTCAACGGGATCATGAAGCTTCACCTGCCTATGACGAACCTTGAAAAAATTCAGGATTCTCAAATCATCAACCGTATTAAACATATAGCCCTTGAGACGCCCTGACTAGTCTTGTATTTGGTTGAACACGGTAGTCTTAAAGAAGTCTAGCTAACCTTTTTGTTATCATAAACAAAACGGTTACGTGTTTGCCACAGTTCAGATCTCACCACCAAAACAGCAAGAAGCCAAAGCTTATAATCATGCCACTTCTTCCACGAACTTCCTTGTAGGCTGTAGTCATATTCAGCTGCGATTGCACCCCAAATGTATCCGAAATCCATCTCCAAGCCATCTCAGCAAACATGCAATGCCAAATAAAGTGATCCAAATATTCCTCTGCGTTATTACACAAATAACACTTGTTTATAACCTGAATTTTGAACCGGCTTCTGACTTGATCAAGCGTAGCACACGCTCCTCTTAAGATCTTCCAGTTTCTAGCTGCTAATGCCGGGTGAACAGATTGTCTCCACAGTAAGTTAGAACCCTCCAACTTCCCATATCTCTTACGAATAAAAGATTTTGCAGCTTTCACCGTGAACTGACCAGTGGCGCTAGGCATCCAAACCTGACAATCATCCCCATACAAAGTGAAAGGTAAATCCGCCTCCTTAATGCCAGCAGCTAACAAATTGTTGCGATAGTCCTCAGTTAAGTTCCAAGCACCGTTCACAGGAATATCACTCACTAAAACAGCACGATTAAGAGAATAATCTTCAAGAATATCAGCAATAGCCGTATCACCAACCCACACATCATAGAAAAGGGAAGTATTACGCCCATCCCCTATTAAGACCTTAGTGTTATCCTCCACCAAAGAGTAAACCTATTTGATCCCAGGAAGAATGGAAGATTTAATGTGAACTGAATTTCCATTTCTCTTATAAAATCTAGCACGTAAAAAACGAGCCCAAACCTTCTTAGAGCTACGAATTTTCCACCACAAACTCATAACAAGAGCTTGTTCATAACTCCCAATTGAGTTAAACCCAATCCACCTTCGTCATAAGGAGCGCAAATTTTGTCATAAGCTACAACAAAAGATCTACTCACCTTAGAATCACCAGACCAAAGAAAATTCCGAATAGCAACCTCACATTCATGAACAAACTTCCTTGTCCACTTGTAAACAACCATATTATGAACCGAGTAACTAGCAATCACTAATTTAACCAACACAACTCTATCTTGAAAAGAGAGCAACCTACCTTTCCAACCGGATAACTGATCTTTAATTTTCTCAACAACATTAGCAACATGATGATACCTCACATCACCCGGCATTACCTTAACACCAAGATACCTATCCGGAAAATAAGCAATAGGCATCCCTAAAAAGCAGCAATCGTAGCTCTCCTATTCAAAGAACCACCACCATAATAGAGTTTACTCTTCTCTCGACTTACCGTCTTCCTAGAAGCACGCTTATACAAACTCAATAATTCCACCAGGTTTCTCAAACTCTTCATGTTTCCTTTACAGAAAATCATAATATCATCAACAAAAAATAAATGAGCAGGAGCAATACGTTTTCTGCTTTACACCGCTAATTCGAAAACCTCGTCATCCAAGGTTCATTAATAATAACACGATCTAATTTACTAAGGATTCTACCAACACCCGATTGACCATTAGTCCAAGTGAATTTCGAACCCAAAGAATCAACCTCAAATAAATTATTATCTTCCATCCAGTCACTAAATTTATTAATACAAGAATTACGCGGCTCTCTACCACCTTTTTTCTCCTCCCCCCGAAGAACACAATTAAAATCGCCCATAACCAGCCAAAGGGTCACTGAGTCTACCACAACAAGATGACTCCATAAACTCCTTCTAAAAACTTTTATATAACTAGTATGTACAAAATAGACCAAAACGCCTTCAGTTTTCACCGTAATGGCCTGCCTAGTCGAATTAACTACCACTGGCTCTTCAATATCTTCACTCCAAAGAATCCAAAGATTACCTACAGAGATTGAAGAAGAATTATGAATTTCCCTCTTAACAAAACCACCCAAATTGAGCCTTAAAATAACATTGTTGGAGTATTGGATTTCAGGCTCAACAATACAAAGAATAACCGGCTTAAACTCATTCACCAACTCCTGTAACTTCAAAACAGTTTCCACTTTCGCCACCCCATTGACATTCCAAAAGAGAACCCGCATTAAGAAACTGATTTTGTAGGCTTATTAATATCTTTAGAGTCCTGAGACAAGACCCTTCTTTGAATAATCAGAGAGAATCCTTTTTGAACTCTGATACCTAATTCATTTATTTCAGTTTCCGAGTCAGACTTGGAAGCTGAATAAATATTATTTTGCTGCGTCTTTGAAACCCGAACACGACCAGGCTTCCGTTTCACCTTAGGATTATCATTATCATCCTGACATTCACCCCACTTTGAACCTTTGACACCTGAAGAAGCTTGTTCTGGCGCTGTATCATCGTCAGAGCTTTCCTCAACTTGATCAGAAGAGTGTTGCACAAAATTTGTTAAGCCCAACTCATCACTGAGAACATTGAACTTATTTGGTGATGTAACCACTGTTGAATCAATAACAACATTAAAGATTGGTGTTTGCGAAATACTATCAACCACCATGTCACCAGTTTGTTGATCATTCTTACTATCAGTTGTAACATGAGTAGCAGAAGAGCTAGCATCATTATTACCAGTGTTTGTGTGATTAGTTCTTGCCAATTCATCACTCATAACTTACTTAGCAATCGAGGTGTTAGTTTCACCCACTAACGACCTACCAGCTAATGCTCTTTTTGCAGCTAACGCCTTTTTAGCTTCCTCAAAAGCTTTAGACGCTGCATGCACAAGAGCTTCAGAAGACGCTATATCCTTCTCAAGATGGGAAGTTTCCTACACACTCCCAGCATTCTCCTCAACTGTCTGTGGCTTTTCGACATCGTTAGCAGCATTTTCGACATCGTTAGCAGCATTTGAATTCAAGTTCTTTTCAACATCGTTAGCAGCATACGAACCAGCACGAGCATTCCTACCCTTGCGTCGTCTCTTGTTCTTTGACGTTTTACAACCCTGGGAAGATTCCCCTTTGTCTTGAGCATTAACATTAGCATTTGGTTGTTCATCAGTTTTTTGCTGCCTCATACATTCCTCCTCATTGTGCCCAATAATACTGCACTTCATGCAGAACTTAGGATGTTTGGGAATGTCTAGGTATTTCCAGAAAGTACGACCCCCAACACTTAACCTAATTCGCTCAGGAATGTGTTTCGCGAAATCAACATCAACAAGAACTGACGCATAATTTCCAAACTCCAAATTTAGGGTTCGTTGATCAACCACAATTGGACTTCCCAACTCTTTTCCTATTGATAGCAAAGACTTCTCAGTGCATAATTCAGCATGAAGACCATGGAAGTGAACTCAAACAGCTGCATGAGAAGTTTTTTGACGTTCCGGATCAAAGCCAGGATACCAATCCATGAGTTTCAACTCATTTTGATTGACATACCACTTTGTATGACGAATTCTTTCTTTTGTTTCCGCATCTTGTAGCATTATAACAAAAACACCTTTGCTTATTGTCATAAAACGAACCGATCTAGGGTTTAATTGCTATTGATTAATCAAGATCCTTTTAACATCCACAAACTTTAATCCCGTGAAGTTTAAACGAGCGATAAAGCTATGTTCAAACGGCTTACATCCATCCTGGTAAAAATCCGCAGGGATGACCAACGAAGGGTCACCATCAATCAACATTGGGTTTGGTAAACTATTGATATCCACAGCCGTAGGCTGCAAAGTTCACTTTGCTTTCACTTTATCCCCGAAAGACTGATTGTTGTTGTTAACTGGATTGAGAACTAAATCCTTTGAAACCACCATTAAATCACAAAAATGAAATTTTTTGAAAAACCTTAAAACCCTAGAGAAGGTGCCAGAGTTTCTATTTCCTCATTTTTTTCCCCTCCATGCCCAAGTTTAAATTTGACATGTCTAGGATCAATTTCAAGATGCCCAAGACCTTAAGCTTGTGCTTTCATTCCCATGCCCAAGAATCAATTTTACATGCCCAAGTTTAAATTTGACATGTGTAGGATCAATTTTGAGATGCCCAAGACCGTAGGATTGTGCTTTCATGCCCATGCCCAAGATTCAATTTCACATACATAAGTTTAAATTTGACATGTCTAGGATCAATTTTGAGATTCCCAACACCGTAGGCTTGTGGCTTCATGCCCATGCCTAAGATTCAATTTGACATGCCCAATTTTAAATTTGACATGTCTGGGATTAATTTTGATATGCTCAAGACCGTAGGCTTGTGTTTTCATGCACATGCCCAAGATTCAATTTGACATGCCCAAGTTTAAATTTGACATGTTTAGGATCAATTTTGAGATGCCCAAGATTGTAGGGTTGTGCTTTCATGCCCATGCACAAGATTCAATTTGACATGCCTAGGATCAATTTTGATATGCCCAAGATCGTAGGCTTGTCCTTTCATGCCCATTGACCAAGATTCAATTTGACATGCCCAAGTTTAAATTTGACATGTCTAGGATCAATTTTGAGATGCCTAAGACCGTAGTCTTGTGATTTCATGCCCATGCGCAAGATTCAATTTGACATGCCCAAGTTTATATTTGACATGTCTTAGATTAATTTTGAGATGCCCAAGACCATAGGCTTGTGCTTTCATTCCCATGCCCAAGATTGAATTTGACATGCCCAAGTTTAAATTTGACATGTCTAAGATCAACTTTGAGATGCCTAAGACCGTAATCTTATGATTTCATGCCCATGCCCAAGATTCAATTTGACATGCCCAAGTTTATATTTGACATGTCTTAGATAAATTTTGAGATGCCCAAGACCGTAGGCTTGTGCTTTCATGCACATGCCCAAGATTCAATTTGACATGCCTATGATCAATTTTGAGATGTCAAAGGCCATAGGCTTGTGCTTTCATGCCCATGCCTAAGATTCAATTTGACATGCCCAAGTTTAAATTTGACATGTCTAGGATCAATTTTGAGATGCCCAAGACCTTAGGATTGTGCTTTCATGCCCATGCCCAAGATTCAATTTGACATGCCCAAGTTTAAATTTGACATGTCTAGGATCAATATTGAGATGCCCAAGACCTTAGGCTTGTGATTTCATGCCCATGATCAAGATTCAATTTGACATGCCTAGGATCAATTTTTATATGCCCAAGACCATAGGCTTGTGCTTTCATGCCCATGCCCAAGATTCAATTTGACATGCCCAAGTTTAAATTTGACATGTCTAGGATCAATTTTAAGATGCCCAAGACCGTAGGCTTGTGCTTTACTGCCCATGCCCAAGATTCAATTTGACATGCCCAAGTTTAAATTTTTTATGCCTATGATCAATTTTGAGATGACCAAGACCGTAGTCTTGTGATTTCATGCCCATGAAAAAGATTCAGTTTGACATGCCCAAGTTTAAATTTGACATGTCTAGGATCAATTTCAAGTTTACCAAGACCTTAAGCTTGTGCTTTCATACCCATGCCCAAGAATCAATTTTAAATGCCCAAGTTTAAATTTGACATGTCTAGTATCAATTTTGAGATGCCCAAGACCGTAGGATTGTGCTTTCATCCCCATGCACAAGATTCAATTTGACATACACAATGTCTAGGATCAATTTTAAGATGCCCAAGACCGTAGGCTTGTGCTTTCATGCCCATGCCCAAGATTCAATTTGACATGCCCAAGTTTAAATTTTAAATGCCTAGGTGTAATTTTGAGATGCCCAACACCGTAGTCTTTTGATTTCATGCCTATGCCCAAGATTCAATTTGACATGCCCAAGTTTAAATTTTTCATGCCTATGATCAATTTTGAGATGCCCAAGACCGTAGTCTTGTGATTTCATGCCCATGCCAAAGATTCAATTTGACATGTCTGGGATTAATTTTGATATGCCCAAGACCGTAGGCTTGTGTTTTCATGCACATGCCCAAGATTCAATTTGACATGCCCAAGTTTAAATTTGACATGTTTAGGATCAATTTTGAGATGCCCAAGATTGTAGGGTTGTGCTTTCATTCCCATGCACAAGATTCAATTTGACATGCCTAGGATCAATTTTGATATGCCCAAGATCGTAGGCTTGTCCTTTCATGCCCATTGAACAAGATTCAATTTGACATGCCTAGGATCAATTTTGAGATGCCCAAGACCGTAGGCTTGTTCTTTCATTCCCATGCCCAAGATTCAATTTGACATGCCTAGAATCAATTTTAAGATGCCGAAGACCGTAGGATTGTGATTTCATTCCCATGCCCAAGATTCAGTTTGACATGCCTATGATCAATTTTGAGATGACCAACACTGTAGGCTTGTGCTTTCATGCCCATGCCCAAGATTCAATTTGACATGCCCAAGTTTAAATTTGACATGTCTATGATCAATTTTGAAATGCCCAAGACCTTATGATTGTGCTTTCATGCCCATGCCCAAGATTCAATTTGACATGCCCAAGTTTAAATTTGACATGTCTAGAATCAATTTTGATATATCCAAGACCTTATTCTTGTGCTTTCATTACCATGCCCAAGATTAAATTTGACATACCCAAGTTTAAATTTGACATGTCTAAGATCAATTTTGAGATGCCCTAGATCGTAGGCTTATGCTTTCATGCGCATTCCCAAGATTCAATTTGACATCCCTAAGATCAATTTTGAAATGCCCAAGACCATAGGCTTGTGCTTTCATACCCATTCCAAAGATTCAATTTGACATGCCCAAGTTTGAATTTGACATGTCTAGGATCAATTTTGAGATGCCTAAGACCGTAGACTTGTGATTTCATGCCCATGTGCAAGATTCAAATTTGACATGCCCAAGTTTATATTTGACATGTCTTAGATTAATTTTGAGATGCCCAATACCATAGGCTTGTGCTTTCATTCCCATGCCCAAGATTGAATTTGACATGCCCAAGTTTAAATTTGACATGTCTAGGATCAACTTTGAGATGCCTAAGACCGTAATCTTATGATTTCATGCCCATGCCCAAGATTCAATTTGACATGCCCAAGTTTATATTTGACATGTCTTAGATAAATTTTGAGATGCCCAAGACCGTAGGCTTGTGCTTTCATGCACATGCCCAAGATTCAATTTGACATGCCTATGATCAATTTTGAGATGTCAAAGGCCATAGGCTTGTGCTTTCATGCCCATGCCTAAGATTCAATTTGACATGCCCAAGTTTAAATTTGACATGTTTAGAATCAATTTTGAGATGCCCAAGACCTTAGGATTGTGCTTTCATGCCCATGCCCAAGATTCAATTTAACATGCCCATGTTTAAATTTGACATGTCTAGGATCAATATTGAGATGCCCAAGACCTTAGGCTTGTGATTTCATGCCCATGATCAAGATTCAATTTGACATGCCTAGGATCAATTTTTATATGCCCAAGACCATAGGCTGTGCTTTCATGCCCATGCCCAAGATTCAATTTGACATGCCCAAGTTTAAATTTGACATGTCTATGATCAATTTTAAGATGCCCAAGACCGTAGGCTTGTTCTTTCATGCCCATGCCCAAGATTCAATTTGACATGCCCAAGTTTAAATTTGTCATGCCTATGATCAATTTTGAGATGACCAAGACCGTAGTCTTGTGATTTCATGCCCATGCAAAAGATTCAATTTGACATGCCCAAGTTTAAATTTGACATGTCTAGGATCAATTTCAAGTTTACCAAGACCTTAAGCTTGTGCTTTCATACCCATGCCCAAGAATCAATTTTAAATGCCCAAGTTTAAATTTGACATGTCTAGTATCAATTTTGAGATGCCCAAGACCGTAGGATTGTGCTTTCATGCCCATGCCCAAGATTCAATTTGACATACACAATGTCTAGGATCAATTTTAAGATGCCCAAGACCGTAGGCTTGTGCTTTCATGCCCATGCCCAAGTTTAAATTTTAAATACCTAGGAGCAATTTTGAGATGCCCAACACCGTAGTCTTTTTCTTTCATGCCTATGCCAAAGATTCAATTTGACATTCCCAAGTTTAAATTTTTCATGCCTATGATCAATTTTGATATGCCTAAGACCGTAATCTTGTGATTTCATGCCCATGCCAAAGATTATATTTGACATGCCCAAGTTTAAATTTGACATGTCTAGGATCAATTTCAAGTTTACCAAGACCTTAAGCTTGTGCTTTCATACCCATGCTCAAGAATCAATTTTAAATGCCCAAGTTTAAATTTGACATGTCTAGTATCAATTTTGAGATGCCCAAGACCGTAGGATTGTGCTTTCATGCCCATGCCCAAGATTCAATTTGACATACACAATGTCTAGGATCAATTTTGAGAATACCCAGACCGTAGTCTTGTGCTTTCATTCCCATGCCTAAGATTCAATTAGACATGCGCAAGTTTAAATTTCATATGTTTAGGATCAATTTTGAGATGCCCATGATCGTAGGGTTGTGCTTTCATGCCCATGCACAAGATTCAATTTCGCATGCCTAAGATGAGTTTTGATATGCCCAACATCGTAGGCTTGTGCTTTCATGCCCATGCCCAAGATTCGATTTGGCATGCCTAGGATCAATTTTGAGATGCCTAAGACCGTAGGCTTGTGCTTTCATGCCCATGCCCAAGATTCAATTTGACATTCCCAAGTTTAAATTTGACATGTGTAGGATCAATTTTGAGATGCCTAAGACCGTAATCTTGTGATTGCATGCCCATGCCCAAGTTTCAATTTGACATGCCCAAGTTTATATTTGACATGTCTTAGATTAATTTTGAGATGACCAATACCATAGGCTTGTGCTTTCATGCCCATGCCCAAGATTGAATTTGACATGCCCAAGTTTAAATTTGACATGTCTAGGATCAACTTTGAGATGCCTAAGACCGTAATCTTATGATTTCATGCCCATGCCCAAGATTCAATTTGACATGCCCAAGTTTATATTTGGCATGTCTTAGATCAATTTTGAGATACCCAAGACCGTAGGCTTGTGCTTTCATGCACATGCCCAAGATTCAATTTGACATTCCTATGATCAATTTCGAGATTCCAAAGGGACATAGGCTTGTGCTTTCATGCCCATGCCTAAGATTCAATTTGACATGCCCAAGTTTAAATTTGACATGTCTAGAAACAATTTTGAGATGCCCAAGACCTTAGGATTGTGCTTTCATGCCCATGCCCAAGATTCAATTTGACATGCCCAAGTTTAAATTTGACATGTCTAGGATCAGTATTGAGATGCCCAAGACCATAGGCTTGTGATTTCATGCCCATGATCAAGATTCAATTTGACATACCTAGGATTAATTTTTATATGCCCAAGACCATATGCTTGTGCTTTCATGCCCATGCCTAAGATTCAATTTGACATGCCCAAGTTTAAATTTGACATGTCTAGGACCAATTTGAAGATGCCCAAGACCGTAAGCTTGTGCTTTCATGCCCATGCCCAAGATTCAATTTGACATGCCCAAGTTTAAATTTTAAATGCCTAGGAGAAATTTGATATGCCCAACACCGTAGTCTTTTGCTTTCATGCCCATGCCCAAGAATCAATTTGGCATGCCCAAGTTTAAATTTGACATGCCTAGGATCAATTTTGAGATGCCCAAGACCGTAGTCTTGTGATTTCATGGCTATGCCCAAGATTCAATTTGACATACCCAAGTTTAAAGTTGACATTTCTAGGATCAATTTCAAGTTTCCCAATACCTTAAGCTTGTGCTTTCATTCCCATGCCCAAGAATCAATTTTAAATGCCCAAGTTTAAATTTGACATGTCTAGGATCAATTTTGAGATGCCCAAGACCGTAGGATCCTGCTTTCATGCCCATGCCCAAGATTCAATTTGAAATACATAAGTTTAAATTTGACATGTCTAGGATCAATTTTGAGATTCCCAACACCGTAGGCTTGTGGCTTCATGCCCATGCCTAAGATTCAATTGACATGCCCAATTTTAAATTTGACATGTCTGGGATTAATTTTGATATGCCCAAGACCGTAGGCTTGTGTTTTCATGCACATGCCCAAGTTTAAATTTGACATGTTTAGGATCAATTTTGAGATGCCCAAGATTGTAGGGTTGTGCTTTCATGCCCATGCACAAGATTCAATTTGACATGCCTAGGATCAATTTTGATATGCCCAAGATCGTAGGCTTGTCCTTTCATTCCCATTGACCAAGATTCAATTTGACATGCCTAGGATCAATTTTGAGATTTCCAAGACCGTAGGCTTGTTCTTTCATTCCCATGCCCAAGATTCAATTTGACATGCCTAGAATCAATTTTAAGATGCCGAAGACCGTAGGCTTGTGCTTTCATTCCCATGCCCAAGATTCAGTTTGATATGCCTATGATCAATTTTGAGATGCCCAACACCATAGGCTTGTGCTTTCATGCCCATGCCCACGATTCAATTTGACATGCCAAAGTTTAAATTTGACATGTCTAGGATCAATTTTGAAATGCCCAAGACCTTAGGATTGTGCTTTCATGCCTATGCCCAAGATTCAATTTAACATGCCCAAGTTTAAATTTGACATGTCTAGAATCAATTTTGAGATGTCCAAGACCTTAGGCTTGTGCTTTCATGCCCATGCCCAAGATTCAATTTGACATACCCAAGTTTAAATTTGACATGTCTAAGATCAATTTTGAGATGCCCTAGATCGTAGGCTTATGCTTCCATGCGCATGCCCAAGATTCAATTTGACATTCCTAAGATCAATTTTGAGATGCCCAAGACCATAGGCTTGTGCTTTCATGCCCATGCCCAAGATTCAATTTGACATGCCCAAGTTTAAATTTGACATGTCTAGGATCAATTTTGAGATGCCTAAGACCGTAGTCTTGTGATTTCATGCCCATGCCCAAGATTCAATTTGACATGCCCAAGTTTATATTTGACATGTCTTAGATTAATTTTGAGATTACCAAGACCATAGGCTTGTGCTTTCATGCCCATGCCCAAGATTGAATTTGACATGCCCAAGTTTAAATTTGACATGTCTAGGATCAACTTTGAGATGCCTAAGACCGTAATCTTATGATTTCATGCCCATTCCCAAGATTCAATTTGACATGCCCAAGTTTATATTTGACATGTCTTAGATCAATTTTGAGATTCCCAAGACCGTAGGCTTTTGCTTTCATGCACATTCCCAAGATTCAATTTGACATGCCTATGATCAATTTCGAGATGCCAAAGGACATAGGCTTGTGCTTTCATGCCCATGCCTAAGTTTCAATTTGACATGCCCAAGTTTAAATTTGACATGTCTAGAATCAATTCTGAGATGCCCAAGACCTTAGTATTGTGCTTTCATGCCCATGCCCAAGATTCAATTTGACATGCCCAAGTTTAAATTTGTCATGCCTATGATCAATTTTGAGATGCCCAAGACAGTAGTCTTGTGATTTCATGCCCATGCCAAAGATTCAATTTGACATGACCAAGTTTAAATTTGACATGTCTAGGATCAATTTCAAGTTTACCAAGACCTTAAGCTTGTGCTTTCATACCCATGCTCAAGAATCAATTTTAAATGCCCAAGTTTAAATTTGACATGTCTAGTACCAATTTTGAGATGCCCAAGACCGTAGGATTGTGCTTTCATGCCCATGCCCAAGATTCAATTTGACATACACAATGTCTAGGATCAATTTTGAGAATACCCAAACCGTAGGCTTGTGCTTTCATGCCCATGCCTAAGATTCAATTAGACATGCGCAAGTTTAAATTTGACATGTTTAGGATCAATTTTGAGATTCCCATGATCGTAGGGTTGTGCTTTCATGCCCATGCCCAAGATTCAATTTGACATACACAATGTATAGGATCAATTTTGAGAATACCCAAACCGTAGGCTTGTGCTTTCATGCCCATGCCTAAGATTCAATTAGAAATGCGCAAGTTTAAATTTGACATGTTTAGGATCAATTTTGAGATTCCCATGATCGTAGGCTTGTGCTTTCAATCCCATTCCCAAGATTCGATTTCACATGTCTAGGATCAATTTTGAGATGCCAAAACCGTAGGCTTGTGCTTTCTTTCCCATGCCCAAGGTTCAATTTGACATACACAAGTTTAAATTTGATATGTCTAGGATCAATTTTGAGATTCCTCAGATCCTAGGCTTGTGCTTTCATGCCCATGCCTAAGATTCAGTTTGACATGCCCAATTTTGAATTTGACATGTTTGGGAACAATTTTGATATGCCCAAGATCGTAGGCTTGTGCTTTCATGCACATGCCCAAGATTCAATTTGACATGTTTAAATTTACACCGTAGTCTCAACCATCCATCTTCGCAGGCATAGATGAAGGGCGTAGATCTAGATTCAAAGGGCCCAGAGCATGTCAACACAATCACCGTGGGCCCGCCTATATACATGACCGATCGGTCGTGGCCAACTATAGTTGATCGTTCCAGTCCGTACGCCCAAACAAGGCATGACGCACGGCCGGTGAAACCCTAATTAGGGTTTGAACATCACGAGCGTCCATTTTCTCCTGCACGAATGAAGGGTCCAGGAATAAACTAGGAAGGTCCAGTGTGCATCAACATGATCAACGTGGGCCCATCTATCTCCACACCCGATCGGCCAAGACATATCATGCCTGGTTGCCTCGATTCGCACGCCCAAACTAGGCGTGGTCACACCTCCTAATTGCAAACTAATATCGACCACTCAACTTTGTCGGAAAAATTGAGTGGCTTAGATCACGTTTCTATGGGACAATGAAATACAGGCGTGTACATCAGCCCGTCGTCTACACACCAGACTAATCGGCCAAGACCGACCAGGATAGGTCGCCTCTAAACGCGCGCCCAAAGTTGGCATGACGCGCGGCCTTTGCGGCACAAAATCTATGTCGCAAATCAATCCTAGCCGCTCCTCTTTTCCGGACAAATTGAGCGATCTAGATTACATTTTCACGAGACAATGAGGTATGGGCATGTACACCGGCATGCCATCTACACGCATGCCCAATTGGCCTTGCCAAAATCGTATCCCAAGCTTGGATTCGACCAAGCTGAAGAGTGATGCTTGCGCACCTCTTCATAAACCCTAATTCCACTAACGGACGCAGATGAGTGTCTCAAAGATCATCTCCTCCGTTCAACTTCACCTGCTTGGTTATACAGCCCTGGTCAGGAGTTAGTTGGTCAATGAGGTGTCGTGGTGATTACCATCCGCCACTCTACCACACCATGTGGTCGGCCAAGAGAGGACTTGCTTTCGCAACCTCCAAACCATCACATGAAGTAGGCTGGACATGATGTTATTTTAAGACGCTCAACAACGATGCTTCATACATGCTGAATATATTCGATGCATTACACGCATAGATTCACGTGATATTTTACAAGTATCAAATTCCCAAATAACTTAGTTATTTAACCTAGCATTACATGCTACCTTTTGTGGGTCCCACGATCCGCACATTCGAGACATCAATCATGTCACAAACTGGGGGATACACAACGGGGTATTGGTCTGGCGGTTTACAGCGTGCAGCGCACAACGTACCATCACAAGAACGTGCCAGGAAGTCATGGACGGTTAGTGATGATGGGAGAAGTGCGCAAGACTGATCGTGTAACACTAACACACGTAACTCCACTACTCCATCACTCCACTTTCTCCACTTCCCATGAGAGACGTGGGTTAGGATCAATGACTTCTATAAATAGGTTCTCCTCCCTATTTTCAAACAAGACAAGACAACAGAAGCAAGTGTTGATACAACCGTATTCAAACACCGGAACTGATAGCTTACATTCTGCAAACCAGCTCAGCTTTCTGATACAAGTCATACATAGCCAACACCTTCACAATCTCAACACCTTCTTCGCTTCCCTCCCTAAGATAAACCCCATATCCTTCACTTTGTGACCGAAGCAAGTCTGGAACGACCATTTCTTGGTTTAGGCCAGAATTGTACAGATTGATTTTTCAAATCACAAAGAACTCCCGTGCAGTGCATTTGTTTAGGGTTTAGATTCATTCCTCATCCACACACCCCAAATTACCAAATTCGGCAGGAATAGTTTCACCCATAAACACCTAGGATCAATTTTGAGATGCCAAAGACCGTAGGGTTGTGCTTTCATGCTCATGCCCAACATTCAATTTGATATGCCCAAGTTTAAATTTGACATGCCTAGGATCAATTTAGAGATGTCCAATACCGAGGCTTGTACTTTCATGTCCATGCCAAATTTTAAATTTCAAATGCCTAAGATCAATTTAGAGATACCCAAGACCGTAGGGTTGTGCTTTCATGCCCATGTCCAAGATTAAACTTGATAAGCCCAAGTTTATATTTAACATGCGTAGGATCAATTTTGAGATGCCCAAGACCGTAGGGTTGTGATTTCATTCCCATGCCCAACATTCAATTTGACATTCCCAAGTTTGAATTTGACATGCCTAGGATCAATTTAGAGATGCCCAAGACCGTAGGGTTGTGCTTTCATGCCAATGCCCAAGATTAAACTTGATATGCCCAAGTTTAAATTTAACATGCCTAGGATCAATTTTGAGATGCCCAAGACCGTAGGGTTTTGCTTTCATGCACATGCCCAAAATTAAACTTGACATGCCCAAGTTTGAATTTGACATGCCTAGGATCAATTTTGAGATTCCCAAGACCGTAGGCTTGTGCTTTCATTCCCATGCCCAAGATTCAATTTGACATGCCCAAGTCTGAATTTGACATGTCTAGGATCAATTTTGAAATGACCAAGACCTTAGGATTGTACTTTCATGCCCATGCCCAAGATTCAATTTGACATGCCCGAGTTTAAATTTGACATGTCTAGGATCAATTTTGAGATTCCCAAGACCGTAGGATTGTGCTTTCATGCCCATGCCCAATATTAAACTTGTTAAGCCCAAGTTTATATTTAACATGCGTAGGATCAATTTTGAGATTCCCAAGACCGTAGGGTTGTGCTTTCATGCCCATGCCCAACATTCAATTTGACATGCCCAAGTTTGAATTTGACATGCCTAGGATCAATTTGGAGATGCCCAAGACCGTAGGGTTGTGCTTTCATGCCCATGCCCAAGATTAAACTTGATATGCCCAAGTTTAGATTTAACAAGCCTAGGATCAATTTTGAGATGCCCAAGATCGTAGGGTTTTGCTTTCATGCCCATGCCCAAGTTTGAATTTGACATGCCTAGGATCAATTTTGAGATGCCCAAGACCGTAGGGTTGTGCTTTCATTCCCATGCCCAAGATTAAACTTGATATTCCCAAGTTTAAATTTAACATGCGTAGGATCAATTTTTAGATGCCCAAGACCGTAGGGTTGTGCTTTCATGCCCATTCCCAACATTCAATTTGACATGCCTAAGTTTGAATTTGAGATGCCTAGGATCAATTTGCAGACGCCCAAGACCTTAGGGTTGTGCTTTCATTTCCATGCCCAAGATTAAATTTGATATGCCCAAGTTTAAATTTGACATGCCTATGATCAAATTTAATATATGCCCAAGACCGTAGGGTTGTTCTTTCATGCCCATGCCCAATAATCAATATGACATGCCCAAGTTTTAATTTGACATGCGTAGTGTTGATGGTGGATTTTAGTTCAGGGCTAAAATTGTAAAACCAAATTTATGCGCTGACATCCTGCAAAGAATAAAACCACTGATAAGTGATGAATACTTCTCCACTTTACGAATTCACCTAAAATGGAGCATGTAGGAACAATCCCATATACCTTGTGAATTTATAACATTATTAATGTATGACCAGCCTTGTATTTCCTGTACTGATCCACTCTTATCATTGGTGCGGCATGACGACTGAGTATTGCTCTCAGCAGAGCAACACGAATCTCCAAGCATTAGTAATGAAGCATGTACGAAATATTCGTACAGTCTATAACTCTCGGAGTGTTATACTAGCCCGATTGAGCATCTGGACAGTCCATATCAGTCTCAGAAACGATCACGACCATCCAACTTCACCAACATGATTGGATGGCTCAGATCGAATCCATAACCCTCAAGCAGGTATTGGAATGCGGACCCGCATGGTCGGCCTCCCCAAAAGGGTAGCATGGCTTTCCAATACGTCCATCCAAAACAGCGTGGACGAAAAACTCTAAATTTGCGACACATTACATGTATCGCAAAGTAGTCTCAACCATCCATCTTCGAAGGCATAGATGAAGGGTGTAGATGTAGATTCAAAGGGCCCAGAGCATGTCAACACAATCACCGTGGGCCCGCCTACATACATGACCGATCGGTCGTGACCAACTATAGTTGATCGTTCCAGTTCGTACGCCCAAACAAGGCATGACGCACGGCTGGTGAAACCCTAATTAGGGTTTGAACATCACGAGCGTCCATTTTCTCCTGCACGAATGAAGGGTCCAGGAATAAACTAGGCAGGTCCGGTGCGCATCAACATGATCACCGTGGGCCCATCTATCTCCACACCCGATCGGCCAAGGCATATCATACCTGGTTGCCTCGATTCGCACGCCCAAACTAGGCGTGGTCACACCTCCTAATTGCAAACTAATCTCGACCACTCAACTTTGACGGACAAATTGAGTGGCTTAGATCACGTTTCTATGGGACAATAAAATACAGGCGTGTACATCCGCCCGTCGTCTACACACCAGACTAATCGGCCAAGACCGACCAGGCTAGGTCGCCTCGAAACGCGCGCCCAAAGTTGGCATGACGCGCGGCCTTTGCGGCACAAAATCTATGTCGCAAATCAATACTATCCGCTCCTCTTTTCCGGACAAATTGAGCGATCTAGATTACACTTTCATGAGACAATGAGGTATGGGCATGTACACCGGCATGCCATCTACACGCATGCCCAATTGGCCTTGCCAAAATCGTATCCCAAGCTTGGATTCGACCAAGCTGAAGAGTGATGCTTGCGCACCTCTTCATAAACCCTAATTCCACTAACGGTCGCAGATGAGTGTCTCAAAGATCATCTCCTCCGTTCAACTTCACCTGCTTGGTTATACAACCCTGGTCAGGAGTTAGTTGGTCAATGAGGTGTCGTGGTGATTACCATCCGCCACTCTACCACACCATGTGGTCGGCCAAGAGAGGACTTGCCTTCGCAACCACCAAACCATCACATGAAGTAGGTTGGACATGATGTTATTCCCAAGTTTAAATTTAACATGCGTAGGATCAATTTTGAGATGCCCAAGACCGTAGGGTTGTGCTTTCATGCCCATTCCCAACATTCAATTTGACATGCCCAAGTTTGAATTTGACATGCCTAGGATCAATTTAGAGATGCCCAAGACCGTAGGGTTGTGCTTTCATGCCCATTAGCAAGATTAAACTTGATATACCCAAGTTTAAATTTAATATGCCTAGGATCAATTTTGAGATGCCCAAGACCGTAGGGTTTTGCTTTCATGCCCATGCCCAAAATTAAACTTGACATGCCCAAGTTTGAATTTGACATGCCTAGGATCAATTTTTAGATGCCCAAGACCGTAGGGTTGTGCTTTTATGCCCATGCCCAACATTTAATTTGACATGCCCAATATTGAATTTACATGCCTAGGATCAATTTTGAGATGCCCAAGGTTATAGGGTTGTTCTTTCATGTCCATGCCCAAGATTAAACTTGATATTCCCAAGTTTAAATTTAACATGCCTAGGATCAATTTTGATATACCCAAGACCGTAGGGTTGTGCTTTCATTCCCATGCCCAACATTCAATTTGACGTGCCCAAGTTTGAATTTGACATGCCTAGGATCAATTTAGAGATGCCCAAGACCGTAGGGTTGTGCTTTCATGCCCATGCCCGTGCCCAAGTTTAAATTTGACATGCCTAAGATCAACTTTGAGATGCCGAAGACCGTAGGGTTGTGCTTTCATGCCCATGCCCAAGATTAAATTTGATATTCCCAAGTTTAAATTTGACATGCCTAGGATCAATTTTTAGATGCCCAAGACCATAGGTTTGTGCTTTCATTCCCATGCCCAACATTCAATCTGAGATGCCCAAGTTTAAATTTGACATGCCAAGGATCAATTTTGAGATTCCTAAGACCGTAGGCTTTTTCTTTCATGACCATGCCCAAGACTCGATTTGACATGCCCAAGTTTAAATTTGAAATGCCTAGGATCAATTTTGAGATACCCAAGACCGTAGGGTTGTGCTTTCATGCCCATGCCCAAGATTAAACTTGATATTCCCAAGTTTAAATTTAACATACCTAGGAACAATTTTGAGATGCCCAAGACCGTAGGGATGTGCTTTCATGCCCATGCCCAACATTCATTTTGACATGCCCAAGTTTGAATTTGACATGCCTAGGATCAATTTGGAGATGCCTAAGACCGTAGGGTTGTGCTTTCATGCCCATGCCCAAGTTTAAATTTAACATGCCTATGATCAATTTTGAGATGCCCAAGACCGTAGGGTTGTGCTTTCATGTCCATGCCCAATATTCAATTTGACATGCCCAAGTTTGAATTTGACATGCCTAGGATCAATTTTGAGTTGCCCAAGTGTTTATGGGTGAAAACTATTTCTGCCGGTTTTGGTAATTTGTGGTGTGTGGATGAGAAATGAATCTAAATCCTAAACAAATGCATTGCACGGGAGTGCTTTTGATTCGACAAATCAATCTGTACAATTCTGGCTTAAACCAAGAAATGGTCGTTCCAGACTTGCTTCGATCACAAAGTGAAGGAGATGGGTTGATCTTTGGGAGGGCAGCGAAGAAGGTGTTGAGATTGTGAAGGTGTAGGCTATGTATGATTTGTATCAGAAAGCTGAACTAGCTTGCAGAATGTAAGCTATCAGTTCTGGTGTTGGAATACGTTGTATCCACACTTGATTTCTGTTTCGTCTCTTGTTCGGAAATAGGGAGGAGAACCTATTTATACAAGTCATTGCGCCTAACCCACGTTTTTAATGGGAAGTGGATGAAGTGGAGTGATGGAGTAGTGGAGTCGTGGTAATTGTCACACGATCAGGTAAAGCCCACTTCTCCCATCATCACTAACCGTCCATGACTTCCTGACACGTTCCTATGATGGCGCGTTGTGTGCTGCACGCTGTAAACCGCCAGACCAACACCCCAGTAAGTATCCACAGTTTGTGACATGATTAATGTCTCGAGTGTGTGGACCATGGGACCCACAAAAGGTAGCATGTGATGCTAGATTAAATAACTAAGTTATTTAGGAAGTCGATATTTATGAAATATCGTGTGTATTCTATGCATGTAATGCATCGAATATATTCAGCACGTATGAAGCATTGATATCTTAAGGCTTAACGGAGTAAGTCACGATTAAGCGTCTTAAAATAGCATCACGTCCGACCATCTTCGAGTGATAGTTTGGAGGCTATGCAGGTAATCCCTGACTTGGCCGATCACTCTGTATGGATGAGTGGTGGACGGTGATCGTGGTGATGCCTCACTGTTAGCCTAACTCCTATCTTAGGTTGTCCGTCCAAGCTGGCGAAGTTGGGCGGACGAGATCACTTGCGACCCACATCTGCGACCGTTGGATTAGGGCTTAGGAGGTGCACAAACACCAACCTTTAGCTTGGTCGAGCCCAAGCATGGGAAGAGTTTTTGGCAAGACCGATTGGTCATGCGTGTAGACGACATGCCAGTGTACACGTTCGTACCTCGCTGTCTCATGGATATGCGATCTAAGCCACTCAATTTGTCCGATAAAGTTGAGTGGTCGAGATCAGTTTGCAATAGAAAACCGCGCGACCATGCCTAGTTTGGGTGCACGAATCGAGACACCTAGCCATGGTTTGTCTTGGTCGGTCGGACATGGAGATAAATGGGTCCACACTGATCATGTTGATACTCTCCGGACCTGCTTAGTCTAATCCTGGACCCTTCATCCAAGCTGGCGAAAACAGACGCTCGCGATCAATTTGCGACATATGCATGTCGCAAACCCTAATTAGGGTTTCTAGTCGGTTGCGTGCATGCTAGTTTGGCCGACCGAAATTGCACCCTACACTCCTCATCTGGAGAGATCGATCGTGTGGTACCTACATTATGCCAGTGGTGAACACGCCAATACATTTCTGGCGGTTATAGGTCTGATCTAAGCCATCCAATCATGCTGGTGAAGTAAGATGGTCGTGATCAATTTAAGACCTTTAGTGGAATTTCCTGCGACCCTTTGAACCTCACGCTGGCCGAACTTCGGGCAACTGTACGTGATTATGCGGCTAGGTCAGGGGAGGATCGATTATGTAGGCGTCAAGGGGGCCCGCCGGTGTGCAGGACAACGCTTGTCCAACCGTCCATGGGACGATCTACGCCGTCCAACTATGCCAGTGAAGTTGGACGGACGTGATGAATTTGAGACTGTCGTAGGCGGCCTTTGTTCGTACGACTCCTCCAAGCCGCTCCATACCAGCCTGGACGTCCAACTTCAGGCTGGTTTTCGGTGGTAGTTTGGGAGGCATGGTAGGTATTCGACCAACTAGGGCATAAGCAGGACCACTGGTGGTCATTAAGGTGGTAGCCTGCTCCTTCTGAGGATCGTCTAGGATGGTTAAATCATGCGTCCAACTTGCGTGGTCGTGATTATTTCTGAGACTGAGATGGACAGTCCAGATGCTCGATCGGGCTAGGATAACACACCGAGAGATGTATGCTCAATCGGGATAGTATAACACACCGAGAGTTGTAGCCTATACGGGTATTTCGTGCATGCCTCATTAGTGACACTTAGAGATTCGTGTTACTATGCTGAGAGCAGCACTCAGTCGTCATGACGCACCAATAATGAGAGTTCAGCAGGAACAACACAGAAAATACAAGGATGGTCATGCATTAATTGATAATGCTATAAATTCACAGAATACTGGGATTGTTGCCATATGCTCTATTCTAGGTGAATTAGGAAATTGAAGAAGTATTCATCACTTTATTAATGGCTTTATCCTATGTAGGGTGTCAGCGTATGAATTCGGTTTTACAATTTTAGCCCTGAACTAAAATCCACCATCTACATTAAGTCCCCTGCCTAGCACATAATGGTTGCACTATTGTGGGGTAGGCATGAGATGGTTATGTATACGTGTGACAAAGACGAGATAAAGAAAGCTTACCCGGAAGAATCTTTGACCGGCCACTAGTAATTTTCCATGTGAACCGCCAATACAAGCATGAAAATTTTGGATGGGACCGGTTTCCTTCCTTGGGCGTTCGAATCAAAAGAGGAATCCTTCTTCTATTGGGATTCTCCAATTATTTGTATATAAAAGGGGCCGACCCCTTTTCTTTTCTCACATATTTTTTTTTGTTTAGTCAGCTCCCGTCCACGGCCTTGCTGTCGCCCCCGCCGATGCTGTCGTTGACGCCGCCGGACTTGCTGCCACCGCCGGACTTTGTTGCTGCCGCCGCACGTGTATGAGGTAGGTATTTCATCCGTTCTTCCTTGCTCTCACGTTTTTTTTTTGAAAGGTAAAACCCTAGTTCTTAGGTAAACCTCTTTCGCTCTTGATGAAAACATCCCATCGTAGATGAAACTTCTTCGTATGATTAATTTCGATGAAGTTGATAGCAAAAGCACGAATATTGCTAGGATTGATTAGTAAAACAAGCTGTGAATCCATGAATATGTTGTTTTTGCTTCTTTTTTTCCGTTGTTGCATGCAAAACCTAGCTTTTAGGATATAGCTTGAAAAACCCTTGGCTTGAATTTCGTTGACACGATTCCCATGAATAAAGAAACCCGTGTTATAATACGTGCAAATGAATGCGGGCCCCACCATATGCTCGGTTGAACGTGAGTCCCACTATGTACGCCTGATTGAACATCGACCCTATACCAGCTTCGTGACCTCGACCGGCCTTGCTTGCTGACGTGGCCCAATACCAGACTTGTGACCTTGATCGGCCTTGACCAATACCGGCTTGACGTGACCCAACACTAGCCTATTGACATGATATCAGTCTTGCTTGCGTGGCCCAATACCTGCTTTACTGATGTGATATCAGTCTTGCTTGGGGATATTATCCCTGTAATCTCGACCGGTTTCGTGGACTTACCAACACCGGCCTCGTTTGGTGACGTGGCTTAATACCAGCCTTGCCTTCTTTTCCCATCTTGGTGTACGTGAATGTGTGTCCTTCTCGGCCGAGACTATACACGATACGCGTACAAGTACTGACTCCCCTGCTTCTTCTTTATTGTAGAATGAACAAAATGGCTCCTGCTAAGATGTCTTCTGGGGATAATGCTGATGCCAAGTCAGGGAGTGTTGACAGCTTCAAAGATGTGCCAAACATTGACGATGAGTTGTTCACCGTGCCTTTTCTGAATATTAGAAAACATCCTTCTGACAAGATAGTCCTGCTCTCTGGTTCAGAAAATATGAAAGCTGATCCATCATCTTCTTCAGCACTTGTGATGAGATTCTGTCTTCAGAGAAATGAATATCCACCTTCACTTATTGACTTCAAGATTTGTCATACTCCACTGGGCCCTTATGAAGGATGGATGAGACGCATGCTGAATAATAAGAGCATTAAAGCCAATTTGATTAAAGCGCAAATCCTCGATACGGTCATGGTATCCGCCACTCTTCAGATTAAGAAGGATGTTGCAGGCTTGATCACTTTCATTTATCGGTGGCGTCCATCTACTCATACAGCCATATGTAGATGGGGAGTGATGACCATTACTCTGGAAAGCGTTGCTGCATTGATGAACCTTCCTGTTGCCGGAAGCTTCTTTTATAAACTTTCTGATACAGAACATCGCGATTATAGTGTTATACTTCGAAAGGCGGGAGAATTTAATGACCTGGAGAAGGAGAATAAAGATAAGAAATGCTTTTACACTTGGTGGGTGTCGGAGTCGTCTCCTGCAGACCCGAAACCAGATCAGGAGTTGGAAGATGAGCTCAGCGTGATTGCATTTATGTCTATGTGGCTATCCAGGGAAATATTTGATAACGGCTCTGGAAGGAAGACCATAAGAGGTGATCTTGTTAGGTTTTTTATCAGGCTGGCAAAAGGTGAGGTCCTTCCTCTAGGTGCCTTGTTCCTTGGATCACTGTATTCTCATCTGGACGCTGTAGCAGCGGACATGCATGTTTCCAACGGGTATTAGAAGGTGGAGTCGCATATCCACATCGCTTTTCTTCAGGCGTGTTTGTGGGAGCATTTCAAAAGCTATGATCCTGTTGCTGCAACTTCACTCAACAATTTGTATGGTGGTTCGAGAATACTTCGTTGGAAGAAAAGACGTCCCAGGGCCGGTGTGAAGCTCGTGGATGTCTTCGACAATGTGCAATCCATAGATTTCCGTCCATGGGGACCGATCCACCTTTCCGTTGTTCAACCAAAGAAATTTGCTACTATTCCTGATGTTGTGTTGCGTACTGATGCCGAAACCGCGAGTCTTGGGGAACTTATTTACTTGCGAAGCTGCATTCCGGGATATATCCCATCTTTATTTGACGAAGCATTCACCGTGACTCCGTACAATATTGACAAGGCTGCCCGGCAAATGGGATTTGAACAGGGTGTTCCATTTATTCGTCCGTTGAAGGCTCCAAAAGAACTTTTCCCGGACATTCTTAATGCTGATACATTTTCGTCAGTGCAGAGTCTTCCTTTCTGGCCTATCGGAAGAAACCCAGCGGTAACTGACAGGTATAAGGAATTTTGGAGGGAGAAATTGTTAACCTTTCAGAAATTCTCGGAGGAGGTTGTGACAGATTCCCGCGGCGAACCATCTTCTGACGTTTTGAAGGAGCATTTTTGGTTGAAACCACTCCCAGGTAAACGAACCAGAGCTGACGACTACAGTCCCCAAGCAGGAGTGAGGTCTAAGAATTAGGCATGTGGTTCGGTGATCCCAAATTCATCCAATATGCAGGTATTTTAAATTTCTTTCTGTTTGATCCCTTAGTTTCGTTCTTCCTGACCAACTTTCACTAAAGGTAATCCTTTGTTGGAGATCAGGGAATCTCGAAAGAAAATTCTTTCGCAAGACTGACTCGTAGTCATAACGAGAGGTCCGGCGATACTGGTCTTCATGAGAAGCCTGGCGATGATGGTCTTCATGAGAAGTCTGGCGATGCTGGTCTTCATGAGAAGTCTGGCGATGCTTTTAAGGAGAGGTCTGGTGATACTGACCCTCTTCAAGATAATGACAAAGATGGTGCAAGCTCGACTGAACGGAGTGCCTCCCCAAGTGTAACCTTAGTGAGCTTGTAGACGAGGTCGTGACGGAAATCAGCATTCAGAGTGAAGTGGACATCCGTAGGAATGCAGGAGAGGCAACATATGCTAATGCCGAGGCGGCTCCCCTTAAAGATCTTCCTGAGCAGGTTTCCATTGATAAGGAATTCATGGTGACTTCTTCTGAAAGGCCTCTTGCAGCTAACAAAGTTCCTGATGAAGCATTGGCAAGGAAACCTGTTGTTCCTGGGGCTATCTTCGATCCTACCTTTGATACCCCTCATGTAGGTCATGTGTTGATTGGGGGATTCAGTGTGACGGCTCAGTTCGAGGAGTTATACACGGTGATATGGAAGAAGCACGGCCACATTGCTACCACTACGAAGCTCAAAAGTCGTCTTGCATTGGTCAATCGCGTCTAAGAATCTTTATTCTCCATTCACAGGATGAGCGTCACGACCGGTCGTAGTGTTTCTGAGGAGGTGATTGAAGACTGGAAGTGCCACCGAGACGTGTTTGTGCCGTACGATTTCAACGCTCCTTGGTTCTTTAAAGGATTTTCTGAAATCCAGGAGCTTCAGAAACTGCAAGGCGAAGTTCCTTCTGTAGACTGTATTGCTGGCCAGGAAGAAGAGGTTGAAAAATTGTCTAAGGAGTTGAAGCCGAAATAGTCCGCGCTCCAAAGGATGAAAACCGCTCTTGCTCAGAAGGACGAGTTGCTACTGAAGGACTTTCCTTGAAGGATTCGCGCCGCCTACTTGTGTTCTTTCTTTATATGTTTTTTTGAGTGATTGTGAGGATTTCCTTTCACAATTTGATTTCAGGTTTTGAACTAATAGGTGGTTGAATTTTGAACTGTTTTATTTTTTGAGATAGTTATGTTAATGATTTTTCCGAAAGAGTTTATTCTAAAATGGAATTTGCATCTTGGTTATGAATGATTACATATGTCATATGAAATTGCAAATATCGTGTGAAAAAGGAAACATGAAGGGAAACAAGCATGGTGTTTGATCATTGAATTTCTTTCTCCACGTGTGGAATGCCAAGTCCCCAGTAAATTCTAAAACTATATTTCTTGTAGAATCGTTTAATAGAACTTACTTGCTATTTGGAACCTCATTTGCATGAAACTGAATCTTCCTGAGTAATCTCTTCAAGGAAGCCGTACGCATTAATTTTTAGAGAGGGAAGGCAACTCTTCTGAATTAAGCTTCTCCTGAATAATGCGCTTCAAGGTGTTGCATTCACTGGTAGGGTGATGAAGGAATCGATGATAGTGGAAATATCTCGGATCTATCACTTCTTGATCTGTCGGTTGACGCCATACATGAGGAAGTTGTACCTCTCCGTCTCGCACTCATGCCTCCAACAGCTCCAAGATCTTCTTCATTGGGAACGGGAAACGAGGATACTTTGAGTCCAGCCTTTCTCGGACGTTGTGACGTCTCTCTGTGGATTTGATGTGGGGCACGCTTCGGAGACGGAGTTGGAAAACCAGTGTGTGTCATCATATCCGCGGCTCGCTTGACTGGATGACGGAATGTGGAAGGCGTCATAATATCATTGTTGGGTGAATGAGTTGAACGCTCCCATCCTATGCACTCACGTGTTCCTTGATTGATTTCTCCCTCTTCGAGCATTTCTCCACTTGGCTGAAAGGTCGTTGTGGATTGGGCAGTCTTCTGAGCTTCGGCAAGAGTCTTGAGGTACAAATCTTCCAACAAGGCTCCGTAAGATGCAGGTTCTTTTTCTTTATCCGGCAAACGTTGCGGCATCCCAGATAAGTCTTTTCTTCTGTGGAGTTGTCTTGAATCTCCGTTGCCATCTGGACCATGTTGCTCGTCTCTCCTGAGTCCTATGTGGTACGCGCTCTGTCTGCATCTCCGCTGGTAAAGGCATGACTTCTAGATAAGGATTCAGCGTTTCTTGCACCGTCTGGGTAAATGCCTGCCGATCCTTCTTGTAATTGGGCTGCTATATCGTTCAAAAGGCGGAATGTTTCGCTCTGCCTTCTAGCGATACCATCTTGATTTGCCAGGACATCCTCCAACATTCTAGCCACACTTCCCATGATATCCGAAGAATTGAGAATTCAATTTTGCAACCGAGAGATACACCTCCCACTATGGTCGCCAATTGTTTATGGCTGAAAACTATTTCTGCCGGTTTTGGTAATTTGGGTTGTGTGGATGAGAAATGAATCTAAACCCTAAACAAATGCACTGCACGGGAGTGCTTTTGATTCGAGAAATCAATCTGTACAATTCTGGCCTAAACAAAGAAATGGTCATTCCAGACTTGCTTCGGTCACAAAGTGAAGGAGATGGGGTTGATCTTAAGGAGGGAAGCAAAGAAATTGTTGAGATTGTGAAGGTGTTGTCTATGTATGACTTGTATCATAAAGCTGAACTGGCTTCCAGAATGTAAGCTATCAGTTCTGGTATTGGAATACATTGTATCCACACTTGATTTCTGTTTCGTCTCTTGTTCGGAAATAGGGAGGAGAACCTATTTATACAAGTCATTGTGCCTAACCCACGTTTCTCATGGGAAGTGGAGGAAGTGGAGTGATGGAGTCGTGGTAATTGTCACACGATCAGGTAAATCCCACTTCTCCCATCATCACTAACCGTCCATGACTTCCTGACACGTTCTTATGATGACGCGTTGTGCGCTGCACGCTGTAAACCGCCAGACCAATACCCCAGTAAGTATCCCCCAGTTTGTGACATGATTAATGTCTCGAGTGTGTAGATCGTGGGACCCACAAAAGGTAGCATGTGATGCTAGATTAAATAACTAAGTTATTTAGGAAGTCGATATTTATGAAATATCGTGTGTATTCTATGCATGTAATGCATCGAATATATTCAGCACGTATGAAGCATCGCTATCTTAAGGCTTAACAGAGTAAGTCACGATTAAGCGTCTTAAAATAGCATCACGTCCGACCATCTTCGAGTGATCGTTTGGAGGTTGTACATGTAAGCCCTGACTTGGCCGATCAATCTGTGTGGAAGAGTGGTGGACGTGATTGTGGTGATGCCTCACTGGGCGCCTAACTCCTGTCTTAGGCTGTCCGTCCAAGATGGCGAAGTTGGACGGACGAGATGACTTGCGACCCACATCTGCGACCGTTGGATTAGGGTTTAGGAGGTGCTCAAACACCAACCTTTAGCTTGGTCGAGTCCAAGCATGGGACGCGTTTTTGGCAAGACCGATTGGTCATGCGTGTAGACGGCATGCCAGTGTACACGTTCGTACCTCGCTGTCTCATGGATATGCGATCTAAGCCACTCAATTTGTCCGGTAAAGTTGAGTGGTCGAGATCAGTTTGCAAAAGAAAACCACGCGACCATGCCTAGTTTGGGCGCACGAATCGAGACACCTATCCATGGTTTGTCTTGGTCGGTCGGACATGGAGATAGATGGGTCCACATTGATCATGTTGATACTCTCCGGATCTGCTTATTCTAATCCTGGACCCTTCATCCAAGATGGCGAAAACGGACGCTCGCGATCAATTTATGACATATGCATGTCGCAAACCCTAATTAGGGTTTCCGTCCGGTTGCGTGCATGCTAGTTTGGCCGACCGAAATTTCACCCTACTCTCCTCATCTGGAGAGGTCGATCGTGTGGGACCTACATTGGGCCAGTGGTGAACACGCCAATACCTGTCAGGCGGTTATAGGTCTGATCTAAGCCATCCAATCATGCTGGTGAAGTTGGATGGTCGTGAGCAATTTAAGACCTTTAGTGGAACTTCGGACAACTGTACGTGATTATGTGGCTAGGTCAGGGAAGGATCGATTATGTAGGCTTGAAGGGGGGCCGCCGGTGTATAGGACAACGTTTGTCCAACCGTCCATGGGACGATCTACGCCGTCCAACTATGTCGGTGAAGTTGGACGGACGTGATGAATTTGAGACTTTCATAGACGGCCTTTGTTCGTACGACTCCTCCAAGACGCTACATACCAGCCTGGACGTCCAACTTCAGGCTGGTGTTCGGTGGTAGTTTGGGAGGCATGGTAGGTATTCGACCAACCAGGGCATAAGCAGGACCACTGGTGGTCATTAAGGTGGTAGCCTGCTCCTTCTGAGGATCGTCTAGGCTGGTTAAATCATGCGGCCAACTTGCGTGGTCGTGATTATTTCTGAGACTGAGATGGACAGTCCAGATGCTCGATCGGGCTAGTGTAACACACCGAGAGATGTATGCTCAATCGGGCTAGTATAACACACCGAGAGTTGTATCATGTACGGGTATTTCGTGCATGCCTCATTAGTGACACTTGGAGATTCGTGTTACTCTGCTGAGAGCATCACTCAGTCGTCGTGCCGCACCAATAATGAGAGTTCAGCAGTAACAACACAGGAAATACAAGGTTGGTCATGCATTAATTGATAATGTTATAAATTCACAGAATACTGGGATTGTTTCTATATGCTCCATTCTAGGTGAATTAGGAAAATGAAGAAGTATTCATCACTTTATTAATGGCTTTATCCTCTGTAGGATGTCAGCGTATAAATTCGGTTTTACAATTTTATCCCTCAACTAAAATCCACCATCTACACCAAGACCGTAGGGTTGTACTTTCATACCCATGACCAAGATAAAACTTTATATTCCCAAGTTTAAATTTAACATGCCTAGGTTCAATTTTGATATGCCCAAGACCGTAGGGTTGTGCTTTCATGCCCATGCCCAACATTCAATTTGACATGCCCAAGTTTGAATTTGACATGCCTAGGATCAATTTTGATATGCCCAAGACCGTAGTGTTGTGCTTTCATGTCCATGCCCAACATTCAATTTAACATGCCCAAGTTTGAATTTGACATGCCTAGGATCAATTTGGATATGCCCAAGACCGTAGGGTTGTGCTTTCATGCTCATGCCCAACATTCAATTTGACATGCCCAAGTTTTAATTTGACATTCCTAGGATCAATTTTGAGATGCCCAAGAACGTAGGGTTGTGCTTTCATGTCCATACCCAACATTCAATTTAACATGCCCAAGTTTGAATTTGACATGCCTAGGATCAATTTTGAGATTCCCAAGACCGTAGGGTTGTACTTTCATACCCATTCTCAAGATTAAACTAGATATGCCCAAGTTTAATTTAACATGCCTAGGATCAATTTTGAGATGCCCAAGACCGTAGGGTTGTGCTTTCATGACCATGCCCAACATTCAATTTGACATGCCCAAGTTTGAATTTGACATGCCTAGGATCAATTTGGAGATTCCCAAGACCGTAGGGTTGTGCTTTCATGCCGATGCCCAAGATTAAACTTGATATACCCAAGTTTAAATTTAACATGCCTAGGATCAGTTTTGAGATGCCGAAGACCGTAGGGTTGTTCTTTCATGCACATGGCCAACATTCAATATGACATTCCCAAGTTTAAATTTGACATGCCTAGGATCAATTTTGATATGACCAAGACCGTATGGATGTTCTTTGATGCCCATGCCTAATATTAAATTGACATTCCCAAGTTTAAATTTAACATGCCCAGGATCAATTTTGAGATGCCCTAGACCGTAGGGTTTTTCTTTCATGCCCATGCCCAACAATCAATTTGACATGCCCAAGTTTTAATTTGACATGCCTAGGACCAATTTTGAGATGCCCAGGACCGTACGGTTGTGCTTTCATGCCTTATCCCCACATTCAATTTGATATGCCCAAGTTTAAATTTGACATGCCTAGGATAAATTTAGAGATGCCCAATACCGTAGGCTTGTACTTTCATGCCCATGCCCAATATTAAATTTAACATCCCCAAGTTTAAATTTGACATGCCTAGGATAAATTTAGAGATGCCCAATATCGTAGGCTTGTACTTTCATGCCCATGCCCAATATTAAATTTAACATCCCCAAGATTAAATTTGACATGCCTAGGATCAATTTTGAGATGCCAAAGACCGTAGGGTTGTGCTTTCATGCTCATGCCCAACATTCAATTTGATATGCCCAAGTTTAAATATGACATGCCTAGGATCAATTTTGAGATGCCCAATACCGTAGGCTTGTACTTTCATGCTCATGCCCAATATTAAATTTAACATCCCCAAGTTTAAATTTGACATGCCTAGGATCAATTTTGAGATGCCCAAAACCGTAGGGTTGTGCTTTCATGCCCATGCCCAAGATTAATTATGAGAGTATTCGGTTTATTCTCTTCCGTGGTTTTTTCGCAACGGTGGAGGGAAGTTTCTTCTAATTATGAAAGTATTCAATTTATTCTCACCTATAGAGATGCTAACATTGCAGCTGATAATATGGAAAAAAGAGGTTGTGCCTTTCTAAATGAGGAAGGAAGAGATTATACTGGGAGACCAGATTTTTTAATTTCCGTTGAATACCCAAATTAACTTATTTTCGTTTCAAATAAGTAGCAAGTTTTTGGGGTTTTTCTGACCTCTTTTCTTGCTTCTTATTTTGCTTTATAATTTTGCTATTCATTAATACAATTTGGATTTAACAAAAAAGAAACCATGCCCAAGATTAAACTTGATATTCCCAAGTTTAAATTTAACATGCCTAGGATCAATTTTGAGATGCCCAAGACCGTAGGGTTGTGCTTTCATGCCCATGTCCAACATTCAATTTGACATGCCCAAGTTTGAATTTGACATGCCTAGGATCAATTTGGATATGCCCAAGACCGTAGGGTTGTGCTTTCATGCCCATGCCCAAGTTTAAATTTGACATTCCTAGGATCAATTTTGATATGCCCAAGACCGTAGGGTTGTGCTTTCATGTCCATGTCCAACATTCAATTTGACATGCCCAAGTATGAATTTGACATGCCTAGGATCAATTTTGAGATTTCCAAGGCCGTAGGGTTCTACTTTCATACCAATGCCAATGATTAAACTTGATGTGCCCAAGTTTAAATTTAACATGCCTGGGATCAATTTTGAGATGCCCAATACCATGGGGTTTTTCTTTCATGCCCATGCCCAACATTCAATTTGACATTCCCAAGTTTTAATTTTCCATGCCTATGATCAATTTTGAGATGCCCAAGACCGTAGGGTTGTGCTTTCATGTCCATGCCCAAGATTAAACTTGATATGCCCAAGTTTAAATTTGACATGCCTAGGATCAATTTTGATATGCCTAAGACCGTATGGTTTTTCTTTCATGCCCATGCCCAACAACCAATTTGACATGCCTAGGATCAATTTTGAGATGCCCAAGACCGTAGGGTTGTGCTTTCATGCCCATGCCCAACATTCAATTTGATATTCCCAAGTTTAAATTTGACATTCCTATGATCAATTTAGAGATGCCCAATACCGTAGGCTTATACTTTCATGCCCATGCCCAATATTAAATTTGGCATGCCCAAGTTTAAATTTGACATGCCTAGGATCAATTTGGAGATGCCCAAGACCGTAGGGTTGTGCTTTCATGCCGATGTCCAAGATTAAACTTGATATACCCAAGTTTAAATTTAACATGCGTAGGATCAGATTTGAGATGCCCAAGACCGTAGGGTTGTTCTTTCATGCCCATGCCCAAAATTCAAATTGACATGCCCAAGTTTAAATTTGACATGCCTAGGATCAATTTTGATATGCCCAAGACCGTATGGTTGTTCTTTCATGCCCATGCCCAATATTAAATTTGACATTCCCAAGTTTAAATTTAACATGCCTAGGATCAATTTTGAGATGCCCAAGACCGTAGGTTTGTTATTTCATGCCCATGCCCAACAATCAATTTGACATGCCCAAGTTTTAATTTGACATGCCTAGGACCAATTTTGAGATGCCCAGGACCGTACGGTTGTGCTTTCATGCCCATGCCCAACATTCAATTTGATATGCCCAAGTTTAAATTTGACATGCCTAGGATCAATTTAGAGATGCCCAATACCGGAAGCTTGGACTTTCATGCCCATGCCCAATATTAAATTTGATATTCGCAAGTTTAAATTTGACATGCCTAGGATCAATTTTGAGATGCCCAAAACTGTAGGGTTGTGCTTTCATGCCCATGCCCAAGAATAATTATGATAGTATTTGGTTATTCGCTTCCGTGGTTTTTTCGCAACGGTGGAGGGAAGTTTCTTCTAATTATGAGAGTATTCGGTTTATTTACACCTATAGAGAGGCTAACATTGCAGCGGATAATATGGCAAAAAGAGGTTGTGCCCTTCTAAATGAGAAAGGAAGACATTATACTAGGAGACCAGATTTTTTAATTTCCGTTGAATACCCAAATGTATCTTATTTTCGTTTCAAATAAGTAGCAAGTTTTTGGGGTTTTTCTGACCTCTTTTCTTGCTTCTTATTTTGCTTTATAATTTTGCTATTCATTAATACAATTTGGATTTAACAAAAAAAAAACCATGCCCAAGATTAAACTTGATATTCCCAAGTTTAAATTTAACATGCCTAGGATCAATTTTGAGATGTCCAAGACCGTAGGGTTGTGCTTTCATGCCCATGTCCAACATTCAATTTGACATGCCCAAGTTTGAATTTGACATGCCTAGGATCAATTTGGAGATGCCCAAGACCGTAGGGTTGTGCTTTCATGCCCATGCCCAAGTTTAAATTTGACATGCCTAGGATCAATTTTGAGATGCCCAAGACCGTAGGGTTGTGCTTTCATGTCCATGTCCAACATTCAATTTGACATGCCCAAGTTTGAATTTGACATGCCTAGGATCAATTTTAGGATTCCCAAGACCGTAGGGTTCTACTTTCATACCAATGCCAATGATTAAACTTGATATGCCCAAGTTTAAATTTAACATGCCTGGGATCAATTTTGAGATGCCCAAGACCGTAGGGTTTTGCTTTCATGCCCATGCCCAACATTCAATTTGACATTCCCAAGTTTTAATTTTCCATTCCTAGGATTAATTTTAAAATGCCCAAGACCGTAGGGTTGTACTTTCATGTCCATGCCCAAGATTAAACTTGATATGCCCAAGTTTAAATTTGACATGCCTAGGATCAATTTTGATATGCCTAAGACCGTATGGTTGTTCTTTCATGCCCATGCCCAACAATCAATTTGACATACCCAAGTTTTAATTTGGCATGCCTAGGATCAATTTTGAGATGCCCAAGACCGTAGGGTTGTGCTTTCATGCCCAACATTCAATTTGTTATTCCCAAGTTTAAATTTGACATGCCTATGATCAATTTAGAGATTCCCAATACCGTAGGCTTATACTTTCATGCCCATGCAAAATATTAAATTTAGCATGCCCAAGTTTAAATTTGACATGCCTAGGATCAATTTTGAAATGCCCAAGACCGTAGGGTTGTGCTTTCATGCCCATGCCCAAGATTAAACTTGATATTCCCAAGTTTAAATTTAACATGCCTAGGATCAATTTTGAGATGCCCAAGACCGTAGGGTTGTGCTTTCATGCCCATGCCCAACATTCAATTTGACATGCCCAAGTTTGAATTTGACATGCCTAGGATCAATTTGCATATGCACAAGACCGTATGGTTGTGCTTTCATGCCGATGCCCAAGTTTAAATTTAACAAGCTTAGGATCAATTTTGAGATGCCCAAGACCGTAGGGTTGTGCTTTCATGTCCATGCCCAACATTCAATTTGACATTCCCAAGTTTGAATTTGACATGTCTAGGATCAATTTTTAGATCCCCAAGACCGTAAGGTTGTACTTTCATACCCATGCCCAAGATTAAACTTGATATGCCCAAGTTTAATTTAACATGCCTAGGATCAATTTTGAGATGCCCAGCACCGTAGGGTTGTGCTTTCATGCCCATGCCCAACATTCAATTTGACATGCCCAAGTTTGAATTTGACATGCCTAGGATCAATTTGGAGATGCCCAAGACCGTAGGGTTGTGCTTTCATGCCGATGTCCAAGATTAAACTTGATATACCCAAGTTTAAATTTAACATGCGTAGGATCAGATTTGAGATGCCCAAGACCGTAGGGTTGTTCTTTCATGCCCATGCCCAAAATTCAAATTGACATGCCCAAGTTTAAATTTGACATGCCTAGGATCAATTTTGATATGCCCAAGACCGTATGGTTGTTCTTTCATGCCCATGCCCAATTCAAATTGACATTCCCAAGTTTAAATTTAACATGCCTAGGATCAATTTTGAGATGCCCAAGACCGTAGGTTTGTTATTTCATGCCCATGCCCAACAATCAATTTGACATGCCCAAGTTTTAATTTGACATGCCTAGGACCAATTTTGAGATGCCCAGGACCGTACGGTTGTGCTTTCATGCCCATGCCCAACATTCAATTTGATATGCCCAAGTTTAAATTTGACATGCCTAGGATCAATTTAGAGATGCCCAATACCGGAGGCTTGGACTTTCATGCCCATGCCCAATATTAAATTTGATATTCCCAAGTTTAAATTTGACATGCCTAGGATCAATTTTGAGATGCCCAAAACTGTAGGGTTGTGCTTTCATGCCCATGCCCAAGAATAATTATGATAGTATTTGGTTATTCGCTTCCGTGGTTTTTTCGCAACGGTGGAGGGAAGTTTCTTCTAATTATGAGAGTATTCGGTTTATTTACACCTATAGAGAGGCTAACATTGCAGCGGATAATATGGCAAAAAGAGGTTGTGCCCTTCTAAATGAGAAAGGAAGACATTATACTAGGAGACCAGATTTTTTAATTTCCGTTGAATACCCAAATGTATCTTATTTTCGTTTCAAATAAGTAGCAAGTTTTTGGGGTTTTTCTGACCTCTTTTCTTGCTTCTTATTTTGCTTTGTAATTTTGTTATTCATTAATACAATTTGGATTTAACAAAAAAAAAACCATGCCCAAGATTAAACTTGATATTCCCAAGTTTAAATTTAACATGCCTAGGATCAATTTTGAGATGTCCAAGACCGTAGGGTTGTGCTTTCAGGCCCATGTCCAACATTCAATTTGACATGCCCAAGTTTGAATTTGACATGCCTAGGATCAATTTGGAGATGCCCAAGACCGTAGGGTTATGCTTTCATGCCCATGCCCAAGTTTAAATTTGACATGCCTAGGATCAATTTTGAGATGCCCAAGACCGTAGGGTTGTGCTTTCATGTCCATGTCCAACATTCAATTTGACATGCCCAAGTTTGAATTTGACATGCCTAGGATCAATTTTAGGATTCCCAAGACCGTAGGGTTCTACTTTCATACCAATGCCAATGATTAAACTTGATATGCCCAAGTTTAAATTTAACATGCCTGGGATCAATTTTGAGATGCCCAAGACCGTAGGGTTTTGCTTTCATGCCCATGCCCAACATTCAATTTGACATTCCCAAGTTTTAATTTTCCATTCCTAGGATTAATTTTAAAATGCCCAAGACCGTAGGGTTGTACTTTCATGTCCATGCCCAAGATTAAACTTGATATGCCCAAGTTTAAATTTGACATGCCTAGGATCAATTTTGATATGCCTAAGACCGTATGGTTGTTCTTTCATGCCCATGCCCAACAATCAATTTGACATACCCAAGTTTTAATTTGGCATGCCTAGGATCAATTTTGAGATGCCCAAGACCGTAGGGTTGTGCTTTCATGCCCAACATTCAATTTGTTATTCCCAAGTTTAAATTTGACATGCCTATGATCAATTTAGAGATTCCCAATACCGTAGGCTTATACTTTCATGCCCATGCAAAATATTAAATTTAGCATGCCCAAGTTTAAATTTGACATGCCTAGGATCAATTTTGAAATGCCCAAGACCGTAGGGTTGTGCTTTCATGCCCATGCCCAAGATTAAACTTGATATTCCCAAGTTTAAATTTAACATGCCTAGGATCAATTTTGAGATGCCCAAGACCGTAGGGTTGTGCTTTCATGCCCATGCCCAACATTCAATTTGACATGCCCAAGTTTGAATTTGACATGCCTAGGATCAATTTGCATATGCACAAGACCGTATGGTTGTGCTTTCATGCCGATGCCTAAGTTTAAATTTAACATGCCTAGGATCAATTTTGAGATGTCCAAGACCGTAGGGTTGTGCTTTCATGCCCATGTCCAACATTCAATTTGACATGCCCAAGTTTGAATTTGACATGCCTAGGATCAATTTGGAGATGCCCAAGACCGTAGGGTTGTGCTTTCATGCCCATGCCCAAGTTTAAATTTGACATGCCTAGGATCAATTTTGAGATGCCCAAGACCGGAGGGTTGTGCTTTCATGTCCATGTCCAACATTCAATTTGACATACCCAAGTTTTAATTTGGCATGCCTAGGATCAATTTTGAGATGCCCAAGACCGTAGGGTTGTGCTTTCATGCCCAACATTCAATTTGTTATTCCCAAGTTTAAATTTGACATGCCTATGATCAATTTAGAGATTCCCAATACCGTAGGCTTATACTTTCATGCCCATGCCCAATATTAAATTTAGCATGCCCAAGTTTAAATTTGACATGCCTAGGATCAATTTTGAAATGCCCAAGACCGTAGGGTTGTGCTTTCATGCCCATGCCCAAGATTAAAATTGATATTCCCAAGTTTAAATTTAACATGCCTAGGATCAATTTTGAGATGCCCAAGACCGTAGGGTTGTGCTTTCATGCCCATGCCCAACATTCAATTTGACATGCCCAAGTTTGAATTTTACATGCCTAGGATCAATTTGCATATGCACAAGACCGTATGGTTGTGCTTTCATGCTGATGCCCAAGTTTAAATTTAACAAGCCTAGGATCAATTTTGAGATGCCCAAGACCGTAGGGTTGTGCTTTCATGTCCATGCCCAACATTCAATTTGACATGCCCAAGTTTGAATTTGACATGCCTAGGATCAATTTTTAGATCCCCAAGACCGTAGGGTTGTACTTTCATACCTATGCCCAAGATTAAACTTGATATGCCCAAGATTAATTTAACATGTCTAGGATCAATTTTGAGATGCCCAACACCGTAGGGTTGTGCTTTCATGCCCATGCCCAACATTCAATTTGACATGCCCAAGTTTGAATTTGACATGCCTAGGATCAATTTGGAGATGCCCAAGACCGTAGGGTTATGCTTTCATGCCGATGTCCAAGATTAAACTTGAGATACCCAAGTTTAAATTTAACATGCTTAGGATCAGATTTGAGATGCCCAAGACCGTAGGGTTGTTCTTTCATGCCCATGCCCAACATTCAAATTGACATGCCCAAGTTTAAAGTTGACATGCCTACGATCAATTTTGATATGCCCAAGACCGAATGGTTGTTCTTTCATGCCCATGCCCAATATTAAATTTGACATTCCCAAGTTTAAATTTAACATGCCTAGGATAAATTTTGAGATGCCCAAGACCGTAGGTTTGTTCTTTCATGCCCATGCCCAACAATCAATTTGACATGCCCAAGTTTTAAGTTGACATGCCTAGGACCAATTTTGAGATTCCCAGGACCGTACGGTTGTGCTTTCATGCCCATGCCCAACATTCAATTTGATATGCCCAAGTTTAAATTTGACATGCCTAGGATCAATTTAGAGATGCCCAATACCGTAAGCTTGTACTTTCAATCCCATGCCCAATATTAAATTTGATATTCCCAAGTTTAAATTTGACATGCCTAGGATCAATTTTGGGATGCCCAAAACTGTAGGGTTGTGCTTTCATGCCCATGCCCAAGAATAATTATGAGAGTATTTGGTTATTCGTTTCCGTGGTTTTTTCGCAACGGTGGAGGGAAGTTTCTTCTAATTATGAGAGTATTCGGTTTATTCACACCTATAGAGAGGCTAACATTGCAGCGGATAATATGGCAAAAAGAGGTTTTGCCCTTCTAAATGAGAAAGGAAGACATTATACTAGGAGACCAGATTTTTTAATTTCCGTTGAATACCCAAATGTATCTTATTTTCGTTTCAAATAAGTAGCAAGTTTTTGGGGTTTTTCTGACCTCTTTTCTTGCTTCTTATTTTGCTTTATAATTTTGCTATTCATTAATACAATTTGGATTTAACAAAAAAAAGAACCATGCCCAAGATTAAACTTGATATTCCAAAGTTTAAATTTAACATGCCTATGATCAATTTTGAGATGTCCAAGACCATAGGGATGTGCTTTCATGCACATGTCCAACATTCAATTTGACATGCCCAAGTTTGAATTTGACATGCCTAGGATCAATTTGGAGATGCCCAAGACCGTAGGGTTGTGCTTTCATGCCCATGCCCAAGTTTAAATTTGACATGCCTAGGATAAATTTTGAGATGCCCAAGACCGTAGGGTTGTGCTTTCATGTCCATGTCCAACATTCAATTTTACATGCCCAAGTTTGAATTTGACATGCCTAGGATCAATTTTGAGATTTCCAAGACCGTAGGGTTCTACTTTCATACCAATGCCAATGATTAAACTTGATATGCCCAAGTTTAAATTTAACATGCCTGGGATTAATTTCGAGATGCCCAAGACCGTAGGGTTTTGCTTTCATGCCCATGCCCAACATTCAATTTGACATTCCCAAGTTTTAATTTTCCATGCCTAGGATTAATTTTAAAATGCCCAAGACCGTAGGGTTGTGCTTTCATTTCCATGCCCAAGATTAAACTTGATATGCCCAAGTTTAAATTTGACATGCCTAGGATCAATTTTGATATGCCTAAGACCGTATGGTTGTTCTTTCATGCCCATGCCCAATAATCAATTTGACATACCCAAGTTTTAATTTGGCATGCCTAGGATCAATTTTGAGATGCCCAAGACCGTAGGGTTGTGCTTTCATGCCCAACATTCAATTTGTTATTCCCAAGTTTAAATTTGACATGCCTATGATCAATTTAGAGATTCCCAATACCGTAGGCTTATACTTTCATGCCCATGCCCAATATTAAATTTAGCATGCCCAAGTTTAAATTTGACATGCGTAGGATCAATTTTGAAATGCCCAAGACCGTAGGGTTGTGCTTTCATGCCCATTCCCAATATTAAACTTGATATTCCCAAGTTTAAATTTAACATGCCTAGGATCAATTTTGAGATGCCCAAGACCGTAGGGTTGTGCTTTCATGCCCATGCCCAACATTCAATTTGACATGCCCAAGTTTGAATTTGACATGCTGGTCTCTCGAATGCATTTAGCATATGCACTAAGCCTTTTAAACCACTAAGTGTCCCTAGTGGACGAGTGAAATCTCGTGAAGGTTTGCTTAGAACGTACCTACAAAGTTCTAGGTCAAAATATAAGCTCAGATTCCATCAAATGTGACATGTGCAAGTCAGTTTAAGCTCACAGAAAAATGGAGATGTCAATCTAGCTATCAAAGGCACAATCCTAGCACTGATAACAAATAAAGATATGTGATAAGAGTGTAAAGTGTATCTACACATGTTTCTAGAATGACCTGAAGTTATGACTACTAACCACCAAGAGATAGTTTTTAGGCTAAGAACCGAATTCTAAGCCAAGCTAGCTGTCCGGCTTTACGAGAATTGTGAATGTTCACCCAATGAGTTGGTGATATTTCAGTTTACCCGCGTTATACATCGATGGATGCACCCTCCTTGCTTATTACAAGACTATTTACAACAAAAAGATGACTCTTTACATGACTCTTATTTACATTGATTACTCTCTTTTGTTTTTGGAACAAGAGAGAACTATTGTCTTTAACATGACAAAACATGGAATAAATAAATAGTCGATGATTTATTTTTTTTTTCTTTTTTTGATTTTTCTGAATTTTTCTGATTTTTTTTTTTTTTTTTTTTTTTTTTTTAAGAAATAACTTTGATCTTTACAACATAGTGACACTTTTGATACATGAACAAAAATAAAAACATAATTACATGACTCTTAACAAGAGGTGGCCCTTATTGAATGCATCCGGTCAAATTCTATGGTTGCTTTTCTTAACGTATCCTCCAACTTCTATCCCAGCCAACCAAGGAACAAGCTAGTCAAGTCTCATTCAGTATTCTAAAGTGATTGGCAATCTAACTTCCTATCAAACACCTTGAAGATCGAGGCTATACATGTATTGGTAGATCGTGCGCGTGCAAGTTTCTTATCACTATGTGAATTGTGCTAGAATCAGGGTGCCTAATTATCTAGACTAAGACTCCTAATAATTACATATTTGCACAAGAGTCAACATTTCAAGGTAAATGAGCTCCATTTTTATGTTTTTATCATTTTTCTAATTTTTTTGGAATTTTTCAATTTTTTCAAAAAGATGGAGTTTTTTTTTCAATTATGGCATATTATCGTGGTATCTACTCTATACCCCCAAACCTAAACTAAACATTGTCCTCAATGTTTAAAAATATGGAAAGAATTAAAATGCAACATATGGAAAGGGACATGCTGAGTAGAGTAAAAGGAGAGAGAATACCCGATTTCGGCGAAAGCAGAATTAAAACTCCGTTATCCAAGGCAAAACTCCAACATATTCGGAGTCACAATGGATGAGCACAAAATATATACAAAAGGAAATTTAACTAACACATTATCTACAAGAAAATTTGGTTTTTAATGGGATTGGACTTTTTGGGAAAAATTTGGTTTTGTCGGGAGACATTTGGAAACTTTGGTTTTTTTTTTTTTTTTGGTTTTTTTTTTGGTTTTTTTTTTTTTTAAAGAAAATAAAATTTGGTTTTTGAATGGGAGCAAGCCCACTGTTGGTTTTGTGTTTGCTTTGGCTCAGCTGGTTTGAAAACGTTTGGTGAAACTGAGTCCAAAATCTCGGCCTAGAATTTGGGTACTCGGCCCACTAACGAGTTAACCTAGCGTGATCGGTTACAAGCTCAGCTGGGTTTAAAAACCCAGAATACAAAATACGAGTCCAAATTAAACAAGCTCACAAAAATTAAATACAAGCCCACAAATTAAACAAACAAGCCCACAAAAATTAATTACAAACCCAACAGAAAATAAAAAGCCCAAAAATTGGCTTTAATATTACAAGCCCACAATTAAAAATTGGAAGCCCACAATTTGGGTTCTCTGAATGGGTTTACCTTTTTAGCACAGCCCAGCTGCTCTGATATTGTTGCAAAAACCCAGTTGGGCTTTGGTTCTTTTCCTTGGTGGCGTCCCAGCAGAGGAAAAACTGGTTCAGAACAGCAGGTCCAACAGCAAATGAAGTGAAGCAGATGCAGATGCAAATGCTATGCAGTGAAATGCAAAAATAGCTAATAAAACTACTAGAGAAACAAACCCGAGTCCCCGGCAACGGCGCCAAAAAAACTTGGTAAGCCCGGGAAAGCGTATAAAATTGAAGCGAAATGAAACGGGGGCCTACAGTAATACCGCAAGTGCACGGTCGTCAGTTGTAGCTCGTGCAAGTACGGGTCGATCCACAGAGACTGGGAGTGTTTTGGAGTTTTCTAGCTATTTTGGGCTCCTAAATTGTTGTTGGTTAACTATGAAGCCTTTTGGGCTTTGGGCTTAGGGTACCTTTGGATTATAGGCTTGTTTGACAAAGAAGTGAACTGAGCTTGGGCTCAGTTGGTCTTGAAGTGCACTAGTCTTGGCCTTTGAAGTGCACTGGGCTTTGAGTGTCAATGGGCTTCTAGATTAACCCAAGACTGAACTGGGCTTTGTAATGAATCTGGGCTTCAGTAGTCTTTGAAATGAACTGAACTGAACTGGGCCTTAGGCCTTAACAGATACAGTGGGCTTTTGTAATGACTGGACTTGTAGCCCAGAATTGAATTGGACCTGGAGCAGCAGCAGTGGTGGCTTCAGCAGCAGCAGAAGCAGTGCACAGCAGCAGCAGACAAGGCTGGGCTGGAGAAGAAGCAGCAGCAGGGGAGGAAGGTAAGCAGGCAGGGTTGCAGGGCAACTGAGCAGAACTGGCAGCAAGGCCAGGGAAATAAGAAGATGGTAGGGGAGGTGGAGCAAACTAAATGTAGCAGTGGCACTAGGCCAAGGTAAAACATGGATATTTACAATGGCATAAGCAAACAGCAAACAACAATGATGATGGTGAAGGTGACAATGGCATAAAGAATGACAAAGAGATAAACCAAGGCCTAAGCCAAGGGAAATTGCAGGGGAGCAAAATTACAGATACAAAACAGAGAAACAACACAACTAGGTTATGAATCCACCTTGTGACCTAGCCAGATAGTGTAATTCTATGTTAAATCCCTGTCCCTAATGGAGCTAGGTGAAGGTTCAAGCCTGCCTATGTTCCAGGGCATACATAAATGGAATGGAAGGAGAAGAAGCTTGCTCAACTGTTTACTCCTAGCATTGACTGTCTTTTGACAGCACAATCAATCACAAGCACAGTTGAGCACTAAATTCCTCCATTTCTCAATCAGCTCAATTTACATGAATTATAACCTAACATTCCACCACTAACAGTAACTTAAGGCATCATCTCAGCCTAGCTATACACATACACATGTGAGCTCACATAACAGCAACAAAAACAAAACATTTACTAAACAGAGAACTACAAACTAACATGTGAACTAGAATGAAATGTGAATTAAAACATAAAACAAACTGAATTGAAACAAGATAAACTAAAACTGAATTTGGAATTAAAATTGAAAATTAAAATTAAATCTACAAATACAAAACAGGGAAGAAAAATCTACCCAAGAGGAACTGGCTAGTCCAGCCCTCATGGGGATACACTGGCTAGTCCAGAGATATCCAATACAACACCCCAAAGCCTCTATTTATACCCAATTCCCCCAATTTAGGGTTTTACACAATTCCCTCAAAAATTCCCAAAACAGTTGAAATTAGGGTTTGGTATTCTCACCTAATTCGCTGAAATCAATCCCAATTAACGTCGACCCATGCCTTGTAATCTCTTCCTGCTCTATTCCCATGCGCCAACTGCTACTCTAGACTCACCTATTTGACTGATTTCTCACCTAGGGTTTTAGAGAAAAGAATGGTGAGAAATCAGTGAAATAGAGGGCTAGAGAGAGGGGTATTAGGTGGTTTAGGTAATATAGGTGGTTGTGATGATGGTATGGTGGTTGCATGGTGGTTGTAGCAGGTGAAGAAGGTGGTGGAGTTGCAGAGAGGGATGAGGTCGATGGAAAGAAGGGGAGGGGCTGTTTGTTTGGGTAGTATAGGGTTTGGTGTTAGAGTGTTGATCGGGGATATCAAGTTGGATGATCTTCGAAGCTAGGCCGTGGGATGTGGAGTTGATAGAACAATCTGACGGCGAGATGGAGTGGAGCTTGTAGCTACCGTCGGATGCATAGATACAACGAAACCGACGGCGCAAGATGGAGTTAGGTACTGTGGTGTTAAGCGGAAGTATTGAGATTTGATGCATAGTCAAAGAAGCGACCGTAGGATTCAAATGCAATCTAATCTGAAGGCTTATAATTTAGGCACTATGATGTTTGACAAGAACTTCAGATTTTGATGCACTATAGTGAAGCGACCATCAGATTCAGATGTAATCTAATCTGACGGCTGAAGATGGAGGCGGGTATGGATATAGAAAATGGGTTTGGGTAAGGGTTTTGGGTCTTGGGTATGCCAAGCCCATATCTTCTTTAAGAACAATTCTTCCTTCTTGAGCCCATTCCTAACTTTTTGGTCTTGTGCGCACCATTCTTTGCGGCTTCCTTGCGTAATTTCTTCCGGCTTTTCACCACTCTTCAGCTCTTTTCCGCTCCGCAAGTCATCCAGACTTTATTTATTACCTAAAAATATAAAATTAAGTAAGAAAAATATTTATTCTTGAAAACAATGAAAATACAGAATATGGGATAAAATGTAGAATTAATGCACAAAGGATGAGTTAAATGCCAACAAAAAGGGATAAATATATACAATATTTGGCACTCATCACATGCCTATGATCAATTTAGAGATGCCCAATACCGTAGGCTTATACTTTCATGCCCATGCCCAATATTAAATTTAGCATGCCCAAGTTTAAATTTGACATGCCTAGGATCAATTTTGAAATGCCCAAGACCGTAGGGTTGTGATTTCATGCCCATGCCCAAGATTAAACTTGAAATTCCCAAGTTTAAATTTAACATACCTAGGATCAATTTTGAGATGCTCAACACCGTAGGGTTGTGATTTCATGCCCATGCCCAACATTGAATTTGACATGCCCAAGTTTGAATTTGACATTCCTAGGATCAATTTGCAGATGCACAAGACCGTATGGTTGTGCTTTCATGCCGATGCCCAAGTTTAAATTTAACAAGCCTATGATCAATTTTGAGATGCCCAAGACCGTAGGGTTGTGCTTTCATGTCCATGCCCAACATTCAATTTGACATGCCCAAGTTTGAATTTGACATGCCTAGGATCAATTTTGAGATCCCCAAGACCGTAGGGTTGTAATTTCATACCCATGCCCAATATTAAACTTGATATGCCCAAGTTTAATTTAACATGCCTAGGATCAATTTTGAGATGCCCAACACCGTAGGGTTGTGCTTTCATGCCCATGCCCAACATTCAATTTGACATGCCCAAGTTTGAATTTGACATGCTTAGGATAAATTTGGAGATGCCCAAGACCGTAGGGTTGTGCTTTCATGCCGATGTCCAAGTTTAAACTTGATATACCAAAGTTTAAATTTCACATGCGTAGGATCAGATTTGAGATGTCCAAGACCGTAGGTTTGTTATTTCATGCCCATGCCCAACAATCAATTTGACATGCCCAAGTTTTAATTTGACATGCCTAGGACCAATTTTGAGATGCCCAGGACCGTACGGTTGTGCTTTCATGCCCATGCCCAACATTCAATTTGATATGCCCAAGTTTAAATTTGACATGCCTAGGATCAATTTAGAGATGACCAATACCGTAGGCTTGTACTTTCATGCCCATGTCCAATATTAAATTTGACATTCCAAGTTTAAATTTGACATGCCTAGGATCAATTTTTTGAGATGCCCAAAACCGTAGAGTTGTGCTTTCATGCCCATGCCCAAGAATAATTATGAGAGTATTCGGTTATTCGCTTCCGTGGTTTTTTCGCAACGGTGGAGGGAAGTTTCTTCTAATTATGAGAGTATTCGGTTTATTCACACCTATAGAGAGGCTAACATTGCAGCGGATAATATGGAAAAAACAGGTTGTGCCCTTCTAAATGAGGAAGGAAGACATTATACTGGCAGACCATATTTTTTAATTTCCGTTGAATACCCAAATGTATCTTATTTTCGTTTCAAATAAGTAGCAAGTTTTTGGGGTTTTTCAAACCTCTTTTCTTGCTTCTTATTTTTCTTTGTAATTTTGATATTCATTAATACAATTTGGATTTAACAAAAAAAACCATGCCCAAGGTTAAACTTGATATTCCCAAGTTTAAATTTAACATGCCTAGGATCAATTTTGAGATGCCCAAGACCGTAGGGTTGTGCTTTCATGCCCATGTCCAACATCCAATTTGACATGCCCAATTTTGAATTTGACATGCCTAGGATCAATTTGGAGATTCCCAAGACCGTAGGTTTGTGCTTTCATGCCCATGCCCAAGTTTAAATTTGACATGCCTAGGATCAATTTTGAGATTCCCAAGACCGTAGGGTTGTGCTTTCATGTCCATGTCCAACATTCAATTTGACATGCCCAAGTGTTAATTTGACATGCCTAGGATCAATTTTGAGATTCCCAAGACCGTAGGGTTCTACTTTCATACCCATCCCAATGATTAAACTTGATGTGCCCAAGTTTAAATTTAACATGTCTGGGATCAATTTTGAGATGCCCAAGACCGTAGGGTTGTGCATTCATGCCCATGCCCAACATTCAATTTGACATGCCCAAGTTTTAATTTGCTATGCCTAGGATCAATTTTAAGATGCCCAACACCGTAGGTTTGTTCTTTCATGTCCATGCCCAAGATTAAACTTGATATGCCTAAGTTTAAATTTGACATGCCTAGGATCAATTTTGAGATGCCCAAGACCGTAGGGTTGTGCTTTCATGCCCATGCCCAACATTCAATTTGATATGCCCAAGTTTAAATTTTACATGCCTATGATCAATTTAGATATGCCCAATACCGTAGGCTTATACTTTCATGCCCATGCCCAATATTAAATTTTGCATGCCCAAGTTTAAATTTGACATGCCTAGGATCAATTTTGAGATGCCCAAGACCGTAGGGTTGTGCTTTCATGCCCATGCCCAAGATTAAACTTGATATTCCCAAGTTTAAATTTAACATGCCTAGGATCAATTTTGAGATGCCCAAGACCGTAGGGTTGTGCTTTCATTCCCATGCCCAACATTCAATTTGACATGCCCAAGTTTGAATTTGACATGCCTAGGATGAATTTGGAGATGCACAAGACCGTAGGGTTGTGCTTTCATGCCGATTCCCAAGTTTAAATTTAACATGCCTAGGATCAATTTTGAGATGTCCAAGACCGTAAGGTTGTGCTTTCATGTCCATGCCCAACAATCAATTTGACATGCCCAAGTTTGAATTTGACATGCCTAGGATCAATTTTGAGATGCCCAAGAACGTAGGGTTGTACTTTCATACCCATGCCCAAGTTTAAATTTAACATGCCTAGGATCAATTTTGAGATGCCCAAGACCGTAGGGTTGTGCTTTCATGCCCATGCCCAACATTCAATTTGGCATGCCCAAGTTTGAATTTGACATGCCTAGGATCAATTTTGAGATTCCAATACCGTAGGGTTGTGCTTTCATGCCGATGCCCAAGATTAAACTTGATATGCCCATGTTTAAATTTAACATGCCTAGGATCAATTTTGAGATGCCCAAGACCGTAGGGTTGTGCTTTCATTCCCATGCCCAACAATCAATTTTACATGCCCAAGTTTTAATTTGACATGCCTAGGATCAATTTTGAGATGCCCAAGACCGTAGGGTTGTGCTTTCATTCCCATGCCCAAGATTAAACTTGATATGCCCAAATTTAAATTTAACATGCCTGGGATCAATTTTGAGATGCCCAAGACCGTAGGGTTTTGCTTTCATGCCCATGCCCAAGATTAAACTTGACATGCCCAAGTTTGAATTTGACATGCCTAGGATCAATTTTGAGATGCCCAAGACCGTAGGGTTGTGCTTTCATATCCATGCCCAAGATTAAACTTGGTATTCCCAAGTTTAAATTTGACATGCCTAGGATCAATTTTGAGATTCCCAACACCGTGGGGTTGTGCTTTCATGCCCATGCCCAATATTCAATTTGACATGCCCAAGTTTGAATTTGACATGTCTAGCATCAATTTTGAGATGCCCAAGACCGTAGGGTTGTTCTTTCATGCCCATGCCCAATATTCAATTTGACATGCCCAAATTTGAATTTGACATGAATATGATCAATTTTGAGATGTCCAAGGCCGTAGGGTTGTGCTTTCATGTTCATGCCCAAGATTAAGCTTGATATGCCAAAGTTTAAATTTAACATGCCTAGGATCAATTTTGATATGTCCAAGACCGTAGGGTGGTGCTTTCATGCCCATGCCCAAGTTTGAATTTGACATGCCCAAGTTTGAATTTGACATGCCTAGGATCAATTTTGAGATGCCTAAGACTAGGGCTGCACATGGGTCGGGTTGGGTCGGGTTTGGCCTCACCCACCACCCGACCCACTGCTGGTGGGTAATTGAAATTTTCACCCGCAACCGACCCACCATAACAATGGGTCGCTTTTCACCCGACCCACAATAAGGCGGGTTGGGTCGGGTCGGGTGGTGGGTTACCCGTCATATTTTATATCTTGCGGGAAATTGAAATCAATTTCAAATGAATCCCTAAATTTATTTAGAAAGTCAAGAACAATCAACAATACATAGAGTTCAACTAGTTGGGAACAAGTTTTAAGTTGATTCATACCTTCAGTTCACTAATCAAGATTCAAGAACAACGAATTGACGAAGGAAGAAGAGTCTCCGTGACTCTGTATCTGAGAAGGAGAGAAGAAGAGACCGAAGTGATAGGTGTGGGATGCGAGTGCGATGCTTAGTTAGGGTTAGGTATTTTATTTTTTCAATCCAATGGCTGAGATTCATTCTAGGATAGAAAATCTAAGGGGTAGCACGCTAGGGAATATTGGGCGGGTTGGTGGGTCGGGTCGGGTGAAGGAAGTTCCTACCCGCAACCGACCCAACATACGGTGGGTTTTCACGTGCCTCACCCATAGTCGACCCATACCTAGGTGGGTCGGTTCGGGTACGGGTATTTTTCGACGGGTATGGGTCGGGTCGGCGGGTGGAGTCGGTTATGTGCATCCCTACCTAAGACCGTAACGTTGTGCTTTCATGCCCATTCCCAACATTCAATTTGACATGCCCAAGTTTGAATTTGACATGCACTAGTCCAAAATGCGGAATTTAGGACGGGTAGAATCTGTCAAAAACAGTCTTATAGGACAAATACTGTGCGTCCTAATAATCTGTCATATTTTTGGTGTACTATTTCTTAAAGAACAGACTCTTTTTGTCAAAAATTTACATCCGTTTTTGTTTGTCCTAAAATAACAACTGGCCCCATTTGTCGAAATATCAGTTTTAAGATTCAGCTGGATTCAGCTTCACCCTAATCAGATTTTGACGGGTATGATTCAGCTAAGTTTTTTTTTCTTTTTGTTAGTACTATTTTCAGAATATTAATAAGCAAGCCAAGATATAGAATTTTATAAACAAATTCAAACCATTTTATTTAAGTTAACTTGAATTCAGTAACAATCGATCCTTCAAAAGAAAAATTACAACTTTGAGAAACCAAACATCTCAAATTCAACAACAGAAGCTACTTCTGGTTCAAAACAACAAAGAAGAAAAAAAAATCAAAACATAATTAACTGCCAGGTGCCGGAGCTCCTTCTGTTCATCAGAAGATATACTTTCAGTAAGATATAAACCTTTTGAAAGATTGATCGTAACATCTACATCTTCCAGTAAAAGATATCGTCCTTCCGAAAAGACAAGATCGGTTGCTGTAAGCCACTGCATAGATTAGCATACATGGATTCATAAAATATATAAATATGATAAAGTGGATTGTGCTTCGTAGACTTATGTTTGATGTTCAGCACTCCTATATCCCTGTCAGGCAGGAAAAAATTCAGGTCATGAAAATTTTAAACTCTTCGTTACTGCCAACATATTAAAGGCAGCTACCACTATGCACAAAACATAAACCCAACAAAAGAAGAAGAAACGTCTCCAATGCACGTTAATAAATGACAAGAAGAGAGCAAAGAAAAAAAGTATCTTCTTGAAGGCATGGCTTAAGAGATTTCTCAACCACTGTAACACTTAATCGGTTTCCAGGACAAACTTAATCTATAGCTAATTAAGATTTTATTACCTTGAACATGATATCCTATCACCAAGTAAGAACATAGTAACAGGCTTGTAAATAGACTTTGAATATTGCACTTCTGGGAATAGAGAGATTGGTGGGGTCGTCCTGTAAACCAATAAGACCCAAGTAAGCAAGTAGTAATACACCTAGTTAGTGTGCCTATAGTTGTTAGCAGCAGTAAACAACCTACACGGATAAAATGTTCATGGCACTTTGGCTTGTAACTGTGCAATTTCAATATCCAAATTGCAGATACCAAATACGCCTAGGTTGTGTGCGTATAGCCCAGTACTAGTAGGATGTCAACAACTGATATTACCTTGATCCTTACAAAAACCATCTTAGCACCGTCAGTAACTCTTATGAATGAGATACCCAATTCTCCCGTTATTTCTTCTATACCTTGTTGAGCTTCCATAAGCCCTTCATCCTGCACAAACAAAGTAGATATTAACATAAGACCGAAAAGAAAATCCATAGCATATACTACCAGAACAATACTCATTACCTGGTTAGATACAATGCTCACCTGTAGCTCAAAATCATGGAGCTTTTATTTCTTCTCTATAATCCCTGTATTCTAACAAATTAAGCCCCATGTGTAAGTTAGAAACACAGATGAATTAATGATTCAGAGGATTCCTCGAATCTCTCTTTATGATTATTCATAATTGATACTTGTGAACAAACTAGGTTATGAATGAAATTTGAGTTTCTCCTCCAACAAAAAGAAGAGGAAACAAGAGTAGGACTTTCTGGTTTCACCTGCAATGAAGTAGGAATAGAACTGCATCACGAGTAGCATAAAAAAGAATATATATTCTCATAAAAATATTTGTTAAATTTAAACCTGAGATGCAGTTTTAGTGTGATAAAACTGATAAATCTCCCCTCATGATGTCTCAGTCTTCATAGGCATTAAATCGGATTTACCATTACCTCTGCCACGGCATGAGGCTATGATCTGTTGTTAATTGATGTGAAGTAGTTTTAATGAACTCCAAAACAATAACAAAAATAACAGCAACGGGTCACTCATTTTCCAACTCTTTACAGACCCAAGGTTTGAAAATCTAAGATCCATATAGATCCCAAGAATCAGTTGACAATTCACTTTCCTTATACAAATATCAAAATCAGTAGATAGGTCCCATGTTCTGAGGAAATAACTAATAAGAACCAGTAAACAAAAGTGGATACTTACAAGTGGTTGCGGAAAATCAAAAGTTTGTAATCTCGCAGCAAGGGGCCTAACTCTTTTAGGTAAGTACAAAAACTCTCCATACTCTTCATCAGCTCCAGCATCAGATTTACATTTAGTATGCAACAATTGTAAAACCAATCGTCTTCTTGTACAAATATCAGAACCTCTGCATAGAAAATCTCTACCAACCTGAGCTTCTAGAACAGTTGATGCACCACTATTTTGACTTCCAACAACAGCAACTTGTGGTAATTCAGTCGTTGATGAACTTCCTAATTGTGCAAATATATCTTGTAGTTTATTCACAATTGGTATTACTGAATGACCCAACGATGATGATGATGCCGTTGGTTGTTGTTCTACATTTACTAAAATCAATTTTGGAAATACAAAAGAAAAAAAATATCTATCGAGTATAATTCCAATAAAAAACCTAACCGCTTTATCAACAAGGACCAGAATGACTCTTAATCACAAGAAAAACTTTAATTGATAAATGAGTATCGAGCCTAGCATAGTGAATAATCAAAATGGTATTACCAAAATCCCAAGAATCTTACTGATTTCGCGTCTTTAGCTCTCCTCCGCCCCCTTTTTGATTATGATTCTCTACAATCGATTTTGCCATCAATCTGCCACCGCTTTCACTATGCCAAGCTGAATCTATGTATCTCTTTCTTCAAGGTAGTAGGAGATGGAGATGTACAGAGAGATTTAACTATTGAAAAAAGAAAAAAGAAAAAAAGATCCTCACTCGCTCTCTCTCTCTCTATGATGTGGATTTGGAAATTGAAACTGGATTCAATTACAGTTTCTTCAAAAATCAGGGGGTTTTGAAGAATTGAAGGGATTTATGTGATGAAATTGATGGAGTTAAGCGTCTAAATCTCAGAATAATCAAGTTGGGGAAGTTAAAGGAGATGGTTCAGTTTAATAAACACAGAGAGGAATACGGGTGACTTTATCGTCCCCGTATGTTTTCAGTTTTAAGTAGTTTCTAGATCTAATTAGAGGCGTGCGATTAATGTAATCTAAGGGTTTATATTGTTGTCCGATCTGGGTGGAACTCTAAGGGAGTGGGGGCTACCGATAAAAATGACATTCCCAGTGTTATTTAGCATATACAAATGTTTTGACAAATCCTAACTGTAAAATATATAACAACATCTGATATCTGTCATTTTCCTCACGTCCCAAGTGTCCTAAAAATCAGGTTTTGGACTAGTGATGCCTAGGATCAATTTTGAGATGTCCAAGACCGTAGTGTTGTGCTTTCATGCCCATGCCCAAGATTAAACTTGACATTCCCAAATTTAAATTTGACATGCCTAGGATCAACTTAGAGATGCCCAAGACCGTAGGGTTGTGCTTTCATGCCCACGCCCAAGATTAAACTTGATATTACCAAGTTTAAATTTGACATGCCTAGGATCAATTTTGAGATCCCAAAGACCATAGTGTTGTGCTTTCATGCCCATGCCCAACATTCAATTTGACATGCCCGAGTTTGAATTTGACATGGCTAGGATCAATTTTGAGATGCCCAAGACCGTAGGGTTGTGCTTTCATGCCTATGTCCAACATTCAATGTTATATTCCCAAGTTTCAATTTGACATGCCAAGGATCAATTTTGAGATTCCCAAGACCGTGGGCTTGTTCTTTCATGCCCATAACCAAGATTCGATTTGACATGCCCAAGTTTAAATTTGAAAAGCTTAGGATAAATTTTGAGATGCCCAAGACCGTAGTATTTTGCTTTCATTCCCATGCCCAAGTTTAAATTTGACATGCCTAGGATCAACTTTGAGATTCCCAAGACTGTAGGGTTGTGCTTTCATGCCCATGCCCAAGATTAAACTTGATATTCCCAAGTTTAAATTTAACATGCCTAGGATCAATTTTGAGATGCCTAAGACCATAGGGTTGTGCTTTCATGCCCACACCCCACAATCAATTAGACATTCCCAAGTTTTCATTTGACATGCCTAGGATCAATTTTGATATGCCCAAGATCGTAGGGTTGTTCTTTCATGCACATGCCTAACAATCAATTTGACATGCCCTAGTTTTAATTTTACATGCCTAGGATCAATTTTGAGATGCCCAAGACCGTAGGGTTGTGCTTTCATGTCCATGCCCAAGATTAAACTTGATATGCCCAAGTTTAAATTTAACATGCCTAAGATCAATTTTGAGATGCCCAAGACCGTAGGTTTTTGCTTTCATGCCCATGCCCAAGTTTGAATTTGACATGCTTAGGATCAATTTTGAGATGCCCAAGACCGTAGGGTTGTGCTTTCATACCCATGCCCAAGATTAAACTTGACATGCCCAAGTTTAAATTTGACATGCCTAGGATCAACTTAGAGATGCCCAAGACCGTAGGGTTGTGCTTTCATGCCCATGCCCAAGATTAAACTTGATATTCCCAAGTTTAAATTTGACATGCCTAGGATCAATTTTGAGATTCCCAAGACCATAGGGTTGTGCTTTCATGCCCATGCCCAACATTCAATTTGACATGCCCAAGTTTGAATTTGACATTCCTAGGATCAATTTTGAGATGCCCAAGACCGTAGGGTTGTGCTTTCATGCCTATGCCCAACATTCAATTTGATATGCCCAAGTTTAAATTTGACATTCCAAGGATCAATTTTGAGATTCCTAAGTCCGTAGGCTTGTTCTTTCATGCCCATTCCCATGCCCAAGATTCGATTTGACATGCCCAAGTTTATATTTGAAATGATTAGGATCAATTTTGAGATGCCCAAGACCGTAGTGTTGTGCTTTCATGTAGATGCCAAGATTAAACTTGGCATGCCCAAGTTTAAATTTGACATGCCTAGGATCAACTTTGAGATGCCCAAGACCATAGGGTTGTGTTTTCATGCCCATGCCCAAGATTAAACTTGATATTCCCAAGTTTAAATTTGACATGCCTAGGATAAATTTTGAGATGCCCAAAACCATAGGGTTGTGCTTTCATGCCCATCCCAGCATTCAATTTGACATGCCCAAGTTTGAATTTGACATGCTTAGAATCAATTTTGAGATTCCCAAGATCGTAGGGTTGTGCTTTCATGCCTATACCCAACATTCAATTTGATAATCCCAAGTTTAAATTTGGCATGCCAAGGATCAATTTTGAGATTCCTAAGACCGTAGGATTTTTCTTTCATGCCCTTGCCCAAGATTCGATTTAACATGCCTAAGTTTAAATTTGAAATGCCTAGGATCAATTTTGAGATGCCCAAGACCGTTGGGTTGTGCTTTCATGCCAAGGCCCAAGATTAAACTTGATATTCCCAAGTTTAAATTTGACATGCCAAGGATCAATTTTGAGACTCCTAAGACCGTTCTTCAGCCTTTGTAGCTTTTGTTCTTTCCAGAAAGCGGGCGCAGTAGTTGCCGATATCTTCGCCGCTTCATGAAGCTCTGAGAAGGTATGGAAATGAAGATTTTCCAATAAAGATCTGTAGACTGGTATCATGTCGTTGATACACAAGTCTACCAGTTGCTGCTCCGTGTCATTTGCATCATGACAGTCCAGGGTCTGGACTCTTAATATTTTCACTAGTCATTGGGATGTTCATTGTTCCTCTAAAACATTCTTCCAAGATCAGAGAGAGTAATTTGCTCTGACACAAAGAAGTACTTTCTGTAGAAGGCGTTAATCATTTCTCCCCAATTGTTGATATTTCCTGGTGCGATGTTGTTGTACCAGGTGTATGCCTGCCTTTCAAGGATTTTGAAAATTCTTTGAGGCGAACAACATGGTTATTTTCATGTTCACCCAGGACTTCTAGAAACCGAGAAACATGTTCCCGAGCATTGCCTGTTCCGTCATACAAAGTGAAGGTTGGAGAGGTATAACCTTTTGGAAGAGGAATCCTTTGCGTAGCAGCAGGGTACGGAGGCTGGTGACGATGGACATGTGATGTCTTGTCTTTTCCACGGTTCTCCAATATGCGTTCCAAATCTTCCCGAGTAATGAAATTTGATGATTCCTTTGCTGATGGGATTGTCTGCAGCTTTGCAGACTTCGTTGCCATCCACTATACGAATTAGAACTACCTCAGGATCAGCATCCGGAGATGTCTCCTTTTCTTTTACCTTTCCTTGAGTCTTCTCTGAAATCTTGTCAGTAAGAGTTTTGAGATAATTACACAGCTCCTTCTGTGTAGCAGCCATGTCAGTCTGATTCCTGGCAAGAGTTTCTTGCACCTTCATGAGATCGCCTATGGTAGGAGAATTTTCTCTGATTTCTTCGGGATGTGGCCGAAGAGTGAATGATTCCTGGGCGGAGTAATGTCACCGCCATTGCCAGAATCAAGAATAGCTTCTGGAATGTCATCGTTAGTGTTAGAGGCCGGAATCGTTCCCGGGATATCCTCGTTGTCGTTGTTGTTGTTGTTGCTAGTGCTAGAGCCGTTTGCGTTGGAACCTGTGACTAACCCAGACCTAAGACCATCCATCTTGTGGAGTTGTGAGATTGCAACCGAGAGAATAATCTCCCACTGTGGTCGCCAATCTGTAGATGGGGAAAAACGATTTACCGGTTTTTACAGAATTGAGGAGACGACTGTTCGGAGGAGACTCCTTGAACCGAGCAAAATGTTCAACCTCACACATATGCAGTGCAAGAAGGGAGTGCTTTGAATTCGAGAGATCAATCTGTAGTACTCTGGCCTAAACCAAGACAATGGCCGTTCCAGAGTAAACTCGGTCACAAGAGAGGATGGGTCGATCTGTAAGAGAGAAGCTGAGAAATGTGTGGAATCAATGGTAATCAAAGATTGTAGGTGTGTTATGTATTCTGAATAAGATAAGTTCTGAATGATTGAATCTCTGTTGAGAGTGATTACTCAGATGTTGAGTTGTTAATCTCGTGTTGTCTGTTTGACGTGAGATTCTTGTATATTCAATCATGATTCAGAGACTTATTTATATTGATGAAATTGCAGACACCGTGATCCCATGAAGTGTGACGGTTGATGGAATCAAAGAGTGGGGAGATGAAAATCGTGTTTGAAACCAGTTGCTCATCGTGCGGAGACTGGGTCGATTTTCCATCCACTACTTTGTTAACTCCTTCAACAGATTGCACGACTTGCTCACATTTCATCGTGTGTATGAACACACGTGTCGTAGACTGCCAGACCAAAACCCTAGTAATATCCCCCCATATGACACGATTGACGTCTCATTGTTAATTAGTCAGTTGTTGACTTCATGACTTTATGGGACGATGAGTCCATGTATTTGCTGAGTTGAACATGATTTTGCAAAATGTCCTAAGACTCATGAATCGAACGTGCATGTTGAGACAGAGGTATGATTCTTAAGTAAACGTTGATAGTTAAGGTGAGCAAGTATTGCTCATTCGATGAATTGTTGAATATTGATAGTTGAACCAATATTCCTTGGTTTGAGCAAATATTGCTCATCTGAGCAAATGTTGCTCATTTGATGAATTATTGGTATGGTGACCAAGATAAAATATTAATTTAAAATACTGGTAATTGAACCGAGCATAATTAATAAAAGTACTGATCATGAGATCGTCGTAAAATTATTGGTGTTTGAATCTGGAATTATGATTGTTGGACTCAGAAAACCTAATTCGATCAATTGATGGCCAATTGATGGTTTATTTGAAAATTAACCATGGGATGAAGGAGAGACCGTCTACTTGGGATCATGTATCGGCCATGTAGCGCCCATATGCTCGAGTGAGCAAATACCAAGGTCTCTTGAAGAGTTGGTGATTTGTTGATGAAAGAATGATTAAATGTTGGTTTAATCATTTATTAAAAAAAATGCTCGTATGAGCCTTAGGTGATAAAACCTAATTAATTATAAAGAGATGAGGGACCAACCAAGGGGTCATGAACCCGGCCCTGGATGGTCACGGGATCGAATGACGATCGCTCTATGAAAATTCCAAAATTATTTGGAAGAGTTTTGGACCTAATACGTGCAATTGCGTAAATTAGGTCAATTCATGAAAATATGTGGGACCGGCTCCGTGCAAGCCAAAGAGCCAACCTTGGTCGGTGAAGTTAACATGTTCACATCGTCAAAACATCCATATCTCAGTCCTGGGAATTTTGGTATTTTCTGGCGTGCGTTTGAGCAACCATTTGAGAAAATATGACAATATCAGGGTTTTGCTGAAACTGAGGAAACTTTATGAGATGAAGGAAAATAATTACAAAATGAAGGAATGATGAAGCGTGGGACCGCTAATGCCAAGACATAGCCGTCCGGTCAGTGACCACGGTCCCATGGTGCCTTTCCTAATTTTATATTATTTTTCATGATTTTATGAAAATATCATGAAATCAAGGAGTTTGTTGAAATTAAGGAGTTTCCTTGAAGTAAAGGAGTTTCCATGGGATCAAGGAAACAAATAATATTAAAATAATAAAATAAGGGCGTGCGGGACCGGCTTTGAGCATGGTCGGCCGGATGGGGCCCGGTCCCGTGTGTTTCCCTAATTTTATGTAATTTTTGTGTATTATTTCCATGATTTGAAGGAATTTTTATAATTTGAGAGAAATACCATAAAATCAAGGAATTTCATGGGATCAAGGAAACTTAAAATAATGATAATAAAATAAAGGGACGTGTAGGACCGGCTAGTGCATGGCCGGACGGCTGGGGACCGGTCCCACGAGTTTACCTAATTTTATATTATATTTTTCATGGTTTTATGAAAATACCATGAGATTAAGGAGTTTTCATGAGATTAGGGAAATAATAATAAAATAATAAGGAACCATGAGGTGTGGAGCCGGCCGGGATCAAGGCATGGCCGGTTGTCCAATAAACACGGCCCCACGGCATTTTCCCCAATTTTATATTATTTCCTCGGTGCGAAGGAAACACCATGAAACTGAGGAGTTTCCTCAAAACGAAGGATATTTGTTCAAATGAAAGGATTTTCATAAGATCAAGGAAAATAACAAAAATATGATAAAATATAAAACTGGCGTGGGACTGGCCACGACACGGCCGGCCGGCTAGTGGGCCCAGTCCCCCAGCGCCTTGGTCAATATTTTATTATTTTCTTTCCTATTCTGCATAGGTTCATCGTTTCGTCGTATTTTGAAATACTCGTTCGTGCGTTCAGGTGATTGTTAGTGCATCATCGTCGAATACACTTGCACCTTTTGAGTCGGGGCTTACTCGAAGGTAACTCAGACGCCTGTACGTTGAATATTTATTACTAACCCATGAAATTCAGCTGGGAAGAACCATAGGTTGAAGTAACGAAATATTACGAAAATATTTGAATATTTTAAGAAATTCAGTGGATGAATCCAAGAATTTAGGAATAATTAATTGATGGCTCTATACTAGTACGATCGTCTAGGAGCATTAATTATTCTGAGCGACATGAGCTAGTTGAAGCGTCATCTCCTTTATATGGTCATGGAAAACTGTTGTTTGAATCCTGAAGACGTTATTGCTATATACTAGCAGGCAAGCTTTCTAGGAGCCGTCCAATCTCGTGATTCTAAATAGAAGTAATTACTGAAGTGTTCAGTATTCATGCGATATGCCATTTCCTAGCCGAGAGACTACATATCTGCATGTACTCTGAGAAACAGTATTCTCAGTCAGAGATTCGATGAGAGACCTGTGTCTCGATACTCGTGTCTGATTGCTGGATCAAAAGTTCGTATAAATATGGGTTTACGATTTTAGCCTTTGTCAAAAATCCACCATCTACATTAAGTCCACTGCTTAGTGAGGAACAATCATGTTCCTCAGTCAGCATTGAATGGTGATTTTCCAGGTACAGACAAAAATAAGTAATTGAACTTAGTCATAAGATAAGATGTTACCGGATTTCAACCGAATGAGCAAACCATGGTTTGAGCGCAAACCCCAGTGGAATAATAGAGCATCATCCAGCGAGCATAAATTGGTGTAGAACCGCTGATTTGATGACGAAACCTTGGTGGGTTTAGAATTCACGGGTCGGGCCCGATTAGAAACTCTTGTCTTAGGAATAGACGCTCGTTCGTTCGTTAGTTTAAGGAACAAACAAAATAGACCTGAGTCTAATGATATAAAATTTTGTATATGAGCTTTCACGGAAACCAAAATTTTATTTTTTAAATATGTCAGATTTCGTAAAGTGGAATAAACTCTCGTTTCAAAGGTGGATGCTCGTACGAGAGAAAAGTTTTTTTTTTTTTGAATAGACGTGCGTCTGTTAGTAATAAAATTTTGTTTATGAGCTTTCATGAAAATTTTTATCTTCGAGCTTTCGGAAATCTTTGAAAATATACTCTCGCTTCAAAGACAGATGCTCGTGCGAGGGAGCAAATATATATATATATATATTTCAAATTTAGGTGAGTTTCACGTTAAATATATATATTTTGTAAAATCAATGTTTTGATTTTGAAAAACTGTTGAAAGTAGACAATTATACATGGTGAAATAATGTTTGTATGCGAGTTTTCACAATTGTAGAATGGACGTCTGTCCAATTTTTAAAAATCAGTGAATGTTCACAAGTAAAGTTTATGTGGGTTGTTCACGGTTTTATGAAAATCAAGTCATGATTTTGAATAATGAATTTTGCTCGTCCTTGCAGGTTTGAAAGAATGAGCAAGTTTTCGAAATTCTGACGTATAATCACTACAGCTAGTGAAATTGTAAATAGATAAAAGTTGGATTGTTACCATTGTGTTACGCGTTTGTTATTGGTATATCCATGACTCCATGTTTTTCGCCTCAGATAGTGGTGACTTCTGGTTACAACAACTCTTCTGGCCCTTCTGGGGAACGCTCCAGAAATATCAAGTCAAAGATGAAGACTTCTGCAGATGTTCATGCCGAGGTGAATCAACCTTTCAGAGACGCTGGAAAGATGATGCATTGTATGTCTTTCGATCATCTGGGAGTCGTCCGTGGTGGAATCAACGCTTTCTTAGCCTTAGCGGATGCAGAACAGAAGCAGGGACGAGATGAGTTATTACTGAAAAGCAAAGCTGAAGATGAAAGGCTTGCAGCTTATCAGCAAAACGCCGCTGACTTCAGCAAATGAGACTAGCGGCTGAAGATAAAGTATGATCTCGCGCGGAAGGCTAGATTCTGATTCGGATATAGATGAATGAAGAATTTCCTCATAATTCGTCATCAGAAAATTCAGAATTCAAGTCTTCGTTGAAAATGATGTAGAATCTTCGTCCGATGTCGGATTTTCGTGATCTACCCATGTTTCTTCATCCTCAGAAAATTTCCAAGCTTTAGTGAAGAAGAGTTTTGAGTTTTGAGCATGTTTAGGGCCTGAAAAGGGCGAAACAGTAAACTTCCAGGAGATTTTCAGAACTTTTTCAGATTGTATGTTGTCCAATGTTTTGGCCACATCTCCTTGCTCGTTTATTCAATTGCTGTGAATTTTGGATATATTGTAGAGGACATCCTTACAAAGAGAATGGTATATGACCTATACCTAGATTATTCATCAATTGCTCCCAGCTCGTCGGTTTGTACAGGACAGTGTAAAATCATCTCAGACGATCTTGTTGTAAAACACCCATGTTATGTCTTTAGACTATTCGCTGTGTCTTGAACGGTTTATGAAGGATTTTGATGTCATTGATTAAATTGAGATCAGGACTCCTTGATTGATACATGAGCATGGTGCTTGCAGTGCCATCTTGTTTCTGTCAGTAGTAGAAACATCACTTCTGAAACCCCGGTCACGGGACCACTACTGAGGTTGCTCTCAAGAGGGGGTGATGCAATGACCTTGATTGCATGTATCGGTGGCAGCATTACTTTTATGATGAAGGACCAGTACATGAGAGTCTGGTTTCACGAGTCTTGGACTGTGAAACTGATAGCCATGATCAGTGGACCGTCAGTCCTCAGTATCTTGTTATATCTCTCTTTTTGTTTTCCCTTCTTCTGGAAAGACCTAGATAGAGGACCCAGGTAGAAAAATTGATGTAAAGACCTAGGTGGTCGAATTTGGAGGTACCTTGATGAAGGACTTAGCGGAATGACCTGGTGGACACCGATTGACTGTGAAAGTTATGAATCCCGCCTAAGAATTGTTGCTTGCATGTTGTATGCTCAGGAAGCTGTAGGAACCTCATACGACGTCGGAATCTGATGCTTGACCCCAACTTTTGAAGCTAAGAGAAGAATTTTCAGATTTCATAAACCTGGCTGTAAAGGCCATATCTTTCAGCTCGTATGTCCGATTAATGCGCCCTTTTGGTATGTTGTAGAAGAGACATAGATGAACATCTTTCATTGAGGAACCCATTCCTCACCTATTGGTACGTTTTTGCAAACCCATGACCTGAAGTGTGTTGTATCTCATTTGTAGAGGTAATGAGAACATCTAGAAGACTTTGGATTATGCCCACCAGTCGTGCCAGCTTTGGGAAGACTTTCATGTGAGCATGTTATTAGGTCAACACATCTTTATATGAATCATTGGTTCTTAGAGAAGTCCGCTTCATGTGTAACACTTCAGAGAATGATTAGTTGATGAAGCCCTGAGGATGTTGCTCCTGAGACCGTTGTTGGTGCTGAAACCGTGAATGATTACGCTCTAGAGATCCTTGTCGATGTTGAGATCATGGATGGTGTTCCTCTAGAGATTATTGTTGATGATGATACCATGGTTGAAGTTTCTCCAAAGACCGAAAAGGCTAGAACCATGATTATAGATATAATCTTTGCTCCTTCATCCAGTGAGCCTTTTACGTTCACGAACTAGTTGATGAGTTGAGCGTCCGTAAGATGAAGGTGTACTGAGAGTTCAACCTGAATGCTCCTGAAAGCATAACTTTACCACGAACTGGATTTGTGGTGAGTCGACATTGTTGCGGTAGATAGCATCAGCAGTTTTCATACTGGATGTGATTGGTGAAGAGAGAAAGTTCCTCAATCATGCAGGGGCTTGTGATGTAGAGAAAACCCGTTGATGAAGTTTCACGGAATTACCTCAGGTTGCCCAGTGTATATTGAAGGAGGTAGTGTCATCCATGTGTGAATGATGTTGCATATGCTTCAGAAGTCTTATCATGGGATAATGAAGACTTATCGTTTAGTTACACTTTGATCGTGCTGGTGTTGAATCAATGTGTCATCGTCGAGATATTTGTGCTGAAGTTGTACTCTTTGATTGGGATTACAATTTGATGGCTTTTTTTAGATGCTTGAGCGTTTAAGCGTATATTCCTTAAGCATCGAATGTCTTAGGGGTTTGATCGTCTCGACCTTGGAGTATTTTCTGTTGATTCAGCATCCTTTTCGTTGCAGTAGTGGGATTCGACACTTGTGCAGACATCAAAGCTTTCTGATTTTGTGGAACACATGGACTTGCAGGAGAAACGTTCAAAGTGTTCTTTGCCATGTTTGGACGTCAGTAATGAATATTTCAGTGCTTGATTCGGAGAAACGTCAGATTCAACCACTTGGTAAAATACTAATGCGGTGAAGCTACCATTCACAACATCTTGTAGAGTTGCTAGCATAATTAAGTCTCCATGCTAGGATAGCATGTGGGGAAATAAATGACATATACATGGAATGATACTTTCCTTAGTGCGGAACCTTTTAATGAATGTCCATGCATATTTTGCAGGTTCTTGCTTCAACCTCGTCGAAATTCCTCAAAGTACTCTGATGATGGAATGTCCGTCAAATCTTCTGGATCAGAACTTTCTTCGTTCGAGAGATGTGTAACCAAAGGCACTTTTTAAGTACCCATCTTTTCAGCGTGGATCCACGCTCGTCTGAAGGACATGTCATATCCTGGATCTTCCTGATTATGTGAAACTTGGTTTCTGTCCAGGTTGAACTTATGTTCACTTTGAGAATGATGTAGCCATAAGTATTTCCGAGCGCTCCTTCAAGGTCTCTGATTGAGATGGATCATGAGTATCTTCTTGTCTAGTGATGCATGTGGATCCGATGGTTTTCAGTGGAATGTTGTTGATAGCGGTGTCAGCATCGATCAACGTTCTTCCAAATTCGTTTCTTCTGAGATTGACTGTGGTAAGCAGTCCCCAGTCGTACATCTCTTGGTCTATGGCGGGAGGCTCAAGAAGTATTTCCGAAAGGGACTTATTGACACGATTTAGTTCAGTACTGTGAACATGTCTCTCCTTTGTGCCTTCGACAGATAACGTAATTCACGTTCGACCAAGGATTGAACTGCCTCCTTGATAGGTTGTTCAGAGAGTGTAAAGGTTCTTAACGGGAGAGGATTCTTGTGTACTCCTTAAGTCCCCAGTTGAAGCTATTGTGGATCATCCTTCTCTTTAAAATTGTGCTTCGAAACTCCGCAGTCGCTAGTGGGATGATTGACGAACCTGTGGAAGCGGTAATAACGAGGATTTTCCATGTCTTCTTCAGTTGGTTCTTTCTTGACATATGGAAACTTGATTGCACCATCTTGGACCCAGACATCCAGGAATTTGATCACCTCTTCAATGGAAAAAGGAAAGCCATGTGTTTTTTTATCAGAAACTCTTGTGCGTTGGTCAAAGGCTTGTGCATCTTGCTTATCCTTCCTTTGTGATTTTGAAGGAGCTGAGGTATGCTTGCTCGGGGGTCTGGCTTTCCGTTTGATCCCTTCTGCAACAGTGTTTGTGGAAGGCTGGAGGTTTTACTTCTTCTTGATCATACGTCTGCTACCTCGAGTGTCTCGCGGTTCTTCAGCCTTTGTAGCTTTTGTTCTTTCCAGTAAAGCGGGCGCAATAGTTGCCAATCTCTTCGCCGCTTCATGAAGCTCTGAGAAGGTCTGGAAATGAAGATTTTCCAATAAAGATCTGTAGACCGGTATCATGCCGTTGATACACAAGTCTACCAGTTGCTGCTCCGTGTCGTTTGCATCATAACAGTCCAGGGCCTGGACTCTGAATATTTTCACGTAGTCATTGGGATGTTCATTGTTCCTCTGAAACATTCTTCCAAGATCAGAGAGAGTAATTTTCTCTGAAACAAAGAAGTACTTTCTGTAGAAGGCGTTAATCATTTCTCCCCAATTGTTGATAGTTCCTGGTGCGATGTTGTTGTACCAGGTGTATGCCCTGTCTTTCAAGGATTTTGAAAATTCTTTGAGGCGAACAACGTGGTTATGTCCATGTTCACCCAGGGCTTCTAGGAACCGAGAAACATTTTCCCGAGCGTTGACTGTTCCGTCATACAAAGTGGAGGTTAGAGAGGTATAACCTTTTGTAAGAGGAATCCTTTGCGTAGCACCAGGGTACGGAGGCTGGTGACGATGGACATGTGATGTCTTGTCTTTTCCATGGTTCTCCAAGATGCGTTCCAAATCTTTCCGAGTAATGAAATTTGATGATTCTTTTGCTGATGGGATCGTCTGCAGCTTTGCGGACTTCGTTGCCATCCACTGTACGAATTAGAACTACCTCAGGATCAGCATCCGGAGATGTCTCCTTTTCTTTTCCATTTTCTTGAGTCTTCTCTGACATCTTGTCAGTAAGAGTTTTGAGATAATTACACAGCTCCTTCTGCGTAGCAAACTTGTCAGTCTAATTCTTGGTAAGAGTTTCATGTACCTTGATGAGATCGCCTATAGTAGGCGGATTTTCTCTGATTTCTTCGGGATGCGGCCGAAGAGTAAATGATTCCTGGGCGGAGTAATGTCACCGCCATTGCCAGAATCAAGAATAGCTTTTGGAATGTCATTGTTAGTGTTAGAGGCCGGAATCGTTCCCGGGATATCCTCGTTGTCGTTGTTGTTGTTGTTGCTAGTGCTAGCGCCGTTTGCGTTGGAACCTGTGACTAACCTAGACCTAAGACCAGCCATCTTGTGGGGTTGTGATATTTCAACCGAGAGAATGATCTCCCACTGTGGTCGCCAATATGTAGATGGGGAAAAACGATTTGCCAGTTTTTACGGAATTGAGGAGACGACCGTTCGGAGGAGACTCCTTGAACCGAGCGAAATGTTCAACCTCACACAGATGCACTGCAAGAAGGGAGTGCTTTTAATTCGAGAGATCAATTTGTAGTACTCCGGCCTAAACCAAGACAATGGCCGTTCCAGAGTAAATTCAGTCACAAGAGAGGATGGGTCGATCTGTAGGAGAGAAGCTGAAAAATGTGTGGAATCAATGGTAATCAAAGGTTGTAGGTGTGTTATGTATTCTGAATAAGATAAGTTCTGAATGATTCAATCTCTGTTGAGAGTGATTACTCATATGTTGAGTTGTTAATCTCGTGTTGTCTGTTTGACGTGAGATTCTTGTATATTCAATCATGCTTCAGAGACTTATTTATATTGCTGGAATTGTAGACACCATGATCCCATGAAGTGTGACAGTTGATGGAATCAAAGAGTGGGGAAATGGAAATCGTGTTTGAAACCAGTTGCTCATCGTGTGGAGACTTGGTCGATTTTCCATCCACTACTTTATTAACTCCTTCAACTGATTGCACGACTTGCTCACATTCCATAGTGTGTATGAACACACGTGTTGTAGACTGCCAGACCAAAACCCTAGTTAATATCCCCCATGTGACACGATTGACATCTTGTGGTTAATTAGTGATGAGTGCCAAATATTGTATATATTTATCCTTTTTTGTTGGCATTTAACTCATCTTTTATGCATTAATTCTACATTTTATCCCATATTCTGTATTTTCATTGTTTTCAAGAATAAATATTTTTCTTACTTAATTTTGCATTTTTAGGTAACAAATAAAATCTGGATGAAGTGCGGAGCGAAAAGAGCAGAAAAGTAGTGAAAAGCCGGGAGAAATTACGCGAGGAAGCCGCGAAGAATGGTGCGCACAACCTCATTTTCTACACACAAAAGCGCATCCGTTCTCAGCCATCAGATCAGTTCTCAGGAGCATCCGACGGTCGCTCCTTCATAGAGCATCAAAATCTGAAGTCTCTGCCGAGCACCACAGCGCTGAAATTCCAAGCCTTCAGATTAGATGGTAGTTGAATCCAGCGGTCACCTCATCACTGTGCATCAAATCCTGATGGTTCCGCCCAACACACACCTAACCTAATCTAGCACCGTTGACTTCGTTGTGTTCCGCATCCAACGGTCGCTACAAACTGCTTCTCTCTTAGACGTCCGATCTACCTACCATCGTCACATCCTACGGACCAGATCGCTGCTCATCAACTTCAGATAATCCCGCTTCACACCCTAGCACCAAACCCTATACTACCACCCAAACACTCCCTCCTTCCCAAAACTTCATCTCCTTCACCCGACAGTTGCAGAGCTCTGCAACTCCACCACCTCCCCCCTCTGTCGCTGTCGTTTCCTTCACCACCACCAGTTCCATCACTGCCACTACCATCTCTTCACCGACAACACCCTAGCCTAGTTATTTTCTTCATCTCACAACCTCTGAAACCCTAGGTTTTGGGGTGAGTAAAATAACTCGAAATTAGGGGACAATAGGAGCAGAGGAAGAGCAACAAGGACTAGAGGAGGCATGGGTCGAGCAAATTTTGGGAGTTTGTAAGTAAATTTTGTGTAATTTAAAAAAGCCCTAATTGTACTGTGTATTGATATTTTTGGGGAAAATGTGTGTAAACCCTAATTTGATAATTTGGGTATAAAAGGGAAGTGATGTGAGATGTAAAAACTGTTCTTGGACTAGCCAAGTTTCCACCCAATTTGGGTTAGCCTAATTTCAATTGTTCATTGTAGTGTCTTGTTTCTGTTAGTGTCTTGTTACTGTTAATGTGCAATTTTCAATTGTTCCTGTTAGTGTCTTGTTCCTGTTAGTGTCTTGTTCATGTCATTCTTAGATGTGTGAATGTTTTAGGATAAAATTGAATCAAGGTAAGCCACATTTTACTCTCACAGTGCATATCATGTATGCTTTGTAGTTAGGATAAAACTATGTGATATTACCACAACTCATACCTTATTGACATTGTCAGATTCTTTGACTAATTGTGCTTTAGTCGACATTTAGTGCTTAGGATTGACACATCAGTTGTGATTCAACTATCCATTGGTGAAACACCTTAGGTAAAAGGCAGGCTTGAACCTTACCTTTACCTGCTGTAAGGAAGAATTGGCATGATCAGTTGAATTCATCTTCTTGTCTTCACTGATTTGTTTTGCTCTTTTTCATGTTTAGAATCATTCCATTGTTCACTGTTTTCTTTCTTTCATTTGCTATTTTCTTCACATCACTGCCCTTGGCTTTAGGCCTTGGTTCATCCTTTGTGTCATTTTGTTTTGCCTTTGTGTTCTGTTGTTGCTGTTTAGTCTTTCCAATGCTTGTACATTCTACTTGCACTCCTGCTTGCTTTTTGTTCACTGCTTAAGCAGCTGCAGCTGTTGCTGCAGCTCTGTTGTTACTGCACTGCTGCCTTTCTGCAGATGTTGCTGCCAAGTTGCAGCTGCTACTGCATTTCTTCTACTGCAGCTGCTTCTTCTGTGCAGCTCTTCCTCTGTTGCCCTGCAGCACTGCTGCATTGCTTCCTGCCACTGTCTTTCTTGCACTGCTACTGCCACTCCTTGCCTTGTGCTGCTGTTGCAATACTGACTTCTCTTCTGTGGTTGTTGCATAGCTGCTGCTTGCTTTGCTCCAAAGCTCACTTCATTCTTGAGCCCAAGTTCAACTCAGTGAAGCCCAAAGGCCCAGATTCTTAACTGTAAGACCAAAACCAAAGCCCAGTTCATTAAGGCCCAAGTCAAATTCATTGTTAAGGCCCAGCCCAATTCATAAGTGAACAACTGAGCACAAGACTCAGATCACTGTAAGGCCAGAGCCTAGTGAACTGCTAAGCCCAATTCATTCAAAGGGCATTCAAACCCATTAGTACTCAAAGCCCAATCTAAGCCAAAAGGCTTCTAAGTCCCAAAGCAAACTAGAAACCCAATTAGCTAAAACACTTCCGAAACACACCCGATCTCTGTGGATCGACCCGTACTTGCACGAGCTACAACTGACGACCGTGCACTTGCGGTATTACTGTAGGCCCGTTTCCATTGCACATTTTTATACACTCTTCCGGACCTGCCAAGTTTTTGGCGCCGCTGCCGGGGATTGGTGCTGTGTTTTATCTGTGTTTTTCTTAGCTATTTTGCATTTCATTTCATAGCATTTGCATCTGCATCTGCTTCATTTCATTTGCTGTTGGACCTGCTGATTCTGAACCTGTTTTTCCTCTGGGACGCCACCAAGGAAAAGAACCAAAACCCAACTGGGTTTTTGCAACAATATCAGAGCAGCTGGGCTGTGCTAAAAAGGTAAGCCTAAACCCATTCATTGAGAGAACCCAACCTGTGGGCTTCCAATTTTTTATTTGTGGGCTTGTAATAATTAACCCAATTTTTTGGGCTTTTTATTTTTCTATTTTGGGTTTGTAATAATTTATGTGTGGGCTTGTTGTTTAATTTGTGGGCTTGTATTTATTTTGTGTGGGCTTGTTTAAATTTTTCCATTGGACTTGTATTTTGGACTCTGGGTTTAAACCCAGCTGATAACCGATTGTGGGCCGCAGCCTTCCTTCCATTTCATTAGAGGCTTGCACAGTGGGCTTGCTCCCATTCAAAAACCAAATTTTATTTTTTTAATTTTATTTTTCTTTAAAAAAAAAAAAAAAAAAAAAAAAAAAAAAAATTTCTACTTTGCTCCCAATTTTAAAACCAAATTTTTACTTGCTCCCATCTTAAACCAAATTTTTATTTTTACTCCCATTTTAAACCAAATTTTCAAATGTCTCCCACCAAAACCAAATTTTTCCCAAAAATCCAAACCCTTTAAAAACCAAATTCTGAGCTTTGTAAACTCTTTACTTAGCCTTTGAGCCCAATCATGTATAGATCTTTTTCTACAGTTGGGGAATACAACAAATCCCTTAGAGAACTTGCGTGTGGACAAACTTCACGTTATGCACCTCCCATAGACCATGATGTCAATAGTCATAGGAATTATTATGGACATTTTCAAAGTCCCGAGCCTCAATACATGAACCCTAATGACTATTCACACATGCATCATTCGCCACACGTGAAAATGAACATTTTGCTAGTGCCTCACTCACACAATCATCACTTATGGATCAAATAGAAGCTCGAATCACAGCTTTAGAAATGCAATCACATGAGGAATCTGTCACATCTAATTTTCTTAGGCAACCTGAAATCTATGCATGTCCCGCATGTGGTAGTTTAGACCACCCTGTTGAGCATTGTCATATTTTGCATAATTTTAGGCAATCTAGAGAAAATCCAAGGTATGAAATGCCCATAAATTGTGAGAATGGTAGTCATTGGGACCATAATCAATCCTTTGAGGGTTGCGATCAATCTTTTATAAACCCTAATGACCATGCACACATGTACCAATCACCACAATTTGAACATGAAGAATTTTGTACTCCCATGAATTTAGACTCCACCACAGAAGCTTTCAGACTTAGTGAGCAAAACTTCGATAGATCTACATCACGAATTCAGGCATATTTAGATCAGATTTTGCTTCACCTACAAAAGGAGGAAATTCATGAGGAAATGTATGTTGTCCCTAATGAAGTGTCTAGTCCCATTCATATAAATAATGTTGAATATGAACCTAATTTAGAGGAACATGAATCGACTAACGACACCACCACTTTTAATGAGGACCAATATGCATGCTACCATGATGATGATTATGATGATTATGATGATATGTTAGAAGAACATGAAAATATTGTGGAACCTGTTGGTTCAATAACATATGGCTTCTCGCCCTCGACCTTCATGAATGTTGTTTTTTCTAATACTCATTGTAATTCATATGATTTTGATATTGACATGGGATTCGTACAATTATTCTGTGAAGATGAGCATGACATAGGAATAGTTGAATCTTCTGTAGACACTAATATGCATGAAAATATATTTGATGTGTCTGATTCTCTACCTAGGTCACATTGTGATATTTCTCCTGATTTGCCATGCATGAGAATAAATTGTTGATGATGTTGATGATTCTGAGTGTGAACTTGCCAATGTGATGATGATTGTGAGCATGATGTGACATGTGTAGATGAGTTAGAAGATTTTGATTTGATTGATAATGATATGCCTATTCTTCTACCTAAGTCACAATCTGATGGCCTTCCACCCAACCTAGATTTGGTTTGTACCAATATTGTAAAACCAATTTTTCTGAAATCCCTAACCTAGGTTTGGAACTGTGTGCTTCCCAAGTCCTCTTGGACTATTTTGCTTCTAAATATAATACATTTGAGGAACCACAGTTGGAAATTAGCATGTTTGCCCGTCCCTAGCACAGTTCATTTCGAGCTAGACCTTTTGCATGATGAACCCCCAAACTGCGCGATTTTGTTTTCAAAACTATATCTTCTGTAAAATCCAGGTTTGGGGGTAGCTCATTTTGTTTCACAGTTTCACTTGCGTTTCTTTCCTGTTATATATGTGTGAAGCTGTTGAAATGTCTACACTTCGTCTTTTGGGTTGATCCTCAACTCTTTAGATTGTTAGTGTATGGTGAATTTTTGTATATAATCCAGTAGATAAAATTTTAAAAACCCTTTTGTTCCTTTTGTATATATTTTTCTAATCCAATATGATCTCGGCTGAAATATGTTGGATTTTTGCCTTGAATAACGGAGTTTTAATTCTGCTTTCGCCGAAATCGGGTATTCTCTCTCCTTTTACTCTACTCAGCATGTCCCTTTCCATATGTTGCATTTTAATTCTTTCCATATTTTGAAACATTGAGGACAATGTTTAGTTTAGGTTTGGGGGTATAGAGTAGATACCACGATAATATGCTATAATTAAAACGAACTCCTTCTTCTTTTTGAAAAAATGAAAAATTCCAAAAAAATTAAAAAATCAAAATTAAAAAAAATTAAAAAATAAAAATCATAAAAAATGGAGCTCATTTACCTTGAAATGTTGACTCTTGTGCAAATATGTATTTTTTAGGAGTCTTAGTCTAGATATTTAGGCACCCTGATTCTAGCACAATTCACATAGTGATAAGAATTTGCACGCGCACGATCTACCAATACATGTATGGCCTCGATCTTCAAGGTGTTGGATAGGAAGTTACGATTGCCAATCACTTTAGAATACTGAACGAAACTTGACTAGCTTGTTCTTTGGTTGGTTGGGATAGAAGGTGGAGGTTACATTAAGAAAGACAACCATCGAATTTAACTGGGTGCATCAAAAAGGGCTACCTCTTGCAAAGTGTCATGTAATTTTTTGTTTCTTCTTGTTATGTATCAAAAGTGTTTCCTTGTTCAAAAAAAAAAAAAAAAAAAAAAAAAAAAAAAAAAAAAAAAAAAACGATGTATATATTCAAAAAAAAAAAAAAAAAAAAAAAAAAAAAAATCAGAAAAATACCAAAAAAATCAAGTATTTATCAATTCCATCATCTCTTGTTCCAAAAATAAAAGAGATTTGTCAATGTAAATAAGAGTCATGTAAATAGTCATCTTTTGTTGTTTCTTTGTAATAAGCAAGGAGGGTGTATGCCATTGATGTACAACGCGAGAATTGTGAAATACCTCCAACTCATTCACAATTCTCGTAAAGTCCGGACAGCTAGCTAGATTTCGACCTCAGTTCTTAGCCTGAGAAACTATCTCTTGGTGATTAGTAGTCATAACTTCAGATCTTTCTTTACACATGTGTAGATACACTTTACACTCTTATCACATGTCCTTATTTGTTATCAGTGCTAGGATTGTGCCTTCGATAGCTAGATTGACATCTCCATTTTGCTGTGAGCTTAACTGTTTTGCACATGTCACGTTTGATGGAATATGAGCTTATATTTTGTCCTTAGGTTTTGTAGGCACACCTCTGGTAAACCTTCACGAGACTTCAACTCGTCCACTAGGGACACTTAGTGGTTTAAAAGGCTTAGTGCATACGCTAAATGCATTCGAGAGACCAGCGACAGTGGTATAGTTAGGATTTCCTTAGTTTTGTTTTACTTGAGGACAAGTAAAATTCAGGTTTGGGGGTATTTGATGAGTGCCAAATATTGTATATATTTATCCCTTTTTGTTGGCATTTAACTCATCTTTTGCATTAATTCTACATTTTATCCCTATTCTGTATTTTCATTGTTTTCAAGAATAAATATTTTCTTACTTAATTTTGCATTTTTAGGTAACAATAAAATCTGGATGAAGTGCGGAGCGAAAAGAGCAGAAAAGTAGTGAAAAGCCGGGAGAAATTACGCGAGGAAGCCGCGAAGAATGGTGCGCACAACCTCATTTTCTACACACAAAAGCGCATCCGTTCTCAGCCATCAGATCAGTTCTCAGGAGCATCCGACGGTCGCTCCTTCATAGAGCATCAAAATCTGAAGTCTCTGCCGAGCACCACAGCGCTGAAATTCCAAGCCTTCAGATTAGATGGTAGTTGAATCCAGCGGTCACCTCATCACTGTGCATCAAATCCTGATGGTTCCGCCCAACACTACAGCACCTAACCTAATCTAGCACCGTTGACTTCGTTGTGTTCCGCATCCAACGGTCGCTACAAACTGCTTCTCTCTTAGACGTCCGATCTACCTACCATCGTCACATCCTACGGACCAGATCGCTGCTCATCAACTTCAGATAATCCCGCTTCACACCCTAGCACCAAACCCTATACCACCCAAACACTCCCTCCTTCCCAAAACTTCATCTCCTTCACCCGACAGTTGCAGAGCTCTGCAACTCCACCACCTCCCCCCTCTGTCGCTGTCGTTTCCTTCACACCACCACCAGTTCCATCACTGCCACTACCATCTCTTCACCGACAACACCCTAGCCTAGTTATTTTCTTCATCTCACAACCTCTGAAACCCTAGGTTTTGGGGTGAGTAAAATAACTCGAAATTAGGGGACAATAGGAGCAGAGGAAGAGCAACAAGGACTAGAGGAGGCATGGGTCGAGCAAATTTTGGGAGTTTGTAAGTAAATTTTGTGTAATTTAAAAAAGCCCTAATTGTACTGTGTATTGATATTTTTGGGGAAAATGTGTGTAAACCCTAATTTGATAATTTGGGTATAAAAGGGAAGTGATGTGAGATGTAAAAACTGTTCTTGGACTAGCCAAGTTTCCACCCAATTTGGGTTAGCCTAATTTCAATTGTTCATTGTAGTGTCTTGTTTCTGTTAGTGTCTTGTTACTGTTAATGTGCAATTTTCAATTGTTCCTGTTAGTGTCTTGTTCCTGTTAGTGTCTTGTTCATGTCATTCTTAGATGTGTGAAATGTTTTAGGATAAAATTGAATCAAGGTAAGCCACATTTTACTCTCACAGTGCATATCATGTATGCTTTGTAGTTAGGATAAAACTATGTGATATTACCACAAATCATACCTTATGGACATTGTCAGATCTTTGACTAATTGTGCTTTAGTCAGACATTTAGTGCTTAGGATTGACATCAGTTGTGATTCAACTATCCATTGGTGAAACACCTTAGGTAAAAGGCAGGCTTGAACCTTACCTTTACCTGCTGTAAGGAAGAATTGGCATGATCAGTGAATTCATCTTCTTGTCTTCACTGATTGTTTTGCTCTTTTCATGTTTAGAATCATTCCATTGTTCACTGTTTTCTTTCTTTCATTTGCTATTTTCTTCACATCACTGCCCTTGGCCTTAGGCCTTGGTTCATCCTTTGTGTCATTTTGTTTTGCCTTTGTGTTCTGTTGTTGCTGTTTAGTCTTTCCAATGCTTGTACATTCTACTTGCACTCCTGCTTGCTTTTGTTCACTGCTTAAGCAGCTGCAGCTGTTGCTGCAGCTCTGTTGTTACTGCACTGCTGCCTTTCTGCAGATGTTGCTGCCAAGTTGTGCAGCTGCTACTGCATTTCTTCTACTGCAGCTGCTTCTTCTGTGCAGCTCTTCCTCTGTTGCCTGCAGCACTGCTGCATTGCTTCCTGCCATGTCTTTCTTGCACTGCTACTGCCACTCCTTGCCTGTGTGCTGTTGCAATACTGACTTCTCTTCTGTGGTTGTGCATAGCTGCTGCTTGCTTTGCTCCAAAGCTCACTTTCATTCTTGAGCCCAAGTTCAACTCAGTGAAGCCCAAAGGCCCAGATTCTTAACTGTAAGACCAAAACCAAAGCCCAGTTCATTAAGGCCCAAGTCAAATTCATTGTTAAGGCCCAGCCCAATTCATAAGTGAACAACTGAGCACAAGACTCAGATCACTGTAAGGCCAGAGCCTAGTGAACTGCTAAGCCCAATTCATTCAAAGGGCATTCAAACCCATTAGTACTCAAAGCCCAATCTAAGCCAAAAGGCTTCTAAGTCCAAAGCAAACTAGAAACCCAATTAGCTAAAACACTTCCGAAACACACCCGATCTCTGTGGATCGACCCGTACTTGCACGAGCTACAACTGACGACCGTGCACTTGCGGTATTACTGTAGGCCCGTTTCCATTGCACCATTTTTATACACTCTTCCGGACCTGCCAATTAGTCAGTTGTTGACTTCATGACTTTATGGGACGATGAGTCCATGTATTTGCTGAGTTGAACATGATTTTGCAAAATGTCCTGAGACTCATGAATTGAACGTGCCTGTTGAGACAGAGGTATGATTCTTAAGTAAACGTTGATAGTTAAGGTGAGCAAGTATTGCTCATTCGATGAATTGTTGAATATTGATAGTTGAACCAATATTTCTTGGTTTGAGCAAATATTGCTCATCTGAGCAAATGTTCCTCATTTGATGAATTATTGGTAGCGTGACCAAGATAAAATATTAATTTAAAATACTGGTAATTGAACCGAGCATAATTAATAAAGTATTGATCATGAGATCGTCGTAAAATTATTGGTGTTTGAATCTGGAATTATGATCCTTGGACTCAGAAACCTTAATTCGATCAATTGATGACCAATGCATGATTTATTTGAAAATTAACCATGGGATGAAGGAGGGACCGGCTACATGGGATCATGTATTGGCCACGTAGCACCATATGCTCGAGTGAGGAAATACCAAGGTCTCTTGAAGAGTTGGTGATTTGTTGATGAAAGAATGATTAAATGCTGGTTTAATCATTTATTAAAAAAATTCTCGTTTGAGCCTTAGGTGATAAAACTTAATTATTTATGAAGAGATGAGGGACCGACCAAGGGGTCATGAAACCGGCCCTGGATGGTCAAGGGATCGAATGACGATCGCCCTATGAAAATTCCAAAATTATTTGGAAGAGTTTTGGACCTAATACGTGCAATTGCGCAAATTAGGTCAATTCATGAAAATATGTGGGACCGGCTCCGTGCGAGCCAAAGAGCCAACCTTGGTCGGTCAAGGTAACATGTTCACGTAGTCAAAACATCTGTATCTCAGTCCTTGGAATTTTGGTATTTTCTGGCGTGCGTTTGAGCAACCATTTGAGAAAATATGACAAAATCAGGGTTTTGCTGAAACTGAGGAAACTTCATGAGATGAAGGAAAATAATTTAAAATGAAGGAATGATGAAGCGTGGGACCGTGAGGCCAAGTCCTATCCGGCTGTCAGTGACCACGTCCCTTGTGCCTTTCCTAATTTTATATTTATTTTTCATGATTTTATGAAAATATCATGAAATCAAGGAGTTTGTAGAAATTAAGGAGTTTTCCTTGAAGTGAAGGAGTTTCCATGGGATCAAGGAAACAAATAATAAAATTACATAATAAAATAAGGCGTGTGGACGGCGGCTTTGAGCATGGTCGGCCGGCTGGGGCCCGGTTCCCGAGCGTTTCCCTAATTTTATTAATTTTTGTGTATTATTTTCATGATTGAAGGAATTTCATAATTTGAGATAAATACCATGAAATCAAGGAATTTAATGGGATCAAGGAAACTTAAAATAATAATAATAAAATAAAGAGACTTGTGGGCCCGCTATGGCATGGGCCGGCCAGCTGGGGACCGGTCGCACCGAGTTTCCCTAATTTTATATTATATTTTTCATGGTTTTTATGAAAATACCATGAGATTAAGGAGTTTTCATGAGATTAGGGGAAATAATTATAAAATAATAAAAACCGTGAGGGTGTGGGGCCGGCCGGATCAAGGCATAGAGATGGCCGGTTGGCCAATAAACACGGCCCCACGACATTTTTCCAATTTTATATTTTTCCTCGGTGCGAAGGAAACAACCATGAAACTGAGGAGTTTCTTTCAAAACGAAGAATATTTGTTCAAATTAAAGGATTTTCATAAGATCAGGAAAATACAAAAATATGATAAAATATTAAAACTGGCTTGGGACTGGGCCACGCACGGCCGGCCGCTAGTGTCCCCCGACTACTGGCATAGGTTCACATCAGTCGTTTCGTCGTATTTTGAATACTCGTTCGTGCGTTCAGTGATTGTTAGTGCATCATCGTCGAATCACTTGCACTTTTGAGTCGGGGCTTACTCGAAGGTAACTCAGATCTCATACGTTGAATATTTAGACTAACCATGGAATTCTGCTGGAAGAACCATAGATTGAAGTAACGAAATATTACGAAAATATTTGAATATTTTAGAAATTCAGTGGATGAATCCAAGAATTAGGAATAATAATCTATGGCTCTATACTAGTACGATCGTCTAGGAGAATTAATTATTCTGACGAAATGAGCTAGTTGAAGGGTCATATCCTTTGTATAGTCAGGAAAACTGTTGTTTGTATCCTGACACGTTATTGCTCTTACTAGCAGGCAAGGCTGTCTAGGGAGCCGTCCAATCTCGTGATTCTATATAGAAGTAATTACTGAAGTGTTCAGTATTCTTGAGATAGCCTTTTCCTAGCCGAGAGACTACATATCTGCATGTACTCTGAGAGACAGTATTCTTTAGTCGAGATTCGATGAGAGACCTGTGTCTCGATACTCGTGTCTGATTGCTGATCAAAGTTCGTATAATTATGGTTTACGATTTTAGCCTTTTTTCGAAAATCCCCAACATCTACATTAAGTCCCCTGCTTAGTGAGGAACATTCATGTTCCTCAGTCAGCATTGAATGGTGATTTCCAGGTACAGACAAAAATAAGTATTGACTTAGTCATAAGAGATGTTAACCGATTTCGACCGAATGAGCAACCATGGTTTGAGCGCAAACCCCAGTGGCATAATAGAGCATCATACGCGAGCATAAATTGGTGTAGAACCGCTGATTGTGACGAAAACCTGGTTGGTTTAGAATTCAAGGACCGCGGCGGCCCAAAAGAAACTCTTGTCTTAGGAATAGACATTCTTCGTTCGTTAGTTTAAGAAACAAACAAAATAGACCTGAGTCTAATGATATAAAATTTTGTCTATGAGCTTTCACGGAAACCAAAATTTTATTTTTAAATATGTGAGATTTCGTAAAGTGGAATAAACTCTCGTTTCAAAAGGTGGATGCTCGTACGAGAAAAGTTTTTTTTTTTTGAATAAACGTGCGACTATTAGTAATAAATTTTGTTTATGAGCTTCATGAAAATTTTATCTTCGAGCTTTCGGAAATCTTTGAAAATATACTCCGCTTCAAGACAGATGCTCGTGGCGAGGTAGCAAAAATATATAGATATATTTTTCAAATTTAGGTGAGTTTCACGTTAAATATATATATTTTGTAAAATCAATGTTTTGATTTTGAACAACTGTTGAAAGTAGACAAATATACATGGTGAAATAATGTCTGTATGCGAGTTTTCACAATTGTAGAATAGACGTCTGTCCAATTTTTAAAAATCAGTGAATGTTCACATTGTAAAATTTATGTGGTATATCCATGACTCCATGTTTTACGCCTCAGATAGTGGTGACTTCTGGTTACAACAACTCTTCTGGCCCTTCCAGGGAACGCTCCATAAATATCAAGTCAAAGATGAAGACTTCTGCAGATGTTCATGTCGAGGTGAATCAACCTTTCAGAGACGCTGGAAAGCTGAAGAATTGTATGCCTTTCGATCATCTGGGAGTCGTCCGTGGTGGAATCAACGCTTTCTTAGCCTTAGCGGATGCAGAAGAGAAGAAAGGACGAGATGAGTTATTACTGAAAAGCAAAGCTGAAGATGAAAGGCTTGCAGCTTATCAGCAAAACGCCGCCGATTTCAGCAAATGAGACTAGCGGCTGAAGATGAAGTCTGATCTCGCGCGAAAGTGTAGCATCTGATTAAAATGTAGATGAATGAAGAATTTCGTCATAATTCCTCATCAGAAAATTCAGAATTCAAGTTTTCATTGAAAATGTTGTAGAATCTTCCTCCGATGTCGGATTTTCGTGATCTACCCATGTTTCTTCATCCTCAGAAAATTTCTAAGTTTTATCAAAGAATAGTTTTGAGTTTTGAGCATGTTTAGGGCCTGAAAAAGGCGAAACAGTAAACTTCCAGGAGATTTTCAGAACTTTTTCAGATTGTATGTTGTCCAATGATTTGGCCACATCTCCTTGCTCGTTTCTTCAATTGCTGTAGGGTTGTGCTTTCATGCCCATGCCCAACATTCAATTTGACATGCCCAAGTTTGAATTTGACATGCCAAGGATCAATTTTTAGATGTCCAAGACTGTAAGGTTGTGCTTTCATTCCCATGCCCAACATTCAATTTGACATGCCTAGGATCAATTTTGAGATGCCCAGACCGTAGGGTAGTGCTTTCATGCCCATGACCAAGTTTAAATTTGACATACCAAGGACCAATTTTGAGATGTCCAAGACTGTAGGGTTGTGCTTTCATGTCCATGCCCAACATTCAATTTTACATGCCCAAGTTTGAATTTGACATGCTTGGGATCAATTTTGAGATGTCTAAGACCGTAGGGTTGTGCTTTCTTGCCCATGCCCAACATTCAATTTGACATGCCCAAGTTTGAATTTGACATGCATAGGATCAATTTTGAGATTCCCAAGACCGTAGGGTTGTGCTTTCATGCCCATGCCCAACATTCAATTTGACATGCCCAAGTTTGAATTTAACATGCCTAGGATCAATTTTGAGGTGCCCAAGACCGTAGGGTTGTGCTTTCTCTTCCATGATCAACATTCAATTTGCATGCCCAAGTTTGAATTTGACATGCCTAGGATCAATTTTGAGATGCCCAAGACCGTAGGGTTGTGCTTTCATGCCCATTCCCAAGATTAAACTTGATATGACAAGTTTAAATTCAACATTACTAGGATCAATTTTGAGGTTCCCAAGACCGTAGGATTGTGCTTTCATGCCCATGCCCAACATTTAATTTGACATGCCCAAGTTTGAATTTGACATGCCTAGGATCAATTTTGAGATGCCCAAGACCGTAGGGTTGTGCTTTCATGCCCATACCAAGATTAATCTTGATATGCCCAAGTTTGAATCTGACATGCCTAAGATCAATTTTGAGATGTCCAAGACCGTAGGGTTGTTCTTCCATGCCCATGCCCAACATTCAATTTGACATGCTCAAATTTGAATTTGACATGCCTAGGATCAATTTTATGATGCCCAAGACCGTAGGGTTGTGCTTTCATGCCCATGCCCAACATTCAATTTGGCATGCCCAAGTTTGAATTTAACATGCCTAGGATCAATTTTGAGGTGCCCAAGACCGTAGGGTTGTGCTCTCTTTCCCATGCTCAACATTCAATTTGACATGCCCAAGTTTGAATTTGACATGCCCAGGATCAATTTTGAGATGCCCAAGACCGTAGGGTTGTGCTTTCATGCCCTTCCCAAGATTAAACTTGATATGCCACGTTTAAATTCAACATTCCTAGGATCAATTTTGAGGTTCCAAGACCTAGGATTGTGCTTTCATGCCCATGCCCAACATTTAATTTGACATGCCCAAGTTTGAATTTGACATGCCTAGGATCAATTTTGAGATGCCCAAGACCGTAGGGTTGTGCTTCCATGCCCATACCAAGATTAATCTTGATATGGCCCAAGTTGAATCTGACATGCCTAAGATCAATTTTGAGATGTCCAAGACCGTAGGGTTGTTCTTCCATGCCCATGCCCAACATTCAATTTGACATGCTCAAATTTGAATTTGACATGCCTAGGATCAATTTTGTGATGCCCAAGACCGTAGGGTTGTGCTTTCATGCCCATGCCCAACATTCAATTTGACATGCCCCAAGTTTGAATTTAACATGGCCTAGAATCAATTTGAGATGCCCAAGACCGTAGGGTTGTGTTTTCATGCCAACGCCAAACATTCAATTTGACATGCCTAGGATCAAATTTGACATGCCCAAGACCGTAGGGTTATGGTTTCATACCCATGCCCAAGATTAAACTTGATATGCCCAAGTTTAAATTTAACATGCCTAGGATCAATTTTGATATGCCCAGGATCAATTTTGAGATGCCCAAGACCGTAGGGTTGTGCTTTCATGCCCATTCCCAAGATTAAACTTGATATGCCAAGTTTAAATTCAACATTCCTAGGATCAATTTTGAGGTTCCCAAGACCGTAGGATTGTGCTTTCATGCCCATGCCCAACATTTAATTTGACATGCCCAAGTTTGAATTTGACATGCCTAGGATCAATTTTGAGATGCCCAAGACCGTAGGGTTGTGCTTCCATGCCCTTACCAAGATTAATCTTGATATGCCCAAGTTTGAATCTGACATGCCTAAGATCAATTTTGAGATGTCCAAGACCGTAGGGTTGTTCTTCCATGCCCATGCCCAACATTCAATTTGACATGCTCAAATTTGAATTTGACATGCCTAGGATCAATTTTGTGATGCCCAAGACCGTAGGGTTGTGCTTTCATGCCCATGCCCAACATTCAATTTGACATGCCCAAGTTTGAATTTAACATGCCTAGGATCAATTTTGAGATGCCCAAGACCGTAGGGTTGTGTTTTCATGCCAACGCCAAACATTCAATTTGACATGCCTAGGATCAATTTTGAGATGCCCAAGACCGTAGGGTTATGTTTTCATACCCATGCCCAAGATTAAACTTGATATGCCCAAGTTTAAATTTAACATGCCTAGGATCAATTTTGATATGCCCAAGACCGTAGGGTTGTGCTTTCATGCCCATGCCCAACATTCAATTTGACATGCCCAAGTTTAAATATAACATTCCTAGGATCAATTTTGAGGTGCCCAAGACCGTAGGATTGTGCTTTCATGCCCATGCCCAACATTCAATTTGACATGCCCAAGTTTGAATCTGACATGCCTAGGATCAATTTTGAGATTCCCAAGACCGTAGGGTTGTGCTTTCATGCCCATTCCCAAGATTAAACTTGATATGCCCAAGTTTAAATATAACATTCCTAGGATCAATTTTGAGGTGCCCAAGACCGTAGAATTGTGCTTTCATGCCCATGCCCAACATTCAATTTGACATGCCCAAGTTTGAATCTGACATGCCTAGGATCAATTTTGAGATGCCCAAGACCGTAGGGTTGTGCTTTCATGCCCATACCCAAGATTAAATTTGATATGCCCAGGTTTAAATTTAACATGCCTAAGATCAATTTTGAGATGCCAAAGACCGTAGGATTGTTCTTTCATGCCCATGCCCAACATTCTATTTGACATGCCCAAGTTTGAATTTGACATGCCTAGGATCAATTTTGAGGTGCCCAAGACCGTAGGGTTGTGCTTTCTTTCCCATGCTCAACATTCAATTTTACATGCCCAAGTTTGAATTTGACATGCTTGGGATCAATTTTTAGATGTCTAAGACCGTAGGGTTGTGCTTTCTTGCCCATACCCAACATTCAATTTGACATGCCCAAGTTTGAATTTGACATGCCTAGGATCAATTTTGAGATTCCCAAGACCGTAGGGTTGTGCTTTCATGCCCATGCCCAACATTCAATTTGACATGCCCAAGTTTGAATTTAACATGCCTAGGATCAATTTTGAGGTTCCCAAGACCGTAGGGTTGTGCTTTCTTTCCCATTCTCAACATTCAATTTGACATGCCCAAGTTTGAATTTGACATGCCTAGGATCAATTTTGAGATGCCCAAGACCGTAGGGTTGTGCTTTCATGCCCATTCCCAAGATTCAACTTGATATGCCAAGTTTAAATTCAACATTCCTAGGATCAATTTTGAGGTTCCCAAGACCATAGGATTGTGCTTTCATGCCCATGCCCAAAATTTAATTTGGCATGCCCAAGTTTGAATTTGAAATGCCTAGGATCAATTTTGAGATGCCCAAGACCGTAGGGTTGTGCTTCCATGCCCATACCAAGATTAATCTTTATATGCCCAAGTTTGAATCTGACATGCCTAAGATCAATTTTGAGATGTCCAAGACCGTAGGGTTGTTCTTCCATGCCCATGCCCAACATTCAATTTGACATGCTCAAATTTGAATTTGACATGCCTAGGATCAGTTTTGTGATGCCCAAGACCGTAGGGTTGTGCTTTCATGCCCATGCCCAACATTCAATTTGACATGCCCAAGTTTGAATTTAACATGCCTAGGATCAATTTTGAGATGCCTAAGACCGTAGGGTTGTGTTTTCATGCCAACGCCAAACATTCAATTTGACATGCCTAGGATCAATTTTGAGATGCCCAAGACCGTAGGGTTATGCTTTCATACCCATGCCCAAGAGTAAACTTGATATGCCCAAGTTTAAATTTAACATGCCTAGGATGAATTTTGATATGCCCAAGACCGTAGGGTTGTGCTTTCATGCCCATGCCCAACATTCAATTTGACATGCCCAAGTTTGAATTTAACATGCCTAGAATCAATTTTGAGATGCCCAAGACCGTAGGGTTGTGCTTTCTTTCCCATGCTCAACATTCAATTGACATGCCCAAGTTTGAATTGACATGCCTAGGATCAATTTTGAGATTCCCAAGACCGTAGGGTTGTGCTTTCATGCCCATTCCCAAGATTAAACTTGATATGCCCTTTAAATATAACATTCCTAGGATCAATTTGAGGTGCCCAAGACCGTAGGATTTTGCTTTCATGCCCATCCCAACATTCAATTTGACATGCCCAAGTTTGAATCTGACATGCCTTGGATCAATTTTGAGATTCCCAAGACCGTAGGGTTGTGCATTCATGCCCATACCCAAGATTAATGTTGATATGCCCAAGTTAAATTTAACATGCCTAGGATCAATTTTGAGATGTCCAAGACCGTAGGGTTGTGCTTTCATTCCCATGCCCAACATTCAATTTGACATGCCCAAATTTGAATTTGACATGCCTAGGATCAATTTTGTGATGCCCAAGACCGTAGGGTTGTGCTTTCATGCCCATGCCCAACATTCAATTTGACATGCCCAAGTTTGAATTTAACATGCCCAGGATCAATTTTGAGATGCCCAAGACCGTAGGGTTGTGCTTTCACGCCCATGCCCAACATTCAATTTGATATGCCTAGGATCAATTTTGAGATGCCCAAGACCGTAGGGTTATGCTTACAAACCCATGCCCAAGATTAAACTTGATATGCCCAAGTTTAAATTTAACATGCCTAGGATCAATTTTGATATGCCCAAGACCGTAGGGTTGTGCTTTCATGCCCATGCGCAACATTCAATTTGACATGCCCAAGTTTGAATTTGACATCCCTAGGATCAATTTTGAGACGCCCAAGACCGTAGGGTTGTGCTTTCATGCCCATGCCCAACATTCAATTTGATATGCCCAAGTTTGAATTTGACATGCCTAGGATCAATTTTGATATGCCCAAGGCCGTAGGTTATGCTTTCATACCGATGCCCAAGATTAAACTGGATGTGCCCAAGTTTGAATTTAACATGCCTAGGATCAATTTTGAGATGCCCAAGACCGTAGGGTTGTGCTTTCATGCGCATGCACAACATTCAATTTGACATGCCCAAGTTTGAATTTGACATGCCTAGGATCAATTTTGAGATGCCCAAGAACGTAGGGATGTGCATTCATACCCATGCCCAAGATTAAATTGGATATGCCCAAGTTTAAATTTAACATTCCAAGGATCAATTTTGATATTCCCAAGACCGTAGGGTTGTGCTTTTATGTCCATGCCCAAGATTAAAATTGTTATGCCCAAGTTTAAATTTGACATGTCTAGGATCAATTTTGGGATGCCCAATACCGTAAGCTTGTGCTTGCATGCCCATGCCCCACATTCAATTTGACATGCCCAAGTTTGAATTTGACATGCCTATGATCAATTTTGAGATGCCCAAGACCATAGGGTTGTGCTTTCATGCCCCTGCCCAAGATTAAACTTGATATGCCCCAGTTTAAATTTCACATGCATAGGATCAATTTTGAGATGCCCAATACCGTAGGCTTGTACTTTCATGCCCCATCCATGATTAAATTTGACATCCCAAGTTTAAATTTCACATGCCTATAATCAATTTTGAGATTCCCAAGACCGTAGGTTGTGCTTTCATTCCCATGCCCAAGTTTAAATTTAACATGCCTAGGCTCTAGATGCCCAAGACCATAGGTTGCGCTTTCATGCCCATCCCAAGATTAACTTGATATGCCAAGTTTAAATTTGGAGATGCCCAACCTTGGGTTGTTCTTCCCCAACATGCAATTTGACAGCTCAAATTTGAATTTGACATGCCTAGGATCAATTTTATGATGCCCAAGACCGTAGGGTTGTGCTTTCATGCCCATGCCCAACATTCAATTTGGCATGCCCAAGTTTGAATTTAACATGCCTAGGATCAATTTTGAGGTGCCCAAGACCGTAGGGTTGTGCTCTCTTTCCCATGCTCAACATTCAATTTGACATGCCCAAGTTTGAATTTGACATGCCCAGGATCAATTTTGAGATGCCCAAGACCGTAGGGTTGTGCTTTCATGCCCATTCCCAAGATTAAACTTGATATGCCAAGTTTAAATTCAACATTCCTAGGATCAATTTTGAGGTTCCCAAGACCGTAGGATTGTGCTTTCATGCCCATGCCCAACATTTAATTTGACATGCCCAAGTTTGAATTTGACATGCCTAGGATCAATTTTGAGATGCCCAAGACCGTAGGGTTGTGCTTCCATGCCCATACCAAGATTAATCTTGATATGCCCAAGTTTGAATCTGACATGCCTAAGATCAATTTTGAGATGTCCAAGACCGTAGGGTTGTTCTTCCATGCCCATGCCCAACATTCAATTTGACATGCTCAAATTTGAATTTGACATGCCTAGGATCAATTTTGTGATGCCCAAGACCGTAGGGTTGTGCTTTCATGCCCATGCCCAACATTCAATTTGACATGCCCAAGTTTGAATTTAACATGCCTAGAATCAATTTTGAGATGCCCAAGACCGTAGGGTTGTGTTTTCATGCCAACGCCAAACATTCAATTTGACATGCCTAGGATCAAATTTGACATGCCCAAGACCGTAGGGTTATGGTTTCATACCCATGCCCAAGATTAAACTTGATATGCCCAAGTTTAAATTTAACATGCCTAGGATCAATTTTGATATGCTCAGGATCAATTTTGAGATGCCCAAGACCGTAGGGTTGTGCTCTCATGCCCATTCCCAAGATTAAACTTGATATGCCAAGTTTAAATTCAACATTCCTAGGATCAATTTTGAGGTTCCCAAGACCGTAGGATTGTGCTTTCATGCCCATGCCCAACATTTAATTTGACATGCCCAAGTTTGAATTTGACATGCCTAGGATCAATTTTGAGATGCCCAAGACCGTAGGGTTGTGCTTCCATGCCCTTACCAAGATTAATCTTGATATGCCCAAGTTTGAATCTGACATGCCTAAGATCAATTTTGAGATGTCCAAGACCGTAGGGTTGTTCTTCCATGCCCATGCCCAACATTCAATTTGACATGCTCAAATTTGAATTTGACATGCCTAGGATCAATTTTGTGATGCCCAAGACCGTAGGGTTGTGCTTCATGCCCATGCCCAACATTCAATTTGACATGCCCAAGTTTGAATTTAACATGCCTAGGATCAATTTTGAGATGCCCAAGACCGTAGGGTTGTGTTTTCATGCCAACGCCAAACATTCAATTTGACATGCCTAGGATCAATTTTGAGATGCCCAAGACCGTAGGGTTATGCTTTCATACCCATGCCCAAGATTAAACTTGATATGCCCAAGTTTAAATTTAACATGCCTAGGATCAATTTTGATATGCCAAGACCGTAGGGTTGTGCTTTCATGCCCATGCCCAACATTCAATTTGACATGCCCAAGTTTAAATATAACATTCCTAGGATCAATTTTGAGGTGCCCAAGACCGTAGGATTGTGCTTTCATGCCCATGCCCAACATTCAATTTGACATGCCCAAGTTTGAATCTGACATGCCTAGGATCAATTTTGAGATTCCAAGACCGTAGGGTTGTGCTTTCATGCCCATTCCCAAGATTAAACTTGATATGCCAAGTTTAAATATAACATTCCTAGGATCAATTTTGAGGTGCCCAAGACCGTAGTAGAATTGTGCTTTCATGCCCATGCCCAACATTCAATTTGACATGCCCAAGTTTGAATCTGACATGCCTAGGATCAATTTTGAGATGCCCAAGACCGTAGGGTTGTGCTTTCATGCCCATACCCAAGATTAAATTTGATATTCCCAGGTTTAAATTTAACATGCCTAAGATCAATTTTGAGATGCCAAAGACCGTAGGATTGTTCTTTCATGCCCATGCCCAACATTCTATTTGACATGCCCAAGTTTGAATTTGACATGCCTAGGATCAATTTTGAGGTGCCCAAGACCGTAGGGTTGTGCTTTCTTTCCCATGCTCAACATTCAATTTTACATGCCCAAGTTTGAATTTGACATGCTTGGGATCAATTTTTAGATGTCTAAGACCGTAGGGTTGTGCTTCTTGCCCATACCCAACATTCAATTTGACATGCCCAAGTTTGAATTTGACATGCCTAGGATCAATTTGAGATTCCCAAGACCGTAGGGTTGTGCTTTCATGCCCATGCCCAACATTCAATTTGACATGCCCAAGTTTGAATTTAACATGCCTAGGATCAATTTTGAGGTTCCCAAGACCGTAGGGTTGTGCTTTCTTTCCCATTCTCAACATTCAATTTGACATGCCCAAGTTTGAATTTGACATGCCTAGGATCAATTTTGAGATGCCCAAGACCGTAGGGTTGTGCTTTCATGCCCATTCCCAAGATTCAACTTGATATGCCAAGTTTAAATTCAACATTCCTAGGATCAATTTTGAGGTTCCCAAGACCATAGGATTGTGCTTTCATGCCCATGCCCAAAATTTAATTTGACATGCCCAAGTTTGAATTTGAAATGCCTAGGATCAATTTTGAGATGCCCAAGACCGTAGGGTTGTGCTTCCATGCCCATACCAAGATTAATCTTTATATGCCCAAGTTTGAATCTGACATGCCTAAGATCAATTTTGAGATGTCCAAGACCGTAGGGTTGTTCTTCCATGCCCATGCCCAACATTCAATTTGACATGCTCAAATTTGAATTTGACATGCCTAGGATCAGTTTTGTGATGCCCAAGACCGTAGGGTTGTGCTTTCATGCCCATGCCCAACATTCAATTTGACATGCCCAAGTTTGAATTTAACATGCCTAGGATCAATTTTGAGATGCCTAAGACCGTAGGGTTGTGTTTTCATGCCAACGCCAAACATTCAATTTGACATGCCTAGGATCAATTTTGAGATGCCCAAGACCGTAGGGTTATGCTTTCATACCCATGCCCAAGAGTAAACTTGATATGCCCAAGTTTAAATTTAACATGCCTAGGATGAATTTTGATATGCCCAAGACCGTAGGGTTGTGCTTTCATGCCCATGCCCAACATTCAATTTGACATGCCCAAGTTTGAATTTAACATGCCTAGAATCAATTTTGAGATGCCCAAGACCGTAGGGTTGTGCTTTCTTTCCCATGCTCAACATTCAATTTGACATGCCCAAGTTTGAATTTGACATGCCTAGGATCAATTTTGAGATTCCCAAGACCGTAGGGTTGTGCTTTCATGCCCATTCCCAAGATTAAACTTGATATGCCCAAGTTTAAATATAACATTCCTAGGATCAATTTTGAGGTGCCCAAGACCGTAGGATTGTGCTTTCATGCCCATCCCAACATTCAATTTGACATGCCCAAGTTTGAATCTGACATGCCTTGGATCAATTTTGAGATTCCCAAGACCGTAGGGTTGTGCATTCATGCCCATACCCAAGATTAATGTTGATATGCCCAAGTTAAAATTTAACATGCCTAGGATCAATTTTGAGATGTCCAAGACCGTAGGGTTGTGCTTTCATTCCCATGCCCAACATTCAATTTGACATGCCCAAATTTGAATTTGACATGCCTAGGATCAATTTTGTGATGCCCAAGACCGTAGGGTTGTGCTTTCATGCCCATGCCCAACATTCAATTTGACATGCCCAAGTTTGAATTTAACATGCCCAGGATCAATTTTGAGATGCCCAAGACCGTAGGGTTGTGCTTTCACGCCCATGCCCAACATTCAATTTGATATGCCTAGGATCAATTTTGAGATGCCCAAGACCGTAGGGTTATGCTTACAAACCCATGCCCAAGATTAAACTTGATATGCCCAAGTTTAAATTTAACATGCCTAGGATCAATTTTGATATGCCCAAGACCGTAGGGTTGTGCTTTCATGCCCATGCGCAACATTCAATTTGACATGCCCAAGTTTGAATTTGACATCCCTAGGATCAATTTTGAGACGCCCAAGACCGTAGGGTTGTGCTTTCATGCCCATGCCCAACATTCAATTTGATATGCCCAAGTTTGAATTTGACATGCCTAGGATCAATTTTGATATGCCCAAGGCCGTAGGGTTATGCTTTCATACCGATGCCCAAGATTAAACTGGATGTGCCCAAGTTTGAATTTAACATGCCTAGGATCAATTTTGAGATGCCCAAGACCGTAGGGTTGTGCTTTCATGCGCATGCACAACATTCAATTTGACATGCCCAAGTTTGAATTTGACATGCCTAGGATCAATTTTGAGATGCCCAAGAACGTAGGGATGTGCATTCATACCCATGCCCAAGATTAAATTGGATATGCCCAAGTTTAAATTTAACATTCCAAGGATCAATTTTGATATTCCCAAGACCGTAGGGTTGTGCTTTTATGTCCATGCCCAAGATTAAAATTGTTATGCCCAAGTTTAAATTTGACATGTCTAGGATCAATTTTGGGATGCCCAATACCGTAAGCTTGTGCTTGCATGCCCATGCCCCACATTCAATTTGACATGCCCAAGTTTGAATTTGACATGCCTATGATCAATTTTGAGATGCCCAAGACCATAGGGTTGTGCTTTCATGCCCCTGCCCAAGATTAAACTTGATATGCCCCAGTTTAAATTTCACATGCATAGGATCAATTTTGAGATGCCTAATACCGTAGGCTTGTACTTTCATTCCCATGCCCATGATTAAATTTGACATTCCCAAGTTTAAATTTCACATGCCTATAATCAATTTTGAGATTCCCAAGACCGTAGGTTGTGCTTTCATTCCCATGCCCAAGTTTAAATTTAACATGCCTAGGCTCAAGTTGGAGATGCCCAAGACCATAGGGTTGCGCTTTCATGCCCATTCCCAAGATTAAACTTGATATGCCCAAGTTTAAATTTGGAGATGCCCAAGACCTTGGGGTTATGCTTTCATCCCCATGCCCAAGATTAAACTTGATATGCCCAAGTTTAAATTTAACATGCCTAGGATCAATTTTGAGATGCCCAATACCGTAAGGTTGTGCTTTGATGGGTTTCAAAAGTTGTTGTAGTAGTAGAGTTCGTCCAAGACTTGTGAAGGTTCGATTTTTAAATTTAATAAAAATAAATATACAAATAATGTTAACAATGGTGAGAGGTACTGGGACTAAGAATTTCACCAAATTTCATTCATGTGATTCAAAATTATTCCTGCACAATTACAGCTTGTATGATAACAATTTGTTGACTCGAGTTCCTTGCCTAATGTAGATTTTGAGAGCAATGAATGTAAATCTAAAGCATGAGACATCAAAAATTTTTATCTAAGCATGACCCGTCAATTGTAATGACACCCATTCAATAAAAATCATAAATCATTTCATAAACAGTGCAAGTAGTCATAAAAAGAAATTAATTTATTTAACACAATGACGAAAAATGGCTCCATCCGTCGTCCCATCATGTGATTCTAGTTTCTCATTATTACAAAGAAAACTAAATAGAAGAAATAAAAGAAAATTGTGAAACTGGCTACCGGCTCGCCGGCTCTCCAAGAAAATCTCCCTTGGTTTCCTGTTCTCGACATCAATATATAGATTTCAAAAAAATCTAACCTTCCTCTTATAATTCTCTTCCACATGTCATGTCCAATGGGAGTGTGCCACTTTTCTAAGAGTACACAATATCACCTAATAAAGACTCGGTACATGTACGACCACTTGCTTTTCTTTTCATGGGAAAGAAAATATTATAAGAGCACATACTGATCTTATGTACGAGGTAAGTACTCATTTTGTCATTATCTCAATTCCAAAACAGGCGTCATGTATTAATGTGGTGAAGTATATATTATGCTCAAAATCAATTTTCTTAAGTTGCAAAAGATATTTAGTTTCCTTTCTTCCTCCACCATGTCGACATACCTCGTACATTAATTATTGATTAGTATTTTTAATTTTACGGGATACCTCCTAAATCCTTCGAGAACTAATCACCAAGTCCTTCATCCTAAAATCCACGAGACCAAAATGCCCGAGCATGTTAGTTTCTTAAACCAACTTCAGCCCATCATCTCCTTCACTAACTTAAATTGGGCCTATCCCATTTATATCCAAAAGTATCCACGAACCATGTACTCCGAGGTCCATATTTTCTTCTTGGAATCCTAGTTTTAGCTGATTTTCTTGGAAGAGCCCATTTTATTCATTTACCTACAAAAACACAATCAATACCAAAATAAGCACCAACAATATATATTTTGGGTAGTAAATATGTAAGAATTAATCGCTCATCATCCAATATTCAATTTGACATGCCCAAGTTTGAATTTGCTATGCGTAGGATCAACTTTGAGATTCCCAGACCATAGGGTTGTGCTTTCATGCCCATGCCCAAGATTCAACTTGATATGCCCAAGTTTAAATTTAACATGCCTAGGATCAATTTTGAGATGTCCAAGACCATAGGGTTGTGCTTTCATGCCCATGCCCAACATTCAATTTGACATGCCCAAGTTTGAATTTGACATGCCTAGGATCAATTTTAAGATGCCCAAGACCGTAGGGTTGTGCTTTCATGCCCATGCCCAACATTAAATTTGACATGCATAAGTTTGAATTTGACATGCCTAGGATCAATTCTGAGATGCCCAAGATTGTAGGGTTGTGCTTTCATGCCCATGCCCATGCCCAAGATTAAACTTGATATGCCCAGGTTTAAATTTAACATGCCTAAGATCAATTTTGAGATGCCAAAGACCGTAGGGTTGTTCTTTCATGCCCATGCCCAACATTCTATTTGACATGCCCAAGTTTGAATTTGACATGCCTAGGATCAATTTTGAGGTGCCCAAGACCGTAGGGTTGTGCTTTCTTTCCCATGCTCAACATTCAATTTTACATGCCCAAGTTTGAATTTGACATGCTTGGGATCAATTTTTAGATGTCTAAGACCGTAGGGTTGTGCTTTCTTGCCCATGCCCAACATTCAATTTGACATGCCCAAGTTTGAATTTGACATGCCTAGGATCAATTTTGAGATTCCCAAGACCGTAGGGTTGTGCTTTCATGCCCATGCCCAACATTCAATTTGACATGCCCAAGTTTGAATTTAACATGCCTAGGATCAATTTTGAGGTGCCCAAGACCGTAGGGTTGTGCTTTCTTTCCCATGCTCAACATTCAATTTGACATGCCCAAGTTTGAATTTGACATGCCTAGGATCAATTTTGAGATGCCCAAGACCGTAGGGTTGTGCTTTCATGCTCATTCCCAAGATTAAACTTGATATTCCAAGTTTAAATTCAACATTACTAGGATCAATTTTGAGGTTCCCAAGACCGTAGGATTGTGCTTTCATGCCCATGCCCAACATTTAATTTGACATGCCCAAGTTTGAATTTGACATGCCTAGGATCAATTTTGAGATGCCCAAGACCGTAGGGTTGTGCTTCCATGCCCATACCAAGATTAATCTTGATATGCCCAAGTTTGAATCTGACATGCCTAAGATCAATTTTGAGATGTCCAAGACCGTAGGGTTGTTCTTTCATGCCCATGCCGAACATTCAATTTGACATGCTCAAATTTGAATTTGACATGCCTATGATCAATTTTATGATGCCCAAGACCGTTGGGTTGTGCTTTCATGCCCATGCCCAACATTCAATTTGGCATGCCCAAGTTTGAATTTAACATGCCTAGGATCAATTTTGAGGTGCCCAAGACCGTAGGGTTGTACTCTCTTTCTCATGCTCAACATTCAATTTGACATGCCCAAGTTTGAATTTGACATGCCTAGGATCAATTTTGAGATGCCCAAGACCGTAGGGTTGTGCTTTCATGCCCATTCCCAAGATTAAACTTGATATGCCAAGTTTAAATTCAACATTCCTAGGATCAATTTTGAGGTTCCCAAGACCGTAGGATTGTGCTTTCATGCCCATGCCCAACATTTAATTTGACATGCCCAAGTTTGAATTTGACATGCCTAGGATCAATTTTGAGATGCCCAAGACCGTCGGGTTGTGCTTCCATGCCCATACCAAGATTAATCTTGATATGCCCAAGTTTGAATATGACATGCCTAAGATCAATTTTGAGATGTCCAAGACCGTAGGGTTGTTCTTCCATGCCCATGCCCAACATACAATTTGACATGCTCAAATTTGAATTTGACATGCCTAGGATCAATTTTGTGATGCCCAAGACCGTAGGGTTGTGCTTTCATGCCCATGCCCAACATTCAATTTGACATGCCCAAATTTGAATTTAACATGCCTAGGATCAATTTTGAGATGCCCAAGACCGTAGGGTTGTGTTTTCATGCCAACGCCAAAATTTCAATTTGACATGCCTAGGATCAATTTTGAGATGCCCAAGACCGTAGGGTTATGCTTTCATACCCATGCCCAAGATTAAACTTGATATGCCCAAGTTTAAATTTAACATGCCTAGGATCAATTTTGATATGCCCAAGACCGTAGGGTTGTGCTTTCATGCCCATGCCCAACATTCAATTTGACATGCCCAAGTTTAAATATAACATTCCTAGGATCAATTTTGAGGTGCCCAAGACCGTAGGATTGTGCTTTCATGCCCATGCCCAACATTCAATTTGACATGCCCAAGTTTGAATCTGACATGCCTAGGATCAATTTTGAGATTCCCAAGACCGTAGGGTTGTGCTTTCATGCCCATTCCCAAGATTAAACTTGATATGCCCAAGTTTAAATATAACATTCTAGGATCAATTTTGAGGTGCCCAAGACCGTAGAATTGTGCTTTCATGCCCATGCCCAACATTCAATTTGACATGCCCAAGTTTGAATCTGACATGCCTAGGATCAATTTTGAGATGCCCAAGACCGTAGGTTGTGCTTTCATGCCCATACCCAAGATTAAATTTGATATGCCCAGGTTTAAATTTAACATGCCTAAGATCAATTTTGAGATGCCAAAGACCGTAGGATTGTTCTTTCATGCCCATGCCCAACATTCTATTTGACATGCCCAAGTTTGAATTTGACATGCCTAGGATCAATTTTGAGGTGCCCAAGACCGTAGGGTTGTGCTTTCTTTCCCATGCTCAACATTCAATTTTACATGCCCAAGTTTGAATTTGACATGCTTGGGATCAATTTTTAGATGTCTAAGACCGTAGGGTTGTGCTTTCTTGCCCATACCCAACATTCAGTTTGACATGCCCAAGTTTGAATTTGACATGCCTAGGATCAATTTTGAGATTCCCAAGACCGTAGGGTTGTGCTTTCATGCCCATGCCCAACATTCAATTTGACATGCCCAAGTTTGAATTTAACATGCCTAGGATCAATTTTGAGGTTCCCAAGACCGTAGGGTTGTGCTTTCTTCCCATTCTCAACATTCAATTTGACATGCCCAAGTTTGAATTTGACATGCCTAGGATCAATTTTGAGATGCCCAAGACCGTAGGGTTGTGCTTTCATGCCCATTCCCAAGATTCAACTTGATATGCCAAGTTTAAATTCAACATTCCTAGGATCAATTTTGAGGTTCCCAAGACCATAGGATTGTGCTTTCATCATGCCATGCCCAAAATTTAATTTGACATGCCCAAGTTTGAATTTGAAATGCCTAGGATCAATTTTGAGATGCCCAAGACCGTAGGGTTGTGCTTCCATGCCCATACCAAGATTAATCTTGATATGCCCAAGTTTGAATCTGACATGCCTAAGATCAATTTTGAGATGTCCAAGACCGTAGGGTTGTTCTTCCATGCCCATGCCCAACATTCAATTTGACATGCTCAAATTTGAATTTGACATGCCTAGGATCAGTTTTGTGATGCCCAAGACCGTAGGGTTGTGCTTTCATGCCCATGCCCAACATTCTATTTGACATGCCCAAGTTTGAATTTGACATGCCTAGGATAAATTTTGAGGTGCCCAAGACCGTAGGGTTGTGCTTTCTTTCCCATGCTCAACATTCAATTTTACATGCCCAAGTTTGAATTTGACATGCTTGGGATCAATTTTTAGATGTCTAAGACCGTAGGGTTGTGCTTTCTTGCCCATACCCAACATTCAATTTGACATGCCCAAGTTTGAATTTGACATGCCTAGGATCAATTTTGATATGCCCAAGACCGTAGGGTTGTGCTTTCATACCCATGCCGAAGTTTGAATTTGACATGCCTAGGATCAATTTTGAGATTCCCAAGACCGTAGGGTTGTGCTTTCATGCCCATTCCCAAGATTAAACTTGATATGCCCAAGTTTAAATATAACATTCCTAGGATCAATTTTGAGGTGCCCAAGACCGTAGGATTGTGCTTTCATGCCCATGCCCAACATTCAATTAAACATGCCCAAGTTTGAATCTGACATGCCTAGGATCAATTTTGAGATGCCCAAGACCGTAGGGTTGTGCTTTCATGCCCATACCCAAGATTAATCTTGATATGCCCAAGTTAAAATTTAACATGCCTAGGATCAATTTTGAGATGTCCAAGACCGTAGGGTTGTTCTTTCATGTCCATTCCCAACATTCAATTTTACATGCCCAAGTTTGAATTTGACATGCTTGGGATCAATTTTGAGATGTCCAAGACCGTAGGGTTGTGCTTTCTTGCCCATGCCCAACATTCAATCTGACATGCCCAAGTTTGAATGTGACATGCCTAGGATCAATTTTGAGATGCCCAAGACCGTAGGGTTGTGCTTTCATGCCCATACCCAAGATTAATCTTGATATGCCCAAGTTAAAATTTAACATGCCTAGGATCAATTTTGAGATGTCCAAGACCGTAGGGTTGTGCTTTCATGCCCATGCCCAACATTCAATTTGACATGCCCAAATTTGAATTTGACATGCCTAGGATCAATTTTGAGATGTCCAAAACTGTAGGGTTGTGCTTTCATGTCCATGCCCAACATTCAATTTTACATGCCCAAGTTTGAATTTGACATGCTTGGGATCAATTTTGAGATGTCCAAGACCGTAGGGTTGTGCTTTCTTTCCCATGACCAACATTCAATTTGACATGCCCAAGTTTGAATTTGACATGCCTAGGATCAATTTTGAGATTCCCAAGACCGTAGGGTTGTGCTTTCATGCCCATGCCCAACATTCAATTTGACATGCCCAAGTTTGAATTTGACATGCCTAGGATCAATTTTGAGATGCCCAAGACCGTAGGGTTGTGCTTTCATGCCCGTTCCCAAGATTCAACTTGATATGCCAAGTTTAAATTCAACATTCCTAGGATCAATTTTGAAGTTCCCAAGACCGTAGGATTGTGCTTTCATGACCATGCCCAACATTTAATTTGTCATGCCCAAGTTTGAATTTGAAATGCCTAGGATCAATTTTGAGATGCCCAAGACCGTAGGGTTGTGCTTCCATGCCCATACCAAGATTAATCTTGATATGCCCAAGTTTGAATCTGACATGCCTAAGATCAATTTTGAGATGTCCAAGACCGTAGGGTTGTTCTTCCATGCCCATGCCCAACATTCAATTTGACATGCTCAAATTTGAATTTGACATGCCTAGGATCAGTTTTGTGATGCCCAAGACCGTAGGGTTGTGCTTTCATGCCCATGCCCAACATTCAATTTGACATGCCCAAGTTTGAATTTAACATGCCTAAGATCAATTTTGAGATGCCCAAGACCGTAGGGTTGTGTTTTCATGCCAACGCCAAATATTCAATTTGACATGCCTAGGATCAATTTTGAGATGCCCAAGACCGTAGGGTTATGCTTTCATACCCATGCCTAAGAGTAAACTTGATATTCCCAAGTTTAAATTTAACATGCCTAGGATGAATTTTGATATGCCCAAGACCGTAGGGTTGTGCTTTCATGCCCATGCCCAACATTCAATTTGACATGCTCAAGTTTGAATTTAACATGCCTAGGATCAATTTTTAGATGCCCAAGACCGTAGGGTTGTGCTTTCTTTCCCATGCTCAACATTCAATTTTACATGCCCAAGTTTGAATTTGACATGCCTAGGATCAATTTTGAGATTCCCAAGACCGTAGGGTTGTGCTTTCATGCCCATTCCCAAGATTAAACTTGATATGCCCAAGTTTAAATATAACATTCCTAGGATCAATTTTGAGGTGCCCAAGACCGTAGGATTGTGCGTTCATGCCCATCCCAACATTCAATTTGACATGCCCAAGTTTGAATCTAACATGCCTAGGATCAATTTTGAGATGCCAAAGACCGTAGGGTTGTGCTTTCATTCCCATGCCCAACATTCAATTTGACATGCCCAAATTTGAATTTGACATGCCTAGGATCAATTTTGTGATGCCCAAGACCGTAGGGTTGTGCTTTCATTCCCATGCCCAACATTCAATTTGACATGCCCAAGTTTGAATTTAACATGCCTAAGATCAATTTTGAGATGCCCAAGACCGTAGGTTTGTGCTTTCACGCCCATGCCCAACATTCAATTTGACATGCCTAGGATCAATTTTGAGATGCCCAAGACCGTAGGGTTATGCTTACATACCCATGCCCAAGATTAAACTTGTTATGCCCAAGTTTAAATTTAACATGCCTAGGATCAATTTTGATATGCCCAAGACCGTAGGGTTGTGATTTCATGCCCATGCGCAACATTCAATTTGACATGCCCAAGTTTGAATTTGACATCCCTAGGATCAATTTTGAGATGACCAAGACTGTAGGGTTGTGCTTTCATGCCCATACCCAACATTCAATTTGATATTCCCAAGTTTGAATTTACCATACATAGGATCAATTTTGATATTCCCAAGACCGTAGGGTTGTGCTTTCATACCCATGCGCAAGATTAAACTTGATGTGCCCAAGTTTGAATTTAACATGCCTAGGATCAATTTTGAGATGCCCAAGACCGTATGGTTGTGCTTTCATGCCCATTCCCAACATTCAATTTGACATACCCAAGTTTGAATTTGACATGCCTAGGATCAATTTTGAGATTCCCAAGACCGTAGGGTTGTGCTTTCATGCCCATGCCCAAGATTAACTGGATATGCCCAAGTTTAAATTTAACATGCCTAGGATCAATTTTTATATGCCCAAGACCGTAGGGTTGTGCTTTCATGTCCATGCCTAAGATTAAACTTGATATGCCCAAGTTTAAATTTGACATGCCTAAGATCAATTTTGAGATGCCCAATATTGTAAGCTTGTGCTTTCATTCCCATGCCCAACATTTAATTTGGCATGCACAAGTTTTTATTTGATATGCCTAGGATCAATTTTGAGATGCCCAAGTCCGTAGGGTTGTGCTTTCATGCCCATGCCCAAGATTAAACTTTATATGCCCCAATTTAAATTTGAGATGCCTAGGATCAATTTTGAGATGTCCAAATCCTTATGGTTGTGATTTCATGCCCATGCCCAACATTCTATTTGACATGCCCAAATTTGAATTTGACATGCCTAGGATCAATTTTGAGATGCCCAAGACCGTAGAGTTGTGCTTTCATGCCAATGCCCAACATTCAATTTGACATGCCCAAGTTTGAATTTGACATGCCTAGGATCAATTTTGAGATGCCCAGACCGTAAGGGTTGTGCTTTCATGCTCATGCCCAAGATTAAACTTGATACGCCCAAGTTTAAATTTAACATGCCTAAGATCAATTTTGAGATGTCCAAGACCGTATGGTTGTGCTTTCATTCCCATGCCCAACATTCTATTTGACATGCCCACGTTTGAATTTGACATGCCTTTGATCAATTTTGAGATGACCAAGACCGTAGGGTTGTGCTTTCATTCCCATGCCCAACATTCAATTTGACATGCCCAAGTTTGAATTTGACATGCCTAGGATCAATTTTAAGATGCCCAAGACCGTAGGGTTGTGCTTTCATACTCATGCCCAAGATTAAACTTGTTATGCCCAAGTTTAAATTTAACATGCCTAGGATCAATTTTGATATGCCCAAGACCGTAGGGTTGTGCTTTCATTCCCATGCCCAACATTCAATTTGACATGCCCAAGTTTGAATTTGACATGCCTAGGATCAATTTTAAGATGCCCAAGACCGTAGGGTTGTGCTTTCATACCCATTCCCAAGATTAAACTTGTTATGCCCAAGTTTAAATTTAACATGCCTAGGATCAATTTTGATATGTCCAAGACCGTAGGGTTGTGATTTCATGCCCATGCGCAACATTCAATTTGACATGCCCAAGTTTGAATTTGACATCCCTAGGATCAATTTTGAGATGACCAAGACTGTAGGGTTGTGCTTTCATGCCCATACCCAACATTCAATTTGATATTCCCAAGTTTGAATTTACCATACATAGGATCAATTTTGATATTCCCAAGACCGTAGGGTTGTGCTTTCATACCCATGCGCAAGATTAAACTTGATGTGCCCAAGTTTGAATTTAACATGCCTAGGATCAATTTTGAGATGCCCAAGACCGTATGGTTGTGCTTTCATGCCCATTCCCAACATTCAATTTGACATACCCAAGTTTGAATTTGACATGCCTAGGATCAATTTTGAGATTCCCAAGACCGTAGGGTTGTGCTTTCATGCCCATGCCCAAGATTAACTGGATATGCCCAAGTTTAAATTTAACATGCCTAGGATCAATTTTTATATGCCCAAGACCGTAGGGTTGTGCTTTCATGTCCATGCCTAAGATTAAACTTGATATGCCCAAGTTTAAATTTGACATGCCTAAGATCAATTTTGAGATGCCCAATACTGTAAGCTTGTGCTTTCATTCCCATGCCCAACATTTAATTTGGCATGCACAAGTTTTTTTATATATGCCTAGGATCAATTTTGAGATGCCCAAGTCCGTAGGGTTGTGCTTTCATGCCCATGCCCAAGATTAAACTTTATATGCCCCAATTTAAATTTGAGATGCCTAGGATCAATTTTGAGATGTCCAAATCCTTATGGTTGTGATTTCATGCCCATGCCCAACATTCTATTTGACATGCCCAAATTTGAATTTGACATGCCTAGGATCAATTTTGAGATGCCCAAGACCGTAGAGTTGTGCTTTCATGCCAATGCCCAACATTCAATTTGACATGCCCAAGTTTGAATTTGACATGCCTAGGATCAATTTTGAGATGCCCAGACCGTAAGGGTTGTGCTTTCATGCTCATGCCCAAGATTAAACTTGATATGCCCAAGTTTAAATTTAACATGCCTAAGATCAATTTTGAGATGTCCAAGACCGTATGGTTGTGCTTTCATTCCCATGCCCAACATTCTATTTGACATGCCCACGTTTGAATTTGACATGCCTTTGATCAATTTTGAGATGACCAAGACCGTAGGGTTGTGCTTTCATTCCCATGCCCAACATTCAATTTGACATGCCCAAGTTTGAATTTGACATGCCTAGGATCAATTTTAAGATGCCCAAGACCGTAGGGTTGTGCTTTCATACTCATGCCCAAGTTTAAATTTAACATGCCTAGGATCAATCTTGAGATGCCCAAGACCGTAGGATTGTGCTTTCATGCCCATGCCCAAGTTTGAATTTTACATGCCTAGGATCAATTTTGAGATGCCCAGACCGTAAGGGTTGTGCTTTCATGCCCATGCCCAAGATTAAACTTGATATGCCCAAGTTTAAATTTAACATGCCTAGGATCAATTTTGAGATGACCAAGACCGTAGGGTTGTGCTTTCATTCCCATGCCCAACATTCAATTTGACATGCCCAAGTTTGAATTTGACATGCCTAGGATCAATTTTAAGATGCCCAAGACCGTAGGGTTGTGCTTTCATACTCATGCCCAAGATTAAACTTGTTATGCCCAAGTTTAAATTTAACATGCCTAGGATCAATTTTGATATGCCCAAGACCGTAGGGTTGTGCTTTCATTCCCATGCCCAACATTCAATTTGACATGCCCAAGTTTGAATTTGACATGCCTAGGATCAATTTTAAGATGCCCAAGACCGTAGGGTTGTGCTTTCATACCCATTCCCAAGATTAAACTTGTTATGCCCAAGTTTAAATTTAACATGCCTAGGATCAATTTTGATATGTCCAAGACCGTAGGGTTGTGATTTCATGCCCATGCGCAACATTCAATTTGACATGCCCAAGTTTGAATTTGACATCCCTAGGATCAATTTTGAGATGACCAAGACTGTAGGGTTGTGCTTTCATGCCCATACCCAACATTCAATTTGATATTCCCAAGTTTGAATTTACCATACATAGGATCAATTTTGATATTCCCAAGACCGTAGGGTTGTGCTTTCATACCCATGCGCAAGATTAAACTTGATGTGCCCAAGTTTGAATTTAACATGCCTAGGATCAATTTTGAGATGCCCAAGACCGTATGGTTGTGCTTTCATGCCCATTCCCAACATTCAATTTGACATACCCAAGTTTGAATTTGACATGCCTAGGATCAATTTTGAGATTCCCAAGACCGTAGGGTTGTGCTTTCATGCCCATGCCCAAGATTAACTGGATATGCCCAAGTTTAAATTTAACATGCCTAGGATCAATTTTTATATGCCCAAGACCGTAGGGTTGTGCTTTCATGTCCATGCCTAAGATTAAACTTGATATGCCCAAGTTTAAATTTGACATGCCTAAGATCAATTTTGAGATGCCCAATACTGTAAGCTTGTGCTTTCATTCCCATGCCCAACATTTAATTTGGCATGCACAAGTTTTTATTTGATATGCCTAGGATCAATTTTGAGATGCCCAAGTCCGTAGGGTTGTGCTTTCATGCCCATGCCCAAGATTAAACTTTATATGCCCCAATTTAAATTTGAGATGCCTAGGATCAATTTTGAGATGTCCAAATCCTTATGGTTGTGATTTCATGCCCATGCCCAACATTCTATTTGACATGCCCAAATTTGAATTTGACATGCCTAGGATCAATTTTGAGATGCCCAAGACCGTAGAGTTGTGCTTTCATGCCAATGCCCAACATTCAATTTGACATGCCCAAGTTTGAATTTGACATGCCTAGGATCAATTTTGAGATGCCCAGACCGTAAGGGTTGTGCTTTCATGCTCATGCCCAAGATTAAACTTGATATGCCCAAGTTTAAATTTAACATGCCTAAGATCAATTTTGAGATGTCCAAGACCGTATGGTTGTGCTTTCATTCCCATGCCCAACATTCTATTTGACATGCCCACGTTTGAATTTGACATGCCTTTGATCAATTTTGAGATGACCAAGACCGTAGGGTTGTGCTTTCATTCCCATGCCCAACATTCAATTTGACATGCCCAAGTTTGAATTTGACATGCCTAGGATCAATTTTAAGATGCCCAAGACCGTAGGGTTGTGCTTTCATACTCATGCCCAAGTTTAAATTTAACATGCCTAGGATCAATCTTGAGATGCCCAAGACCGTAGGATTGTGCTTTCATGCCCATGCCCAAGTTTGAATTTTACATGCCTAGGATCAATTTTGAGATGCCCAGACCGTAAGGGTTGTGCTTTCATGCCCATGCCCAAGATTAAACTTGATATGCCCAAGTTTAAATTTAACATGCCTAGGATCAATTTTGAGATGTCCAAGACCGTATGGTTGTGCTTTCATGCCCATGCCCAACATTCTATTTGACATGCCCAAATTTGAATTTGACATGCCTAGGATCAATTTTGAGATGCCCAAGACCGTAGGGTTGTGGTTTTTTTCCCATGCCCAAGATTAAACTTGATATTCCCAAGTTTAAATTTAACATGCCTAGGATCAATTTTGAGATGCCCAAGACCGTAGGGTTGTGCTTTCATACCCATGCCCAAGATTATACTTGACATGCCCAAGTTTAAATCTAACATGACTAGGATCAATTTTGAGATTCCCAAGACCATAGGGTTGTGCTTTCATGCCCATGCTCAACATTCAATTTAATATGCCCAAGTTTAAATTTGACATGCCTAGGATCAACTTAGAGATGTCAAAGACCGTAGGGTTGTGCTTTCATTCCCATGCCCAAGATTAAACTTGATATTCCCAAGTTTAAATTTGACATGCCTAAGATCAATTTTGAGATGCCCAAGACCGTAGGGTTGTGCTTCCATGCCCATACCAAGATTAATCTTGATATGCCCAAGTTTGAATCTGACATGCCTAAGATCAATTTTGAGATGTCCAAGACCGTAGGGTTGTTCTTCCATGCCCATGCCCAACATTCAATTTGACATGCTCAAATTTGAATTTGACATGCCTAGGATCAATTTTGTGATGCCCAAGACCGTAGGGTTGTGCTTTCATGACCATGCCCAACATTCAATTTGACATGCCCAAGTTTGAATTTGACATGCCTAGGATCAATTTTGAGATGCCCAAGACCGTAGGGTTGTGCTTTCATGCCTATGCCCAACATTCAATTTTATATGCCCAAGTTTAAATTTGACATTCTAAGGATCAATTTTGAGATTCCTAAGACCGTAGACTTGTTCTTTCATGCCCATGCCCAAGATTAAACTTGACATGCCCAAGTTTAAATTTGACATGCCTAGGATCAACTTGGAGATGCCCAAGACCGTAGGGTTGTGCTTTCATGCCCATGCCCAAGATTAAACTTGATATTCCCAAGTTTAAATTTGACATGCCTAGGATCAATTTTGAGATGCCCAAGACCGTAGGTTGTGCTTTTATGCCCATGCCCAAGTTTAAATTTAACATGCCTAGGATCAATTTTGAGATGCCCAAGACCATAGGGTTGTGCTTTCATGCCCATGCCCAAGTTTGAATTTGACATGCTTAGGATCAATTTTGAGATGCTCAAGACCGTAGGGTTGTGCTTTCATGCCTATGCCCAACATTCAATCTGATATGCCCAAGTTTAAATTTGACATTCCAAGGATCAATTTTGAGATTCCTAAGACCGTAGGCTTGTTCTTTCATTCCCATGCCCAAGATTCGATTTGACATGCCCAAGTTTATAATTGAAATGCTTAGGATCAATTTTGAGATGCCCAAGACCGTAGTGTTGTGCTTTCGTGTCGATGCCCAAGATTAAACTTGGCATGCCCAAGTTTAAATTTGACATGCCTAGGATCAACTTTGAGATGCCCAAGACCATAGGGTTGTGCTTTCATGCCCATGCCCAAGTTTAAACTTGATATTCCCAAGTATAAATTTGACATGCCTAGGATAAATTTTGGGATGCCCAAGACCATAGGGTTGTGCTTTCATGCCCATGCCCAGCATTCAATTTGACATGCCCAAGTTTGAATTTGACATGCTTAGAATCAATTTTGAGATTCCCAAGACCGTAGGGTTGTGCTTTCATGCCTATACCCAACATTCAATTTGATATGTCCAAGTTTAAATTTGACATGCCAAGTATCAATTTTGAGATTCCTAAGACCGTAGGCTTATTCTTTCATGCCCTTTCCCAAGATTCGATTTGACATGCCTATGTTTAAATTTGAAATGTTTAGGATCAATTTTGAGATGCCCAAGACCGTTGGGTTGTGCTTTCATGCCAATGCCCAAGATTAAACTTGATATTCCCAAGTTTAAATTTGACATGCCAAGGATCAATTTTGAGACTCCTAAGACCGTTCTTCAGCCTTTGTAGCTTTTGTTCTTTCCAGTAAAGCGGGCGCAGTAGTTGCCGATCTCTTCGTCGCTTCATGAAGCTCTGAGAAGGTATGGAAATGAAGATTTTCCAATAAATATCTGTAGACTGGTATCATGCCGTTGATAAACAAGTCTACCAGTTGCTTCTCCGTGTCATTTGTATCATGACAGTCCAGGACCTGGACTCTGAATCTTTTCACGTAGTCATTGGGATGTTCATTGTTCCTCTAAAACATTCTTCCAAGATCAGAGAAAGTACTTTGCTCTGACACAAAGAAGTACTTTCTGTAGAAGGCGTTAATCATTTCTCCCCAATTGTTGATATTTCCTGGTGCGATGTTGTCGTACCAGGTGTATGCCTGCCTTCTAGAAACCGAGAAACAATATGGTTATTTTCATGTTCACCCAGGACTTCTAGAAACCGAGAAACATGTTCCCGAGCATTGCCTGTTCCGTCATACAAAGTGAAGGTTGGAGAGGTATAACCTTTTGGAAGAGGAATCCTTTGTGTAGCAGTAGGGTACGGAGGCTGGTGACGATGGACATGTGATGTCTTGTCTTTTCCACGGTTCTCCAAGATGCGTTCCAAATCTTCCCGAGTAATGAAATTTGATGATTCCTTTGCTGATGGGATCGTCTGCAGCTTTGCAGACTTCGTTGCCATCCATTGTACGAATTAGAACTACCTCAGGATCAGCATCCGGAGATGTCTCCTTTTCTTTTCCCTTTCCTTGAGTCTTCTCTGAAATCTTGTCAGTAAGAGTTTTGAGATAATTACACAACTCCTTCTGTGTAGCAGCCATGTCAATCTGATTCTTGGCAAGAGTTTCTTGCACCTTCATGAGATCGCCTATGGTAGGCGAATTTTCTCTGATTTCTTCGGGATGCGGCCGAAGAGTGAATGATTCCTGGGCGGAGTAATGTCACCGCCATTTCCAGAAGCAAGAATAGCTTCTGGAATGTCATCTTTAGTGTTAGAGGCCGGAATCGTTCCCGGGATATCCTCGTTGTCGTTGTTGTTGTTGTTGCTAGTGCTAGCGCCGTTTGCGTTGGAACCTGTGACTAACCCATACCTAAGACCATCCATCTTGTGGAGTTGTGAGATTGTAACCGAGAGAATAATCTCCCACTGTGGTCGCCAATCTGTAGATGGGGAAAAACGATTTGCCGGTTTTTACAGAATTGAGGATACGACCGTTCGGAGGTGACTCCTTGATCCGAGAAAAATGTTCAACCTCACACAGATACACTGCAAAAAGGGAGTGCTTTGAATTCTAGAGATCAATCTGTAGTACTCTGGACTAAACCAAGACAATGGCCGTTCCAGAGTAAATTCGGTCACAAGAGAGGATGGGTCGATCTGTAGGAGAGAAGCTGAGAAATGTGTGGAATCAATGGTAATCAAAGATAGTAGGTGTGTTATGTATTCTGAATAAGATAAGTTCTGAATGATTGAATCTCTGTTGAGAGTGATTACTCAGATGTTGAGTTGTTAATCTCGTGTTATCTGTTTGACGTGAGATTCTTGTATATTCAATCATGATTCAGAGACTTATTTATATTGATGAAATTGCAGACACCGTGATCCCATGAAGTGTGACAGTTGATGGAATCAAAAAGTGGGGAAATGGAAATCGTATTTGAAACTAGTTGCTCATCGTGCGGAGACTTGGTCTATTTTCCATCCACTACTTTGTTAACTCCTTCAACTGATTGCACGACTTGCTCACATTCATCGTGTGTATGAACACATGTGTCGTAGACCGCCAGACCAAAACCCTAGTAATATCCCCCCATGTGACAGGATTGACGTCTCATTGTTAATTAGTCAGTTGTTGACTTCATGACTTTATGGGACGATGAGTCCATGTGTTTGCTGAGTTGAACATGATTTTGCAAAATATCCTGAGACTCATGAATCGAACGTGCATGTTGAGACAGAGATATGATTCTTAAGTAAACGTTGATAGTTAAGGTGAGCAAGTATTGCTCATTCGATGAATTGTTGAATATTGATAGTTGAACCAATATTCCTTGGTTTGAGCAAATATTGCTCGAGTGAGCAAATACCAAGGTCTCTTGAAGAGTTGGTGATTTGTTGATGAAAGAATGATCAAATGTTGGTTTAATCATTTATTAAAAAAATGCTCGTATGAGCCTTAGGTGATAAAACCTAATTAATTATAAAGAGATGAGGGACCAACCAAGGGGTCATGAAACCGGCCCTGGATGGTCACGGGATCGAATGACGATCGCTCTATGAAAATTCCAAAATTATTTGGAAGAGTTTTGGACCTAATACGTGCAATTGCGCAAATTAGGTCAATTAATGAAAATATGTGGGACCGGCTCCGTGCGAGCCAAAGATCCAACCTTGGTCGGTGAAGGTAACATGTTCACGTCGTCAAAACATCCATATCTCAGTCCTGGGAATTTTGGTATTTTCTGGCGTGCGTTTGAGCAACCATTTGAGAAAATATGACAATATCAAGGTTTTGCTGAAACTGAGGAAACTTCATGAGATGAAGGAAAATAATTATAAAATGATGGAATGATGAAGCTGTGGGACCGCTGATGCCAAGGCATAGCCGACCGGTTAGTGACCACGGTCCCATGGTGCCTTTCCTAATTTTATATTATTTTTCATGATTTTATGAAAATATCATGAAATCAAGGAGTTTGTTGAAATTAAGGAGTTTCCTTGAAGTGAAGGAGTTTCCATGGGATCAAGGAAACAAATAATATTAAAATAATAAAATAAGGGCGTGTGGGACCGGCTTTGAGCATGGTCGGCCGGCTGGGGCCCGGTCCCGTGTGTTTCCCTAATTTTATGTAATTTTTGTGTATTATTTCCATGATTTGAAGTAATTTTCATATTTTGAGAGAAATACCATAAAATCAAGGAATTTCATGGGATCAAGGAAACTTAAAATAATGATAATAAAATAAAGGGACGTGTGGGACCGGCTAGGGCATGGCCGGACGGCTGGGGAACGGTCCCACGAGTTTACCTAATTTTATATTATATATTTCATGGTTTTATGAAAATACCATGAGATTAAGGAGTTTTCATGAGATTAGGGAAATATTAATAAAATAATAAGGAACCATGAGGTGTGGAGCCGGCCGGGATCAAGGCATGGCCGGTTGGCCAATAAACACGGCCCCACGATATTTTCCCCAATTTTATATTATTTCCTCGGTGCAAAGGAAACACCATGAAACTGAGGAGTTTCCTCAAAACGAAGGATATTTGTTCAAATGAAAGGATTTTCATAAGATCAAGGAAAATGACAAAAATATGATAAAATATAAAACTGGCGTGGGACTGGCCACGGCACGGACGGATGGCTAGTGGGCCCAGTCCCCCAGCGCCTTGGTAAATATTTTATTATTTTCTTTCCTATTCTGCATAGGTTCATCGTTTCGTCGTATTTTGAAATACTCGTTCGTGCGTTCAGGTGATTGTTAGTGCATCATCGTCGAATACACTTGCACCTTTTGAGTCGGGGATTACTCAAAGGTAACTCAGACGCCCGTACGTTGAATATTTATTACTAACCCATGAAATTCAGCTGGGAAGAACCATAGGTTGAAGTAACGAAATATTACGAAAATATTTGAATATTTTGAGAAATTCAGTGGATGAATCCAAGAATTTAGGAATAATTAATTGATGGCTCTATACTAGTACGATCGTCTAGGAGCATTAATTATTCTGAGCGACATGAGCTAGTTGAAGCGCCATATCCTTTATAAGTCAGGGAAAACTGTTGTTTGTATCCTGAAGACGTTATTGATCTATACTAGCAGGCAAGCTGTCTAGGAGCCGTCCAATCTCGTGATTCCAAATAGAAGTAATTACTGAAGTGTTCAGTATTCATGCGATATGTCGTTTACTAGCCGAGAGACTACATATCTGCATGTACTCTGAGAGACAGTATTCTCAGTCAGAGATTCGATGAGAGACCTGTGTCTCGATACTCGTGTCTGATTGCTGGATCAGAAGTTCGTATAATTATGGGTTTACGATTTTAGCCATTGTCAAAAATCCACCGTCTACATTAAGTCCCCTGCTTAGTGAGGAACAGTCATGTTCCTCAGTCAGCATTGAATGGTGATTTTCCAGGTACAGCCAAAAATAAGTAATTGAACTTAGTCATAAGATAAGATGTTACCGGATTTCGACCGAATGAGCAAACCATGGTTTGAGCGCAAACCCCAGTGGAATAATAGAGCATCATCCAGCGAGCATAAATTGGTGTAGAACCGCTGATTTGATGACGGAACCTTGGTGGGTTTAGAATTCACGGGCCGGGCCCGAAAAGAAACTCTTGTCTTAGGAATAGACGCTCGTTCGTTCGTTAGTTTAAGGAACAAACAAAATAGACCTGAGTCTAATGATATAAAATTTTGTCTATGAGCTTTCATGGAAACTAAAATTTTATTTTTTAAATATGTGAGATTTCATAAAGTGGAATAAACTCTCGTTTCAAAGGTGGATGCTCGTACGAGAGAAAAGTTTTTTTTTTTTTTGAATAGACGTGCGTCTGTTAGTAATAAAATTTTGTTTATGAGCTTTCATGAAAACTTTTATCTTCGAGCTTTCAGAAATCTTTGAAAATATACTCTCGCTTCAAAGACAGATGCTCGTGCGAGGGAGCAAAAATATATATATATTTTTTTCAAATTTACGTGAGTTTCACGTTAAATATATATATTTTGTAAAATCAATGTTTTGATTTTGAGCAATTGTTGAAAGTAGACAATTATACATGGTGAAGTAATGTATGTATGCGAGTTTTCACAATTGTAGAATGGACGTCTGTACAATTTTTAAAAATCAGTGAATGTTCACAAGTAAAGTTTATGTGGGTTGTTCACGGTTTTATGAAAATCAAGTCATGATTTTGAATAATGAATTTTGCTCGTCCTTGCAGGTTTGAAGGAATGAGCAAGTTTTCGAAATTCTGACGTATAATCACTACAGCTAGTGAAATTGTAAATAGATAAAAGTTGGATTGTTACCATTGTGTTACGCGTTTGTTATTGGTATATCCATGACTTCATGTTTTTCGCCTCAGATAGTGGTGACTTCTGGTTACAACAACTCTTCTGGCCCTTCCGGGGAACGCTCCAGAAATATCAAGTCAAAGATGAAGACTTCTGCAGATGTTTATGCCGAGGTGAATCAACCTTTCAGAGACGCTGGAAAGCTGATGCATTGTATGTCTTTCGATCATCTGGGAGTCGTCCGTGGTGGAATCAACGCTTTCTTAGCCTTAGCGGATGCAGAAGAGAAGCAGGGACGAGATGAGTTATTAATGAAAAGCAAAGCTGAATATGAAAGGCTTGCAGCTTATCAGCAAAAAGCCGCTGACTTCAGCAAATGAGACTAGCGGCTGAAGATAAAGTATGATCTCGCGCGGAAGGCTAGCTTCTGATTCGGATATAGATGAATGAAGAATTTCCTCATAATTCGTCATCAGAAAATTCAGAATTCAAGTCTTTGTTGAAAATGCTGTAGAATCTTAGTCCGATGTCGGATTTTCGTGATCTACCCATGTTTCTTCATCCTCAGAAAATTTCCAAGCTTTAGTGAAGAAGAGTTTTTAGTTTTGAGCATGTTTAGGGCCTGAAAAAGGCGAAACAGTAAACTTCCAGGAGATTTTCAGAACTTTTTCAGATTGTATGTTGTCCAATGTTTTGGCCACATCTCCTTGCTCGTTTCTTCAATTGATGTGAATTTTGGATATATTGTAGAGGACATCCTTACAAAGAGAATGGTATATGACCTATACCTAGATTATTCACCAATTGCTCCCAGATCGTCGGTTTGTACAGGACAGTGTAAAATCATCTCAGACGATCTTTTTGTAAAACACCCATGTTATGTCTTTAGACTATTCGCTTGTTTCTTGAACGGTTTATGAAGGATTTTGATGTCATTGATTCAATTGAGATCAGGACTCCTTGATTGATACATGAGCATGGTGCTTGCAGTGCCATCTTGTTTCTGTCAGTCGTAGAAACATCACTTCTGAAACCCTGGTCACGGGACCATTACTGAGGTTGCTCTCAAGAGGGGGTGATGCAATGACCTTGATTGAATGTCTCGGTGGCAGCATTCCTTTTATGATGAAGGACCAGTACATGAGAGTCTGGTGTCATGAGTCTTGGACTGTGAAACTGATAGCCATGATCAGTGGACCGTCAGTCCCCAGTATCTTGTTAAATCTCTCTTTTTGTTTTCCCTTCTTCTGGCAAGACCTAGATAGAGGACCCAGGTAGAAAAATTGATGTAAAGACCTAGGTGGTCGAATTTGGAGGTACCTTGATGAAAGACTTAGCGGAATGACCTGGTGGACACCGATGGACTGTGAAAGTTATGAATCCCGCCTAAGAATTGTTGCTTTCATGTTGTATGCTCAGGAAGCTGTAGGAACCTCATACGACGTCGGAATCTGATGCTTGACCCCAACTTTTGAAGCTAAGAGAAGAATTTTCAGATTTCATAAACCTGGCTGTAAAGGCCATATCTTTCAGCTCGTATGTCCGATTAATGCGCCCTTTTGGTATGTTGTAGAAGAGACATAGATGAAAATCTTTCATTGAGGAACCCATTCCTCACCTATTGGTACGTTTTTGCAAACCCATGACCTGAAGTGTGTTGTATCTCATTTTTAGAGGTAATGAGAACATCTTGTAGAAGACTTTGGATTATGCCCACCAGTCGTGCCAGCTTTGGGAAGACTTTCATGTGAGTATGTTATTAGGTCAACACATCTTTATATGAATCATTGGTTCTTAGAGAAGTCCGCTTCATGTGTAACACTTCAGAGAATGATTAGTTGATGAAGCCCTGGGGATGTTGCTCCTGAGACCGTTGTTGGTGCTGAAACCATGAATGATTACGCTCTAGAGATCCTTGTCGATGCTGAGATCATGGATGGTGTTCCTCTAGAGATTATTGTTGATGATGATACCATGGTTGAAGTTGCTCCAAAGACCGAAAAGGCTAGAACCATGATTATAGATATAATCTTTGCTCCTTCATCCAGTGAGCCTTTTACGTTCACGAACTAGTTGATGAGTTGAACGTCCGTAAGATGAAGGTGTACTGAGAGTTCAACCTGAATGCTCCTGAAAGCATAACTTTACCACGAACTGGCTTTGTCGGTGAGTGGACATTGTTGCGGTAGATAGCATCAGCAGTTTTCATACTGTATGTGATTGGTAAAGAGAGAAAGTTCCTCAATCATGCAGGGGCTTGTGATGTAGAGAAAACCCGTTGATGAAGTTTCACGGAATCACCTCAGGTTGCCCAGTGTATATTGAAGGAGTTAGTGCCATCCATGTATGAATGATGTTGCATATGCTTCAGAAGTCTTATCATGGGATAATGAAGACTTATCGTTTAGTTACACTTTGATCGTGCTGGTGTTGAATCAATGTGTCATCGTCGAGATATTTGTGCTGAAGCTGTACTCTTTGATTGGGAGTACAATTTGATGGCTTTTTTAGATGCTTCAGCGTTTAAGCGCATATTCCTTAAGCATCGAATGTCTTAGGGGTTTGATCGTGTCGACCCTGGAGTATCTTCTGTTGATTCAGCATCCTTTTCGTTGCAGTAGTGGGATTCGACACTTGTGCAGACATCAGAGCTTTCTGATTTTGTGTAACACATGGACTTGGAGAAGAAACGCCCAAATTGTTCTTTGCCATGTTTGGACGTCAGTAATGAATATTTCAGTGCTTGATTCGGAGAAACGTCAGATTCAACCACTTGGTAAAATACTAATGCGGTGAAGCTACCATTCACAACGTCTTGTAGAGTTGCTAGCATAATTAAGTCCCCATGATAGGATAGCATGTGGGGAAATAAATCACATAGATATGGAATGAGAATTTCCTGAGTGCGGAACCTTTTGATGAATGTCTATGCATATTTTGCAGGTTCTTGCTTCAACCTTGTCGAAATTCCTCAAAGTAATCTGATGATGGAATGTCCGTCAAATCTTCTGGATCAGAACTTTTTTCGTTCGAGAGATGTGTAACAAAAGGCACTTTGTAAGTACCCATCTTTTCAGCGTGGATCCACGCTCGTCTGAAGGACATGTCATATCCTGGATCTTCCTGATTATGTGAAACTTGGTTTCTGTCCAGGTTGAACTTATGTTCACTTTGAGAATGATGTAGCCATAAGTATTTCCGAGCGCTCCTTCAAGGTCTCTGATTGAGATGGAGCATGAGTATCTTCTTTTCGAGTGATGCATGTGGATCCTATGTTTTTCAGTGGAATGTTGTTGATAGCGGTGTCAGCATCGATCAACGTTCTTCCAAATTCGTCTCTTCTGAGATTGATTGTGGTAAGCAGTCCCCAGTCGTACATCTCTTGGTCTATGGATGGAGGCTCAAGAAGTATTTCCGGAAGGGACTTATTGACACGATGTGGTTTAGTACTGCGAACATGTCTCTCCTTTGTGCCTTCGACAGATAACGCAATTCACCTTCGACCAAGGATTGAACTTCCTCCTTGATAGGTTGTTCAGAGAGTGTAAAGGTTCTGAACGGGAGAGGATTCTTGTGTACTCCTTAATTCCCTAGTTGAAGCTATTGTGGATCATCCTTATCTTTAAAATTGTGCTTCGAAACTCCGCAGTTGCTTGTGGGATGATTGACGAACCTGTGGAAGCGGTAATAACGAGGATTTTCCATGTATTCTTCAGTTGGTTTTTTATTGACATATGGCAACTTGATTGCACCATCTTGGACCCAGACATCCAGGAATTTGATCACCTCTTGAATGGAAAAAGGAAAGCCAGTTGTTTTTTGATCAGAAACTCTTGTGCGTTGGTCAAAGGCTTGTGCATCTTGCTTATCCTTCCTTTGTGCTTTTGAAGGAGCTGAGGTATGCTTGCGCGGGGGTTTGTCTTTCCGTTTGATCCCTTCTGCAACAGTGTTTGTGGAAGGCTGGAGGTTTTACTACTTCTTGATCATACGTCTGCTACCTCGAGTGTATCGCGGTTCTTCAGCCTTTGTAGCTTTTGTTCTTTCCAGTAAAGCGGGCGCAATAGTTTCCAATCTCTTCGCCGCTTCATGAATATCTGAGAAGGTCTAGAAATGAAGATTTTCCAATAAAGATCTGTAGACCGGTATCATGTCGTTGATACACAAGTCTACCAGTTGTTGCTCCGTGTCGTTTGCATCATAACAGTCCAGGGCCTGGACTCTGAATATTTTCACGTAGTCATTGGGATGTTCATTGTTCCTCTGAAACATTCTTCCAAGATAAGAGAGAGTAATTTGCTCTGACACGAAGAAGCACTTTCTGTAGAAGGCGTTAATCATTTCTCCCCAATTTTTGATAGTTCCTGGAGCGATGTTGTTGTACCAGGTGTATGCCCTGCCTTTCAAGGATTTTGAAAATTCTTTGAGGCGAACAACGTGGTTATGTCCATGTTCACCCAGGGCTTCTAGGAACCGAGAAACATTTTCCCGAGCGTTGCCTGTTCCGTCATACAAAGTGAAGGTTGGAGAGGTATAACCTTTTGTAAGAGGAATCCTTTGCGTAGCAGCAGGGTACGGAGGCTGGTGACGATGGACATGTGATGTCTTGTCTTTTCCACGGTTCTCCAAGATGCGTTCCAAATCTTCCCGAGTAATGAAATTTGATGATTCTTTTGCTGATGGGATCATCTGCAGCTTTGCGGACTTCGTTGCCATCCACTGTACGAATTAGAACTACCTCAGGATCAGCATCCGGAGATGTCTCCTTTTCTTTTCCCTTTCCTTTAGTCTTCTCTGACATCTTGTCAGTAAGAGTTTTGAGATAACTACACAGCTCCTTATGCGTAGCAACCTTGTCAGTCTAATTCTTGGTAAGAGTTTCCTGCACCTTCATGAGATCGCCTATAGTAGGCGGATTTTCTCTGATTTCTTCGGGATGCGGCCGAAGAGTAAATGATTCCTGGGCGGAGTAATGTCACCACCATTGCCATAAGAAAGAATAGATTCTGGAATGTCATCGTTAGTGTTAGAGGCCGGAATCGTTCTCGGGATATCCTCGTTGTCGTTGTTGTTGTTGTTGTTAGTGCTAGCGCCGTTTGCGTTGGAACCTGTGACTAACCTAGACCTAAGACCAGCCATCTTGTGGGGTTGTGAGATTGCAACCGAGAGAATGATCTCCCACTGTGGTCGCCAATCTGTACATGGGGAAAAACGATTTGCCGGTTTTTACAGAATTGAGGATACGACCGTTCGGAGGGGACTCCTTGAACATAGCAAAATGTTCAACCTCGCACAGATACACTGCAAGAAGGGAGTGCTTTGAATTCGAGAGATCAATCTGTAGTACTCTGGCCTAAACCAAGACAATGGTCGTTCCAGAGTAAATTCGGTCACAAGAGAGGATGGGTCGATCTGTAGGAGAGAAGCTGAGAAATGTGTGGAATCAATGGTAATCAAAGATTGTAGGTGTGTTATGTATTCTGAATAAGATAAGTTCTGAATGATTGAATCTCTGTTGAGAGTGATTACTCAGATGTTGAGTTGTTAATCTCGTGTTGTCTGTTTGACGTGAGATTCGTGTATATTCAATCATGCTTAAGATACTTATTTATATTGTTGGAATTGTAGACACCATGATCCCATGAAGTGTGACAGTTGATGGAATCAAAGAGTGGGGAAATGGAAATTGTTTTTGAAACCAGTTGCTCATCGTGCGGAGACTTGGTCGATTTTCCATCCACTACTTTGTTAACTCCTTCAACTGATTGCACGAATTTCTCACATTCCATCGTGTGTATGAACACACGTGTTGTAGACCGCCAGACCAAAACCCTAGTTAATATCCCCCCATGTGACACGATTGACATCTTGTGGTTAATTAGTCAGTTGTTGACTTCATGACTTTATGGGACGATGAGTCCATGTATTTGCTGAGTTGAACATGATTTTGCAAAATGTCCTGAGACTCATGAATTGAACGTGCCTGTTGAGACAGAGGTATGATTCTTAAGTAAACGTTGATAGTTAAGGTGAGCAAGTATTGCTCATTCGATGAATTTTTGAATATTGATAGTTGAACAAATATTTCTTGGTTTGAGAAAATATTGCTCATCTTAGCAAATGTTGCTCATTTGATGAATTATTGGTAGTGTGACCAAGATAAAATATTAATTTAAAATACTGGTAATTGAACCGAGCATAATTAATAAAAAAAACTGATCATGAGATCGCCGTAAAATTATTGGTGTTTGAATCTGGAATTATGATCCTTGGACTCAGAAACCCTAATTCGATCAATCGATGACCAATGCATGGTTTATTTGAAAATTAACCATGGGATTAAGGAGGGACCGGCTACATGGGATCATGTATCGTCCACGTAGCGCCCATATGCTCGAGTGAGCAAATACCAAGGTCTCTTGAAGAGTTGGTGATTTGTTGATGAAAGAATGATTAAATGCTGGTTTAATCATTTATTAAAAAAATTCTCGTTTGAGCCTTAGGTGATAAAACCTAATTAATTATAAAGATATGAGGGACCGACCAAGGGGTCATGAAACCGGCCCTGGATGGTCACGGGATCAAATGACGATCGCGCTATGAAAATTCCAAAATTATTTGGAAGAGTTTTGGACCTAATACGTGCAATTGCGCAAATTAGGTCAATTCATGAAAATATGTGGGACCGGATCCGTGCGAGCCAAAGAGCCAACCTTGGTCGGTCAAGGTAACATGTTCATGTCGTCAAAACATATGTATCTCAGTCCTGGGAATTTTGGTATTTTCTGGCGTGCGTTTGAGCAACCATTTGAGAAAATATGACAAAATCAGGGTTTTGCTGAAACTGAGGAAACTTCATGAGATGAAGGAAAATAATTATAAAATGAAGGAATGATGAAGCGTGGGACCGCTGAGGACAAGGCATAGTCGGCTGGTCAGTGACCACGGTCCCATGGTGCCTTTCCTAATTTTATATTATTTTTCATGATTTTATGAAAATATCATGAAATCAAGGAGTTTGTTGAAATTAAGGAGTTTCCTTGAAGTGAAGGAGTTTCCATGGGATAAAGGAAACAAATAATATTAAAATAATAAAATAAGGGCGTGTGGGACCGGCTTTGAGCATGGTCGGCCGGCTGAGGCCCGGTCCCGAGCGTTTCCCTAATTTTATGTAATTTTTGTGTATTATTTCCATGATTTGAAGGAATTTTTATAATTTGAGAGAAATACCATGAAATCAAGGAATTTAATGGGATCAAGGAAACTTAAAATAATAATAATAAAATAAAGAGACTTGTGGGCCCGACTAGGGCAAGGCCGGCCAGCTAGGGACCGGTCCCACGAGTTTCCCTAATTTTATATTATATTTTTCATGGTTTTATGAAAATACCATGAGATTAAGGAGTTTTCATGAGATTAGGGAAATATAAATAAAATAATAAGAAACCATGAGGTGTGGGGCCGGTCGGGATCAAGGCATGGCCGGTTGGCCAATAAACACGGCCCCACGACATTTTTTCCAATTTTATATTGTTTCCTCGGTGCGAAGGAAACACCATGAAACTGAGAAGTTTCTTCAAAACGAAGAATATTTGTTCAAATGAAAGGATTTTCATAAGATCAAGGAAAATAACAAAAATATGATAAAAATATTAAACTAGTGGGCCCAGTCCCCCAGCGCCTTGGTTAATATTTTATTATTTATTATTTTCTTTCCTATTTTGCATAGGTTCATCGTTTCGTCGTATTTTGAAATACTCGTTCGTGCGTTCAGGTGATTGTTAGTGCATCATCGTCGAATACACTTGCACCTTTTGAGTAGGGACTTACTCGAAGGTAACTCAGACGCTCGGACATTGAATATTTATTACTAACCCATGGAATTCTGCTGGGAAGAACCATAGATTGAAGTAACAAAATATTACGAAAATATTTGAATATTTTCAGAAATTCAGTGGATGAATCCAAGAATTTAGGAATAATTAATTGATGGCTCTATACTAGTACAATCGTCTGGGAGCATTAATTATTCTGAGTGAAATGAGCTAGTTGAAGCGCCATATCCTTTGTATAGTCAGGGAAAACTGTTGTTTGTATCCTGAAGACGTTATTGCTCTATATTAGCAGGCAAGCTGTCTAGGAGCCGTCCAATCTCGTGATTCTATATAGAAGTAATTACTGAAGTGTTCAGTATTCATGAGATATGCCTTTTCCTAGCCGAGAGACTACATATCTGCATGTACTCTGAGAGACAGTATTCTCAGTCAGAGATTCGATGAGAGACCCGTGTCTCGATACTCGCGTCTGATTGCTGGATCATAAGTTCGTATAATTATGGGTTTACGATTTTAGCCTTTGTCGAAAATCCACAATCTACATTAAGTCCCATGCTTAGTGAGGAACATTCATGTTCCTCAGTCAGCATTGAATGGTGATTTTCCAGGTACAGACAAAAATAGATAATTGAACTTAGTCATAAGATAAGATGTTACTGGATTTCGACCGAATGAGCAAACCATGGTTTCAGCGCAAACCCCAGTGGCATAATAGAGCATCACACATCGAACATAAATTGGTGTAGAACCGTTGATTTGATGATGGAACCTTGGTTGGTTTAGAATTCAAGGACCGGGCACGAAAAGAAACTCTTGTCTTAGGAATAGACGTTCGTTCGTTCGTTAGTTTAAGAAACAAACAAAATAGACCTGAGTATAATGATATAAAATTTTGTCTATGAGCTTTCACGGAAACCAAAATTTTATTTTTTAAATATGTGAGATTTCGTAAAGTGGAATAAACTCTCGTTTCAAAGGTGGATGCTCGTACGAGAGAAAAGTTTTTTTTTTAATAGACGTGCGACTATTAGTAATAAAATTTTGTTTATGAGCTTTCATGAAAATTTTTATCCTCGAGCTTTCAGAAATCTTTGAAAATATACTCTCGCTTCAAAGACAGATGCTCGTGCGAGGGAGCAAAAATATATAGATATATTTTTCAAATTTAGGTGAGTTTCACGTTAAATATATATATTTTGTAAAATTAATGTTTTGATTTTGAACAACTGTTGAAAGTAGACAATTATACATGGTGAAATAATGTCTGTATGCGAGTTTTCACAATTGTACAATGGACGTCTGTCCAGTTTTTAAAAATCAGTGAATGTTCACATAGTAAAATTTATGTGGGTTGTTCACAGTTTTATGAAAATCAAGTCATGATTTTGAATAATGAATTTTTCTCGTCCTTGCAGGATTGAAGGAATGAGCGAGTTTTCGAAATTCTGACGTATAATCACTACAGCTGGTGAAATTGTAAATAGGTAAAAGTTTGATTGTTACCATTGTGTTACGCGTTTGTTATTGGTATATCCATGACTCCATGTTTTTCGCCTCAGATAGTGGTGACTTCTGGTTACAACAACTCTTCTGGCCCTTCCGGGGAACGCTCCAGAAATATCAAGTCAAAGATGAAGACTTCTGCAGATGTTCATGCCGAGGTGAATCAACCTTTCAGAGACGCTGGAAAGATGATGCATTGTATGTCTTTCGATCATCTGGGAGTCGTCCGTGGTGGAATCAACGCTTTCTTAGCCTTAGAGGATGCAGAAGAGAAGCAAGGACGAGATGAGTTATTACTGAAAAGCAAAGCTGATGATGAAAGGCTTGTAGCTTATCAGCAAAACGCCACCGATTCAGCAAATGAGACTAGCGTCTGAAGATGAAGTCTGATCTCGAGCGAAAGGCGTAGCTTCTGATTCAGATGTAGATGAATGAATAATTTCATCATAATTCGTCATCAGAAAATTCAGAATTCAAGTCTTCATTGAAAATGTTGTAGAATCTTCCTCCGATGTCGGATTTTCGTGATCTAACCATGTTTCTTCATTCTCAGAAAATTTCCAAGCTTTATTAGTGAAGAGTTTTGAGTTTTGAGCATGTTTAGGGCCTGAAAAAGGCGAAACAGTAAACTTCCAGGAGATTTTCAGAACTTTTTCAGATTGTATGTTGTCCAATGTTTTGGCCACATCTCCTTGATCGTTTCTTCAATTGCTGTAGGGTTGTGCTTTCATGCCCATGCCCAACATTCAATTTGACATGCCCAAGTTTGAATTTGACATGCCAAGCATCAATTTTGAGATGTCCAAGACTGTAAGGTTGTGTTTTCATGCCCATGCCCAACATTCAATTTGACATGCCCAAGTTTGAATTTGACATGCCTAGGATCAATTTTGAGATGCCCAGACCGTAAGGTAGTGCTTTCATGCCCATGCCCAAGTTTAAATTTAACATGCCAAGGACCAATTTTGAGATGTCCAAGACTTTAGGGTCGTGCTTTCATGCCCATGCCCAACATTCAATTTGACATGCCCAAGTTTGAATTTGACATGCTTGGGATCAATTTTGAGATGTCCAAGACCGTAGGTTTGTGCTTTCTTGCCCATGCCCAACATTCAATTTGACATGCCAAAGTTTGAATTTGACATGCCTAGGATCAATTTTGAGATGCCCAAGACCGTAGGGTTGTGTTTTCATGCCCATTCCCAACATTCAATTTGACATGCCCAAGTTTGAATTTAACATGCCTAGGATCAATTTTGAGATGCCCAAGACCGTAGGGTTGTGCTTTCTTTCCCATGCTCAACATTCAATTTGACATGCCCAAGTTTGAATTTGACATGCCTAGGATCAATTTTGAGATGCCCAAGACCGTAGGGTTGTGCTTTCATGCTCATTCCCAAGATTAAACTTGATATGCCAAGTTTAAATTTAACATGCCTAGGATCAATTTTGAGGTGCCCAAGACCGTAGGATTGTGCTTCCATGCCCATGCCCAACATTCAATTTGACATGCCCAAGTTTGAATCTGACATGCCTAGGATCAATTTTGAGATGCCCAAGACCGTAGGGTTGTGCTTCCATGCCCATACCAAGATTAATCTTGATATGCCCAAGTTTGAATCTGACATGCCTAAGATCAATTTTGAGATGTTCAAGACCGTAGGGTTGTGCTTTCATGCCCATGCCCAACATTCAATTTTACATGCTCAAATTTGAAGTTGACATGCCTAGGATCAATTTGTGATGCCCAAGACCGTAGGGATGTGCTTTCATGCCCATGCCCAACATTCAATTTGACATGCCCAAGTTTGAATTTAACATGCCCAAGACCGTAGGGTTGTGCTTTCATGCCAACGCCCAACATTCAATTTGACATGCCTAGGATCAATTTTGAGATTCCCAAGACCGTAGGGTTATGCTTTCATACCCATGCCCAAGATTAAACTTGATATGCCCAAGTTTAAATTTAACATGCCTAGGATCAATTTTGATATCCCAAGACCGTAGGGTTGTGCTTTCATGCCCATGCCCAACATTCAATTTGACATGCCCAAGTTTGAATTTAACATGCCTAGGATCAATTTTGAGATGCCCAAGACCGTAGGGTTGTGCTTTCTTTCCCATGCTCAACATTCAATTTGACATGCCCAAGTTTGAATTTGACATGCCTAGGATCAATTTTGAGATGCCCAAGACCGTAGGGTTGTGCTTTCATGCCCATTCCCAAGTTTAAACTTCATATGCCCAAGTTTAAATATAACATGCCTAGGATCAATTTTGAGGTGCCCAAGAACGTAGGATTGTGCTTTCATGCCCATGCCCAACATTCAATTTGACATGCGCAAGTTTGAATCTGACATGCCTAGGATCAATTTAGAGATGCCCAAGACCGTAGGGTTGTGCTTTCATGCCCATACCCAAGATTAATCTTGATATGCCCAAGTTAAAATTTAACATGCCTAGGATCAATTTTGAGATGTCCAAGACCGTAGGGTTGTGTTTTCATGCCCATGCCCAACATTCAATTTGACATGCCCAAATTTGAATTTGACATGCCTAGGATCAATTTTGTGATGCCCAAGACCGTAGGGTTGTGCTTTGATGCCCATGCCCAACATTCAATTTGACATGCCCAAGTTTGAATGTAACATGCCTAGGATCAATTTTGAGATGCCCAAGACCGTAGGGTTGTGCTTCCATGCCCACACCCAACATTCAATTTCACATTCCTAGGATCAATTTTGAGATTCTCAAGACCGTAGGGTTATGCTTACATACCCATGCCCAAGAATAAACTTGATATACCCAAGTTTAAATTTAACATGCCTAGGATCAATTTTGATATGCCCAAGACCGTAGGGTTGTGCTTACATGCCCATGCGCAACATTCAATTTGACATGCCCAAGTTTGAATTTTACATCCCTAGGATCAATTTTGAGACGCCCAAGACCGTAGGGTTGTGCTTTCATTCCCATTCCCAACATTCAATTTGATATGCCCAAGTTTGAATTTGACATGCCTAGGATCAATTTTGAGATGCCCAAGACCGTAGGGTTATGCTTTCATACCGATGCCAAAGATTAAATTTGATGTGCCCAAGTTTGAATTTAACATGCCTAGGATCAATTTTGAGATGCCCAAGACCGTAGGGTTATGCTTTCATGCCCATGCCCAACATTCAATTTGACATGCCCAATTTGAATTTGACATGCCTAGGATCAATTTTGAGATGCCCAAGACCGTAGGGATGTGCATTCATACCCATGCCCAAGATTAAATTGGATATGCCCAAGATTAAATTGGATATGCCCAAGTTTAAATTTAACATGCCAAGGATCAATTTTGATATGCCCAGGACTGTAGGGTTGTGCTTTTATGTCCTTGCCCAAGATTAAAATTGTTATTCCCAAGTTTAAATTTGACATTTCTAGGATCAATTTTGAGATGCCCAATACCGTAAGCTTGTGCTTGCATGCCCATTCCCCACATTCAATTTGACATGCCCAAGTTTGAATTTGACATGCCTAGGATCAATTTTGAGATGCCCAAGACCATAGGGTTGTGCTTTCATTCCCATGCCCAAGATTAAACTTGATATGCCCTAGTTTAAATTTCACATGCATAGGATCAATTTTGAGATGCCCAATACCGTAGGATTGTACTTTCATGCCCATGCCCATGATTAAATTTGACATTCCCAAGTTTAAATTTGACATGCCTAGGATCAATTTTGAGATGCCCAAGACCGTAGGTTGTGCTTTTATGCCCATGCCCAAGTTTAAATTTAACATGCCTAGGATCAAGTTGGAGATGCCCAAGACTGTAGGGTTGCGCTTTCATGCCCATGCCCAGATTAAACTTGATATGCCCAAGTTTAAATTTGGAGATGCCCAAGACCGTGGGGTTGTGCTTTCATCCCCATGCCCAAGATTAAACTTGATATGCCAGAGTTTAAATTTAACATGCCTAGGATCAATTTTGAGATGCCCAAGACCGTAAGGTTGTGCTTTGATGAGTTTCAAAAGTTGTTGTAGTAGTATAGTTCTTCCAAGACTTGTGAAGGTTCGATTTTAAATTTAATAAAAATAAATATACAAATAATGTTAACAATGGTGAGAGGTACTGGGACTAAGAATTTCACCAAATTCCATTCATGTGATTCAAAATTATTCCTGCACAATTACAGCTTGTATGATAACAATTTGTTGACTCTAGTTCCTTGCCTAATGTAGATTTTGAGAGCAATGAATGTAAATCTAAAGCATGAGACATCAAAACATTTTAGCTAAGCATGACCCATCAATTGAAATGACACCCATTCAATAAAAATCATAAATCATTTCATAAACAGTGCAAGTAGTCATAAAAATAAATTAATTTATTTACCACAATGACGAAAAATGGCTCCATCCGTCGTCCCAGCATGTGATTCTAGTTCTTCATTATTACAAAGAAAACTAAATAGAAGAAATAATAGAAAATTGTGAAACTGGCTACCGGCTCACCGGCTCTCCAAGAAAATCACCCTTGGTTTCCTGTTCTCGACATCAATATATAGATTTCAACAAAATCTAACCTTCCTCTTTTAATTCTCTTCCACATATCATGTCCAATGGGAGTGTGCCACTTGTCTAAGAGTACACAATATCACCTAATAAATACTCGCCATATGTACGACCACTTGCTTTTCTTTTCATGGGAAAGAAAATATTATATGAGCACATACTGATCTTATGTACGAGGTAAGTACTCATTTTGTCATTATCTCAGTTCCAAAACAGGCGTCATGTATTAATGTGGTGAAGTATATATTATGCTCAAAATGAATCTTCTTTAGTTGCAAAAGATATTTAGTTTCCTTTCTTCCTCCACCATGTCGACATACCTCGTACATTATATATTGAGTAGGATTTTTCATTTTACGTGATACCTCCTAAATCCTTCGAGAACTAATCACCAAGTCCTTCATCCTAAAATCCACGAGACCAAAATGCCTGAGCATGTTAGTTTCTTAAACCAACTTCAGCCCATCATCTCCTTCACTAACTTAAATTGGGCCTATCCCATTTAGATCCAAAAGTATCCACGACCCATGTACTCCGAAGTCATATTTTCTTCTTGGAATCCTAGTTTTAGCCGATTTTCTTGGAAGATCCCATTTTATTCATTTACCTACAAAAACACAATCAATACCAAAATAAGCACCAACAATATATATTTTGGGTAGTAAATATGTAAGATTTAATCGCTCATCACACCCCCAAACTTATATTTTGCTAGTCCTCGAGCAAACTTATTCTAGAAAATAAAAACTCACTAGGTGGCCCTAGTGACCGAGTTAATCTCGGGAGGGTTTACCAGAGGTGTACCCACAAAACCATTACTTCTAATTGGTCACAAGTATCCAAAGAGCTATGAGGACATACATATTCTCAACCTATCTCCAAGTAACTAGAATTCCAGAGAAATTAAAGGTGTCAGCTCTAAAGCTGACTGAAGAAAAGGGGAGACACATCCGCAACCCTGCTAGATAAAGATATATCCGCTACATAGCTAGATAAACATTGTAAGATGCGTCCGCTGCTTTACAGCTGGATAAGATTAGGAGAGAGATAAAGATGAGAGGGACATCTGCTACACAGCTGGACTAATTACGTGTGATGAGTTAAACTAGTGCTAGAAAGATCTTGTGCAAGATTGAAAGCGGACTAACAAAGAAACCAAATTTATCTTTCTTCGACTTTCTCATAGTGCTCAGTAGAAACAACGTCTTCTTCGGTCTTCAACTGTTGATGATAAACTATCGAACCTCATAGAACCTTGACAATTAACTCTTCTCTTCGATTTCTTCCTTGACTTATAAATTTCTACTTCCCTTTGGCCTTATTGAACAAAACGTAACGATAATTTTTTTCATCTTTCATTTTTTTCATTTTTTTTTCATTTTTTTTTTTTTTGGAAACAAAAATTACAAGACAACAATTTACATGGCCATGAGAGAAGGACTTTCAAAACTTGGATCTTCGCAACTTGTGATGTCTTGGTATCATTGATTCTAACAACTTATATCATTTGCTCTTATAACTTCAACTTTGATTTTTGAATTATTCTTTTCTATTGTTGCTTCTAAACCTAAAACGTCTTCAACTTTCTTCATAGATTTTGATGTCGCTCCGCTTGTTGATGATGATAAGTTTCTACTGAGAGAGAGTCGTAATCCAGTAACTAAGACTACATTGTGAGGTTGCTTTGTCTTTCTGGCATTTCATGACCTACTTGCCTTTCCATCATGTATGGTTAGGTCCATCACGGTTACCCTCTAAAATGAACAAGTTCTCTCCTGAATTTCAAGGATCTCAATGTCTTTTTCTCTAATGTCTTAAAAGATTGTTATCCCTAGCATTCCAATTTCTATCTTTTTGGTGAGAAACAGTATGTAAACTTAGCTAACCGGATACCATGTGACGCTAGAAGTTTCAAAAGTGCAACTAAAAAGTTCTTCCCCACCCCCAAACTTAAATCTAACATTGTCCTCGATGTTCTAAAGATAAAATTAAAAGCATGAACAAGGAGAAACTATTACCACTTGAGGGAAAAGAAATAAGGAAGAATATTACCGTGTCGCATGAAAATGGGTTACCTCCCAAGAAGTGCTAAGTTTAAAGTCTTCATCCAGACATCGGAAGGAATTAGTCACCTCATAGTATCATACAAAAGTAGTCGGAATAACTGTGGGTCATCTAGATCAAAAAGTGCTAACCACAAGAAGAGGAAACTGCAACAGACCAAGAAGATATCGAACATACCCTTGTTTAGGACAACTACAACTAGTTGTGGTTCAGGTTTCAGGCTCTATGAAAGGGTCTAGATAAATATTTTCATGGACTGCATTTCCTCATAGCTAAGATCCGATTCAGGTATTAGAGTCTGGAAAAACTCAAGTAAAAACTTAGAAGCACATAATAATAACCTAAATAACTGCGGATCCTTAAATTCAATCAGGTTTGACTCACACAGCTGACCACAAAGAAATATGTGGTCTTCCTTAAGCAAATGTGTTGACCCTACTCTCCTAAAGTAATTAGGTTTAGTCTCAAAACTTAATAACCGACACATCTGAAAATCATATGTTCCCACAACTGGAAGAAAAGTTTTTGGTGGGAAAACAAAGTCAATTTTGGTATGATAGCCTGGGTTAACCACATCAACCAGAGGATGGGTTTCTAACAATTGAGCTCTCCTATGGACACAACTAGGTTCAGGAAAAAGTGTATGAAGATAATCTTGTAAGATAGCTGAGGCACAAATTTCAAGTCCCGATTGAGGGATCTTTGTAAGAGCTAAAGGTATGGCACAAGGGGAATGATAATCACCCCCAAACTTAGATTTTTGGTTATCTCTAGATTGACTAGCTACAATTTCATTAATTTCTAGATCGTTGGAATCCTGAAAATAGTCAATTGCTTCTTCTAGGTTATACTCAAGTGACGCATCCTCACTCATGTTTAATAGCTCTACGAGTTCATTTTCTTCGTCTAAGACCATTGTTTCTAAATCGCTAGACTCTAAAACAGTATTCTCAAAATAAACTCGTTCCTCTAAACCATTATCGACTTCGTAATCAAAAGGAAATACTACATCATCTAAAGAGGTGGTATCTCTAATCAAATCCTCGTCCTTTTGAATAGGTGAATAATCATTAAAATTATCGGGATTTAAACCATAAATAACATTATCATCATAAAGTTCATTTAGAGTAACAAATTCCTGATCACTATGCCTACAAATTTCAAATTCTTCATAAACACTATCCACATCATAATAACATGAAAAAGATCGAACCTCATCAAAACAAGTAGTGCTACCAATTCTAACCTTGTTATCTTGATTATGTAAATAACTATCTTCATTCTCAAGGGTATTATTGGATACACTATATTGGCAATTCAAGTAATTTCGAGCAATTCTTTCGTTCGTCTCAGCTATCCGCTTGAGGTGGTCTTCTAAAGAAGGTTAACTCATTATTGTAGTTCTTTCGTCTATAATTATATTATTCATCTCAGCTAACTTACGCGTCGACTCAGCTAACTTCCTGAGGGACTCTTCTAAAGAAGGAATAGGAACATAGGGATCATAAAAAGGACTACTTTTCAATAGTTTGATTGTATCCTCTAGAGACGAAGAACTAGTACTATAATCTTCTTGCTCGTAAGACTGATGCATATGTGGATAGTAATTGCGCTCACCAGGGTATGACCCATATCCTTCCAAAGGATGGCGTTCTCAACCACTATTCCCAACATGGTCATAAAAAGGATGATGTCCATATTCAAATTCAGGTCGATAATCATTGTATTGGCTTCTATCATACCAGTTCGACATTCTTAATTGCAAGGTAATTCTACACAATCACAAACAAGGATGACTCGACCAAATCAAACCTATAAAATCTAGCAAACAACAAGCATGATGGCTCCACTTAGATTGTTTCTACACCAGGTTCTAATCTTTCGAAAAGGAATTCGTTACAATCTGAGCAAACCTCTCTGGAATCAATCCGAGTTTAAGTAAGTTGAATTGAGACGAGGGAAGCTGCGAGGAGCTTTGATACCCAAGGTCTCACCGGTATTATAAGGCGGCGCTGTCACGCATTCAACTCGCAGAAACCATCATGAACTTCAAAGTATGCTCAAAAGAGTAACCAATATTTTTTGAACGACTTTCCTATTAAGCTCGTTACCCTATAGGTCTCGTTCTAGTCAAAATTTTAAGCTTAGGTTCGCGTTTGGTCTCGTTTTCCTAAGGCGGGCAAGAAGGAAACAGTGATGAAATCCGAGTCCTTATCTTAATTTGGCCAGGCCTTGCCCTTTACTAGGAAATTAAAACAACCGTATTCAAATACTCAGCATATATTCACCTTAAGGCATACAATAAACCCGCTGACAGGGGATTCGCGGGTGTTTCGAAAGCTTACCTCCCGTACCAGACGGGCGCAGAACCGCTGAAGTCAACTCGGGCCACGACTCCTATGTCATGTCCGAACCCGAGGGGCCGAGACGATATTATAATCGTCGTCCTTCCCTACAAACAATTTTATATTTAATGTACCCTTCCTTAGGGTTTAAAATAAAAAAATTGTCCAAGTCCAAAGTCCAAATAAAGTGCAAAAGAAAAGAAATAAAAAAAAATAATTACAAAAAATGGAAGGTCTCTAAAAAAAAATATTCTCTCTTTTTTTTTTAAATTTTTCTTTCGCTCTTTTTTTTTTGCTTTGTCTTTTTCCTTCTCTTTTAGCTTTAAGCTTTGATTCCAAGTCTTTAGTATCCAACTTCAAACCTGTAATACAAAGACACACCCAAAGAAACGTAAAAAGAACAAATGAAAATAAAAAAACCTAAAAATTCTACCTAAGCACAAATCCGCGTCGGCGGCGCCAAAAATTTGATGAGTTTCAAAAGTTGTTGTAATAGTAGAGTTCGTCTAAGACTTGTGAAGGTTCGATTTTTAAATTTAATAAAAATAAATATACAAATAATGTTAACAATGGTGAGAGGTACTGGGACTAAGAATTTCACCAAATTCCATTCATGTGATTCAAAATTATTCCTGCACAATTATAGCTAGTATGATAACAATTTGTTGACTCTAGTTCCTTGCCTAATGTAGATTTTGAGAGCAATGAATGTAAATCTAAAGCATGAGACATCAAAACATTTTAGCTAAGCATGACCCATCAATTGAAATGACACCAATTCAATAAAAATCATAAATCATTTCATAAACAGTGCAAGTAGTCATAAAAAGAAATTAATTTATTTACCACAATGACGAAAAATGGCTCCATCCGTCGTCCCAGCATGTGATTCCAGTTCCTCATTATTACAAAGAAAACTAAATAGAAGAAATAATAGAAAATTGTGAAACTGGCTACCGGCTCACCGGCTCTCCAAGAAAATCACCCTTGGTTTCATGTTCTCGACATCAATATATAGATTTCAACAAAATCTAACCTTCCTCTTTTAATTCTCTTCCACATGTCATGTCCAATGGGAGTGTGCCACTTGTCTAAGAATACACAATATCACCTAATAAAGACTCGCCACATGTACGACCACTTGCTTTTCTTTTCATGGGAAAGAAAATATTATATGAGCACATACTGATCTTATGTACGAGGTAAGTACTCATTTTGTCATTATCTCAATTCCAAAACAGGCGTCATGTATTAATGTGGAGAAGTATTTATTATGCTCAAAATCAATTTTCTTTAGTTGCAAAAGATATTTAGTTTCCTTTCTTCCTCCACCATGTCGACATACCTCGTACATTAATTATTGAGTAGGATTTTTCATTTTACGTGATACCTCCTAAATCCTTCGAGAACTAATCACCAAGTCCTTCATCCTAAAATCCACGAGACCAAAATGCCCGAGCATGTTAGTTTCTTAAACCAACTTCAGCCCATCATCTCCTTCACTAACTTAAATTGGGCCTATCCCATTTAGATCCAAAAGTATCCACGAACCATGTACTCCGAAGTCCATGTTTTCTTCTTGGAATCCTAGTTTTAGTTGATTTTCTTGGAAGAGCCCATTTTATTCATTTACCTACAAAAACACAATCAATATCAAAATAAGCACCAACAATATATATTTTGGGTAGTAAATATGTAAGAATTAATCGCTCATCATGCTTTCATGCCCATGTCCAATATTTAATTTGACATGCCCAAGTTTGAATTTGCTATGCGTAGGATCGATTTTGAGATGCGCAGACCATAGGGTTGTGCTTTCATACCCATGCCCAAGATTCAACTTGATATGCCCAAGTTTAAATTTAACATGCCTAGGATCAATTTTGAGATGTCCAAGACCGTAGGGTTGTGCTTTCATTCCCATGCCCAACATTCAATTTGACATGCCCAAGTTTGAATTTGACATGCCTAGGATCAATTTTAAGATGCCCAAGACCGTAGGGTTGTGCTTTCATGCCAATGCCCAACATTCAATTTGACATGCATAAGTTTGAATTTGACATGCCTAAGATCAATTCTGAGATGCCCAAGATTGTAGGGTTGTGCTTTCATGCCCATGCACATTCCCAAGATTAAACTTGATATGCCCAAGTTTAAATTTAACATGCCTAGGATCAATTTTGAGATGCCCAAGACCGTAGGGTTGTTCTTTCATGCCCATGCCCAACATTCAATTTGACATGCCCAAGTTTGAATTTGACATTCCTAGGATCAATTTTGAGATGTCCAAGACCGTAGGGTTGTGCTTTCATGCCCATGTCCAAGATTAAACTTGATATGCCCAAGTTTGAATTTGACATGCCTAAGATCAACTTTGAGATGCCCAAGACCGTAGGATAGTGCTTTCATGCCCATGCCAAAGATTAAACTTGATATACCGAAGTTTAAATTTGACATGCCTAGGATCAATTTTCAGATGCCCAAGACCGTAGGGTTGTACTTTCATGTCCATGCCCAAGATTAAACTTGATATGCCCAAGTTTAAATTTGGCATGCCAAGGATCAATTGTGAGATTCCCAAGACCGTAGGGTTGTGCTTTCATGCCCATGCCCAACATTCAATTTGACATGCCTAAGTTTGAATATGACATGCCTAGGATCAATTTTGAGATGCCCAAGACCGTAGGGTTGTGCTTTCATCCCCTTCCCCAAGATTAAACTTGATATTCCCAATTTTAAATTTAGCATGCCTAGGATCAATTTTGAGATGCCTAAGACCGTAAAGTTGTGCTTTCATGCCCATTCCCAACATTCAATTTGACATGCCTAGGATCAATTTTGAGATGCCCAAGACCGTAGCCGTAGGGTTGTGCTTTCATACCCATGCCCAAGATTAAACTTAATATGCCCAAGTTTAAATTTAACATGCCTAGGATCAATTTTGGTATGCCCAAGACCGTAGGGTTGTGATTTCATGCCCATGCACAACATTCAATTTGACATGCCCAAGTTTGAATTTGACATCCCTAGGATCAATTTTGAGATGCCCAAGACCGTAGGGTTGTGCTTTCATGCCCATACCCAACATTCAATTTGATATGCCCAAGTTTGAATTTACCATACATAGGATCAATTTTGATATGCCCAAGACCGTAGGGTTGTGCTTTCATACCCATGCGCAAGATTAAACTTGATGTGCCCAAGTTTGAATTTAACATGCCTAGGATCAATTTTGAGATGCCCAAGACCGTAGGGTTGTGCTTTCATGCCCATTCCCAACATTCAATTTGACATGCCCAAGTTTGAATTTGACATGCCTAGGATCAATTTTGAGATTCCCAAGACCGTAGGGTTGTACTTTCATGCCCATGCCCAAGATTAACTGGATATGCCCAAGTTTAAATTTAACATGCCTAAGATCAATTTTGATATGCCCAAGACCATAGGGTTGTGCTTTCATGTCCATGCCCAAGATTAAACTTGATATGCCCAAGTTTAAATTTGACATGCCTAGGATCAATTTTGAGATGCCCAATACCGTAAGCTTGTGCTTTCATGCCCATGCCCAACATTTAATTTGGCATGCCAAAGTTTTTATTTGATATGCCTAGGATCAATTTTAAGATGCCCAAGTGTGTAGGGTTGTGCTTTCATGCACATGCCCAAGATTAAACTTGATATGCCCCAATTTGAATTTGAGATGCCTAGGGTCAATTTTGAGATGCCCAATACCGTAGGCTTGTACTTTCATACCCATGCCCATGATTAAATTTGAGATTCCCAAGTTTAAATTTGACATGCCTATGATCAATTTTGAGATGCCCAAGACCGTAGGTTGTGCTTTCATGCTCATGCCCAAGATTAAACTTGATACGCTCAAGTTTAAATTTAACATGCCTAGGATCAATTTGGAGATGACCAAGACCGTAGGGTTGTTCTTTCATGCCCACGCCCAACATTCAATTTTACATGCCTATATTTGAATTTGACATGCCTAGGATCAATTTTGAGATGCCCAGGACCGTAGGGTTGTGCTTTCATACTCATGCCCAAGATTAAACTTGATATGCCCAAGTTTAAATTTAACATGCGTAGGATTAATTTTGAGATGCCCAGGATCGTAGGGTTGTGATTTCATGCCCATGCCCAACATTCAATTTGACATGCCCAAGTTTGAATTTGACATGCCTAGGATCAATTTTGAGATGCCCAGACCGTAGGGTTGTGCTTTCATGCCCATGCCCAAGTTTAAATTTAACATGCCTAGGATCAATTTTGATATGTACAAGACCGTAGGGTTGTGCTTTCATGCCCATGCCCAACATTCAATTTGACATGCCTAGGATAAATTTTGAGATTCCCAAGACCGTAGGGTTGTGGTTTCACACTCATGCCCAAGATTAAACTTGATATGCCCAAGTTTAAAGTTAACATGCCTAGGATCAATTTTGAGATGCCCAAGATCGTAGAGTTGTGCTTTCATGCCAATGCCCAACATTCAATTTGGCATGCCCAAGTTTGAATTTGACATGCCTAGGATCAATTTTGAGATGCCCAGACCGCAAGGGTTGTGCTTTCATGCCCATTCCCAAGATTAAACTTGATATGCCCAAGTTTAAATTTAACATGCCTAGGATCAATTTTGAGATGTACAAGACCGTAGGGTTGTGCTTTCATGCCCATGCCCAACATTCTATTTGACATGCCCAAGTTTGAATTTGACATGCCTTTGATCAATTTTGAGATGCCCAACATTCAATTTGACATTCCCAAGTTTGAATTTGACATGCCTAAGATAAATTTTGAGATGCCCAAGACCGTAGGGTTGTGCTTTCATACTCATGCCCAAGATTAAACTTGATATTCCCAAGTTTAAATTTAACATGCCTAGGATCAATCTTGATATGGACAAGACCGTAGGGTTGTGCTTTCATGCCCATGCCCAAGTTTGAATTTGACATGCCTAGGATCAATTTTGAGATGCCCAGACCGTAAGGGTTGTGCTTTCATGCCCATGCCCAAGATTAAACTTGATATGCCCAAGTTTAAATTTAACATGCCTAGGATCAATTTTGAGATGTGCAAGACCGTATGGTTGTGCTTTCATGCCCATGCCCAACATTCTATTTGACATGCCCAAGTTTGAATGTCACCTAAGATCAATTTTGAGATGCCCAAGACCGTAGGGTTGTGGTTTTTTTCCCATGGCCAAGATTAAACTTGATATTCCCAAGTTTAAATTTAACATGCCTAGGATCAATTTTGAGATGCCTAAGACCGTAGGGTTGTGCTTTCATACCCATGCCCAAGATTATACTTGATATGCCCAATTTTAAATCTAACATGACTAGGATCAATTTTGAGATGCCCAAGACCATAGGGTTGTGATTTCATGCCCATGCTCAACATTCAATTTAATATGCCCAAGTTTAAATTTGACATGCCTAGTATCAATTTTGAGATGCCCAAGACTGTAGGGTTGTGCTTTCATGCCCATGCCCAACATTCAATTTGACATACCCAAGTTTAAATTTGACATGCCTAGGATCAATTTTGAGATGCCCAAGACCGTAGGGATATGCTTTCATGCCCATGCCCGAGATTAAACTTGATATTCCCAAGTTTAAATTTAACATGCCTAGGATCAATTTTGAGATGCCCAAGACCGTAGGGTTGTGGTTTCATGCCCATGCACAACATTCAATTTGACATGCCTAATTTTGAATTTGACATGCCTAGGATCAATTTAGAGATGCCCAAGACCGTAGGGTTGTGTTTTCATGCCCATGCCCATAATTCAATTTGACTTGCCCAAGTTTAAATTTGACATGCCTAGGATCAATTTTTAGAAGCCCAAGACCGTAGGATTGAATTGATTCGAGAGAGTCAAATCGTTTTTGCTTCGATTGTGTCTTGTATACTTCTATAAGATCTAAGCAATTGAACAACTCTCTAACTAGTTCATTTGAGTCATTTGAACTAGTTGTGGTAAAGAAGAATATGGTTGATATGGAAGTGCTCGTATGGCTAACCATTTGGTTAACTACTGCTGAACCAACTAAGTGTACATGTTTGGGTACGGTTACACAAACTTATATAAACGTGCATTTCATTTGTGTGCAACAAGCTAAGTTTCGATTTAACGGTTGAAAGATATTAGCTTGAATCTAATCAGGTTTTCATTTAACGGTGAATATTGAATGCTTTGTTACCAAGGTAACTTAGATTGGAAACCCTAACTTGAAAGTATATATAAAGGAGAACTCTAGCAACGGGGAAACCTAATCCCCGCACCTTCTGTGTGATACTAGTTGTATTAGGTAGAGTCGATTCTCCTTTAACCTTAGGTTTCATCTCGAGACCTTGTAAGTTAACGACTTGAAGACTTCATTGGGATTGTGAAGTCAGGCCCAACTATTTTCTTTGTAGTTGCGTGATCTGATCTTACTGTTTCTATCGTATTAAGTACAATCGTAAGATTGGATTGAGATTGATTTCTCCGATAGGCAAGATATAAAAGAATCCACAAACACCTTCGTCTCATCGTTTGTGATTCCACAATATCTTCTTTTGCTAGTCGATTAAGATTATTGTGAGGTGATTGATAATTCTAGGTTGTTCTTCGGGAATATAAGTCCGGGATATCAATTGGTTCATGTTCACCTTGATTTATCAAAAGACGGAATAAAAACTCGTAGGTATTTCTGTGGGAGACAGACTTATCTATTACCGTATACTTTTATGTGTGATACATATTTTTTTATTAAAGTCTTCGACTTTGGGTCGTAGCAAATCTTAGTTGTGGGTGAGATCAGCTAAGGGAATAAAGTGCGTAGTATCCTGATGGGATCAGAGACGTAAGGAGCGCAACTGTACCTTGGGTCAGTGTGAGATTGATTGGGGTTCAACTACAGTCCAGACCGAAGTTAGTTTGTAGATGCTAGTGTCCGTAGTGGATTAATACAGTGTGTGTTCAATCTGGACTAGGTCCCGGGGTTTTTCTGCATTTGCGGTTTCGTCGTTAACAAAACTTCAGGTGTCTGTGTTATTTCTTTTCCGCATTATATTTTGTTATATAATTGAAATATCACAGGTTGTGCGTTGAATCAATCAATTGGGAAATCCAACCTTTGGTTGTTGATTGAAATTTATTGATCCTTGAACATTGGTCTTTGGTACCGTTCAAGTAGTTTTTCTTTTATTCAACCAGACTCGCATATTTCTATTTGCTTGAGTAAATATTGAATCGAGAAAGTGAGAATAACTTTGATATACTTTTATTAAGATTGAGTCTGACTGTCTAGTTGATTCTTTTAAAAGTATATTGGAGTTTGTCCATACAGATTGCTAAGAAAAATATTGGGTGTGGTTGTTAGACCCCCGCTTTTTCAATTGGTATCAGAGTAGGAAAACACGTTTAAAGACCTTATAAGTCTGTGTTTTCAGCGATCTGACTCTATGGACATGAATTATATCTTCATAAACATACCACCAGTCTTCGATTGCTCAAACTACTTATGGTAGAGTATGCGTGCTTTTCTTCAAACTCGTGATTTTCAAACATGGGTATGTGTTGTTAATGGCTATGATCCTCCGATTAATACAGAAGGCGATGTATCTATACCTAAGGATATTGGTAGATATAGTCCAGAATAAATCCTTGCTGCAAAGCAAAATTCTGACGGCTTAAATGCTATCATACATGCCATTACCCCAGATCTTCAGCATCATGTGACTACGTGCACAAAGTCTAAAGAAGCCTAGGATATCTTAGAAATCGTATTTGAAGAAAATACCAGTGAGAAAGAAACTAGGCTTCAAAACCTAAATTCTGATTGGGAAAACCTTCGTATGGCAGATGAAGAATCATTTGATGGGTTTAATCACAAAGTGTCTGAAATTTTTAATGCATCTTTTGCATTGGGTAAGACTATTCCTGAAATATTTTTGTTAAAGGGAGAGCAAAATGTGATCCGAGGAGCGCAAAAATCGTGGTTAACACACTAGATTGGACCGATTTAATATATTTCCTTGACTCGGAAAAAAATAACCTTAATAATACATCGACTCTTTACACGCTCACAAAAAAAGATTACCCTGAACTTTAAACTTCCGACAAATTTGCTTCATCGCCACTTTGGCAGCCACAACCACCGTCACTGCCATGACGCCACCGCCACCGCCACCGTTTTCTCAACCATGAACCATGGGAGAGCTAACGATCTAATTAGCAAGAAAGATATCGAAAATTCTCTCAAACATACCATCTATTCAATTAGGTATTCTCCGACGGAAAAAGAGATTCAATCAGATAAAAGACTTTGATTAATGAATTTCCAAAAAAACCTATAGAGGACCATTCAACTTTGATACAAGTTTTTTAAATTGTAGAATCCCTTGGAAAGGAGCTCATAAACTTTGTTACTTTAATAAGCAACTACAACTAAACAGATTGAAGAATAGCAATCTTATTCGATATCTTGGTCTTTCATTTTGCATTCGTACATGTTATAGGTAGGTATAAGTAGTTAGTCAGAAGGAGGCTAGTGGTGGTGTAGAGACATGGATAGAAGTTCATGAAACATACATCTTGGATAATTAGGTTAATCATTATCGTTAGGCTGTGACTGTGGGAAGAAACCGTGTGTTAACAAGGTTATTCTAGTCTGATTCATATAAACATTTTGAATCGTAACTGGTCAATGACTCGACTACAAATTTTGCACTCCTCGGATCGCATTTTGCTCTCCCTTTAACAAAAATCTTCCTGAAAAGGACATTGTGATGAAAATTCTCAAATCTCTGCCATCTAGATACGATTATAAGAAGCATGCCATATTTGAAGGGAATAATCTCGCAACGGTATCCATAAATACGCTGGTTGGGAAGCTAAAGATCTTTGATCATGAGCATACGTCCAAGTCTAGTAAGGATGTTGCTTTCAAAGCACTAAAGAACACTAAATTACTTGATAAAAGTAAAAGTGTGTACATCTCTGAAGATGATCTTTCTGAGGATGATTCATCAGATGAATATCTTGACAAGTCTGTCTCGTTGATTACAAGAGAGTTTAGGGATCTTCTTTTGAAGAGAAGTAAACGGTTCTCCAGAGATAAATCCAAGCCATCAGATAAACCTCATAATCGTGTTCCTCCTAAAAATAGGGATAATGATGAAACTGATGAAGAGGATATGCCTCAGTCCTTTAAGTGTAAAGGTTTCGGTCATTTTGCAAATGAGTGTCCAAATCGAAAGAAATACACTGGGAACAAAGGTCTTGCTGCAACTCTTGATGAAATGTCTGACAACTATGATTCTAATGAAGACGAAAAATCAAGTGTTGCACTTCTTTGTGAAAATATTGATTTTGATAATTGTAGGAATACATACATCAAACTTCATATTCTTTCAGAAGAAAACTCAGCCAATCTGGAAGATAAAATTGACCCTCCTGTTGGAAACTCTTTGTGTAATGTTTGAGGTTCCACTATGTGTCTAGAAGCTTGCATATCTCAGATGCCTGAATTATATCAAAGATTGACGTGCTCATATTGTTCACTCAAAAGTCATGAACTATCAAGTATAAACACAAATTGAGGCATGTCAACAAACTTCAATGAAGAGCAAATCGATTAGCAAAGAAGCTCAAACTTGCTCAAAATACCGCTGAGGTATGTAAGATTTTATCTTCGTCTAAGAAGTTAGTTTCCAAGGACAAAATAAGACCATTGGAGAGAAATTGTGGTCTAAGAAGTATGAGAAACAGGGTTCTATGAATTCCGATCAAAAGGGATATGATAAAAAAATTATTGTTCATCCCAGCACAACTTAAATTGTGTTGGTAAGGACATCTTGTCTCATGTTCCTGATTAAAAAGAGACAAGATCTTGCACACCTCAGGCTTTAAGAAAAGAAAATTCTATAGTTATCTTGATATTTTTCTTTTGTTTAAACAAAGTCTGGAATTCACGTTTCTTTTCACATCTAATTGATTTTGGAAAGAACTTCCCTGTTTAGTCAATAAAAAGAGGGTTAAAATAGACAATTCTGCCTTTTATAGGGTTGAGAGTTGTGTGTCCACGAACCTATGTGTTTATAGGTTTCGTAACCCTACATATCTATTCCTTCTCTGAAACTCTTTTCAATCAAAGACTGCTTGTTGAGTTTATTTTGTGATTTCCTCTCACAAACTCATACGCATATGGATACTCCAAGCATCATGTTTTCTGATGGAAAAGATGTTAATATGATTGTTAAACCATCAATCATAAAGGAAAAATAAAAATCTCGGACACCTTCAACTTTGAAAAGAAAAAGAAGGAATGTGAGGAAGCTAAGAGTTGTTCCTTCAAATTCTCAGAAGTTTTCTGATGTTCTTGAACAGTTAAAGGAGACAAGAAAGGAGATTCAGCAAATAAAGGCTTTTGTTTTGAGAACTCTTGAAATTCAGAAGGCCCTGGTTCGACATCTTTAGTCTAGAAGATTTGTTGGAATTGACTCCTTTCTTCACGAACCATATGTACCCGTGGCTGTTGACGACAAGGAGTTTGGGGCCGATAAAGAATTTTTCAGAGTCCTGGAAATCTTCTTATGAGAATTTTTTTCTTATATTTTAGGAAGAATAACTAGTTTTTGGAATAACCATTATTGTGATTACACATAGCTATGTCCAATGTTTTCATCTTCATTGTTTTAGGTTTATTTGTTTAAATTCTAAAATTGTTTGGAAGATAATTGTTGCAGTATTAATCTTTATGGTTATATATATTGCAATTTTTTATGGGACACGTGTGTTTGTGTCCGTGAACTATGATTGTCCCATACCTTGTCAAAAGCTAAGTCGTTCATTTGTCGATATGCATGTATTGATAAAAGAATGAATGAACATTTGACATTACAAAAGTTAAAGCCTTTTATGTCATATTTTGATGGAAGAAAGGATAAAACTTTTGTTTACGAGGATTATTTCTATTGTATGTCATTGTGCAAATAGTGATGGAAAATAGGATGAATCCTTGTCTATTCCGTAGTGTTGATCTTCCCTGATCCATATTTTTTATGTATATACTGTGCGTCTCCGTAAGTTCTCTTATGTTGAGCATTTCCGATTAAATTAATCATGGATTTCTTGTGGTTTATTTAATTGAGTATTTTTGGACTCAAATTCGTATTCGTATGTGATTTGTTATGTCCAAAGAAATCCTTATTTTCATGTGAAAGTAAGGTTACTCTTGTCGTTCTTTCGGGAATGACATTTTATGGGGGAGAGTTCTTAATTGAACTTGTGCTTAATTGCCAAATATTTCTGGGGAGTGCGGCTGTGGAATATTATAGGGGTTATCTTGTATCTTTATAAACTCCTTGATGAAAGCATCTAGCATCGGCTATATGATTGCATCTAAAAATTTGATACGTGCTTTCTTTTGGTCATGAAATGTCTCTATGGAAATTTCATTAGGATCCCACTAGTTTTCGCACATTTGCCAATTTTATTGACAAAAGGGGGAGAATTAATGTGTAGTTTGATAATATTTTTTGATGATGTTGTAGTAATGAGGTTCAAACTCTCGGACTTGTGAAGATTAAATTTAAAGATTTGATAAAATTATATATACAAAAATATTAACAATGGGTGCGAGAGGTAACCAAGACACTAGATTCCACTATTACGCAAAATTGAATGATAAATATTTCAAAACTCTATTCAATTCTTAAGTCCTCTTTTATCTTTAATTCACTATCAATCATACAGATTCTCAAACATTATTTGTAAACCTTAAGCATAGATTATCAAGAGATTAAACCAAGAATAACCTATCGAACTGAATAACAAATAATTAAGACAATCATTCAAATAATTTAAAACTCTGCAAAAGCAGCGATTAGGTGAATTATATAATTAAATGAAATAGTTACCCATTTATGTTGCGTGAATAGATTCCTCCATTGCCTTGGTTACGAGGTAATTAGCCGCTCATCATGTTGGAAAACCTCTCAAAATATTTCATTGATACTCAAAAATGGTTTACAAATGATGAGAATATGAGAAATACAATAAAACCGGGTTTGTAACAATTATATTTGTTACAAACCAGAGAACTACGACCCTCAGTGACAAAATAAGACTGCTGCAGCTGTGTCGCAAACGCTGTAGCAAATAAGTCTGCTTGATGTACGACCCACAGGTGTGAGTCGTTATTACTGTAGAAAAACGACTGCTGGTGCAGATCCGTTCTTCGTGTTCTTCATGTTCTTTAGCAGCAGCAGCAGCAGAAACCGAGTTTGGGAAAACTCGAATTTCTTCTTCTCTGGCTCTCCTCAGCCCCCCAGACTCTCAACACCCTTTCTACTCAACCCCAGCAACCTATTTATAGCCAACAGACCCATCGAATCTCGCTCATTCACTCCATATAATTCTCTTTAACTCGGCAGTAAAGAAAATATTTCTGGGAATATTTTCTTTCCTGTTTCATCTTCTCACGCGTTTTCAAGCCTCCAAATTACCATATTTAACTCCTTCACGCTCCAACAGGCTGTGAGGGTCTTCCATGCACGCACAAAACATGTTGAATCTTCTCAAAATCACGTGAAACCCGTGATATACACGAACTTCCCTGTTTTCAACCCGTGAATTGTTTAGCTGATTCTAGCCAATTCTGGTCGAACCAAACGCCCACAGTGTGCTTAATAGGCCATATCACAACTATCTACCAAAAATCAGCTATTGAATCTCCCTAGAACACGTTCAACATTTCGATCAAAAATCTGCAGAAGTGTTCTCCATTTTCCCGCCAAAAACAAAATTCAAATGGAGAAGATGACCTCCCCCTAATCCTGTACTGGGGTGCGAATAGAAGATTCCTTTTGGGGTGACCTGGGGTGCCCCTTAGTAATTGAGGTGCCCCTTATCCAACGGTGAGAGTCCGAATAACACGTGTCCTCCGGGGCTTTTACCAACTTTTCGAGCCGAATTTTCCAAAAAATGTTTATTTTCCGAAGGTGCCTACAAACACATAAAACACCAAAATTAGTACAAACTCGAGTGCCAACAATATATATTATTGAGATCAAATTAAACACAAAAATGTGTCTATCATAGTTCACACTACAAATACATATGGTTTTCGGACCATTATGTAAGGGGAGTGGTTTCCATGTGAGATGGAGTATTGACTAAGGGGGAGTGATACATATCACCATAGTATTGTTGTTGAAGTTGTGATACAATGAACTTTGATGTTGTGTAATAATACTATGACATTGTGTAACAATGATTGAGAATTCTTGTTTTCTCATTGTTATAGATATGAATTTTCAACAACGATGATAATAAACTTACAACCTTTGGGATCATTGGAGTACTTGGAAGTGACGAAGATTTCGAGTAATGTTGAAGAACCAAGGAGATCAGGCATGTGGAACAGAAACTACAAAAGTTTATTTATCTATTTTTGTATTTCATATGTATTGATAGTTTTGTCACTAAAATTGACAAAGGGGGAGATTGTTAGAGCACTGCTCGGTCGAACTCGCATGCGTTGCTATCTCAAGCATGTTTGTCAATGTTAATGATCAAAACTATAAGTCTTGATTTCTAGTCTACTTATAGATAAGTCTCGGACTAGGACATAAAGTGTAGTTGAGCTCAAGACTCCATGGAGATCATCATACAAAGACGAAGAACTACTCAAGGAACTGTTGGAACTTCATCGACTAAAAGGTATGTGGAGACTTGAACTTATCTATCACTCAAAAGTCTATCTACTCTACCTCCTATCTTGAGACAAAAGTCGTATTGCTATATAGACTTTGATTATACACATTTGCTATTTCGAGCCGAGTTTATCTCGCTTATCTATTTCTCGAAATATGTGTTGGTAAGATTTCGCTTTGGCCAAGTTCATCTTCACTAGTGACGAAAATCATATTAGTTTCAATTATTTGAAAATCGCTTCGACGAAAAATAGCTTGTGAACAACAACTATATAACGTCCTCTAAGAATGTTTCAATGATTGAAATGAGAGTTTAGAATATATAACCTTGGAAGGATATAAACATTGTATGGTAACACATACGTGTGTAAGTCCTTATTCCTTGAATCAAAGTATGCGTACTTTGCTGCTTAGGAAAACCGGAACTAAATTCCGCGTACCAGTAAGCGCACTATCGGAAGTTCACATCCCAAGAATTTTTGCTGGAGTTTGTGAACTGAAAACAAACTTATTCCGGGTCCTTAAGTCCGCGTGCCAGTATGCGTACTTAAGTTGGTTATTTTCTAAAAACGGTTTTTCGTGAACTTAAACTTATATAAACTAAGGAATGCATACTTGCAAACCGTGGCTATAAAGTTCATGAATTGATTTGAGTGAATCAAATCGTTTTTGCTTCGATTGTGTCTTGTATAATTCTATAAGATCTAAGCAATTGAACAACTCTCTATCTAGTTCATTTGAGTCATTTGAACTAGTTTTGGTAAAGAAGAATATGGTTGATATGGAAGTTCTCATATGGCTAACCATCTGGTTGACTACTGTTGAACCAACTAAGTGTACATGTTTGGCTACGGTTACATAAACCTAAATAAATGTGCATTTCATTTGTGTGTAACAAGCTAAGTTTCTATCTAACGGTTGAAAGATATTAGCTTGAATCTAATCAGGTTTTCATCTAACGGTGAATATTGAATGCTTTGTTACCAAGGTAACTTAGATTGCAAACCCTGATTTGAAAGTCTATATAAAGGAGAACTCTAGCAACTGGGAAACCTAATCCCTTTCTGTGTGATACTAGTTGTATTATCTAGAGTCGATTCTCCTTTAACCTTAGGTTTCTTCTCGAAACCCTGTAGGTTAACGACTTGAAGACTTCATTGGGATTGTGAAGCCAGACCCAACTATTCTCTTTGTAGTTGCGTGATCTGATCTTGATGTTTCTATCGTATTAAGTACAATCGTAAGATTGGCTTGAGATTGATTTCTCCGATAGGCAAGATATAAAAGAAGTCACAAACACATTCGTCTCATCGTTTGTGATTCCGCAATATCTTCTTTCGCTAGTTGATCAAGATTATTGTGAGGTGATTGATAATTCTAGGTTATTCTTCGGTAATATAAGTCCGGGTTTTCAATTGGTTCCTGTTCACCTTGATTTATCAAAATACGGAACAAAAACTCGTAGGTATTTCTGTAGGAGACACATTTATCTATTACCGTAGACTTTTCTGTGTGGTACAGATTTGTTTATTAAAGTCTTCGACTTTGGGTCTTAGCAACTCTTAGTTGTGTATGAGATCAGCTAAGGGAATCAAGTGCGTAGTATCCTGCTGGGATCAGAGACGTAAGAAGCGCAACTGTACCTTGGATCAGTGTGAGATTGATTGGGGTTCAATTACAGTCCATACCGAAGTTAGTTTGTAGTAGGATAGTGTCTGTAGCGGCTTAATACAGTGTGTGTTCAATCTGGACTAGGTCCCGGAGTTTTTCTGCATTTGTGGTTTCCTCTTTAACAAAACTTGTGGTGTCTGTGTTATTTCTTTTCCGTATTATATTTTGTTATATAATTGAACTATCACAGGTTGTACGTTGAATCAATCAATTGGTAAATCCAACCTTTGGTTGTTGATTGAAATCGATCGATCCTTGAACATTGGTCTTTGGTACCGTTCAAGTAGTTTCTCTTGTATTCAATCAGACTCGCGGCTTTCTGTTTCCTTGAGTAAGTATTGAATCAAGAAAGTGAGATATAACTATTTGATATACTTTTATTAAGATTGAGTCTGACTGTCTAGTTGATTCTCTTAAAAGTATATTGGAGTTTGTCCATACAGACTGCTAAGCAAAATATTGGGTGTGGTTGTTAGACCCCCACTTTTTCAATTGATATCAGAGCAGGTAAAGACGTTTAAAGACTTTATAAGACTGTGTTTGTAGCGATCTGACTCTATGGACAGGAATTTTATCTCCATAAACGTACCACCAGTCTTCGATGGCTCAAACTACTTATGGTGAAAAATTGCTATGAGTGCTTTTCTTCAAGCTCGTGATTTTCAAACATGGGTACGTGTTGTTAATGGCTATGATCCTCCGGTTAATACAGAAGGCGATGTATCTATACCTAAGGATATTGATAGATATAGTCCAAAATAAATTCTTGCTGCAAAGCAAAATTCTGACGACTTAAATGCTATCATACATTCCATTACCCCAGATCTTCAGCATCATGTGACTACGTGCACAAAGTCTAAAGAAGCCTAGGATATCTTAGAAATCGTATTTGAATATAATACCAGTGAGAAAGAAACTAGGCTTCAAAACCTAAATTCTGATTGGGAAAACCTTCGTATGGCAGATGAAGAATCATTTGACGAGTTTAATCACAAAGTGTCTGAAATTTTTAATGCATCTTTTGCATTGGGTCTATTCCTGAAAAGGACATTGTGATGAAAATTCTCAGATCTCTGCCATCTAGATACGATTCTAAGAAGCATGCCATCGTTGAAGGGAATAATCTCGCAACGCTATCCAGAAATACGCTAGTTGGGAAGCTAAAGATCTTTGATCATGAGCATACGTCCAAGTCTAGTAAGGATGTTGCTTTCAAAGCACTAAAGAACACTAAATTACTTGATAAAAGAAAAAGTGTATACATCTCTGAAGATGATCTTTCTGAGGCTGATTCATCAGATGAAGATCTTGACAAGTCAGTCTCGTTGATTACAAGACAGTTTAGGGATCTTCTTTTGAAGAGAAGTAAACGGTTCTTTAGAGATAAATCCAAGCCATCAGATAAACCTCATAATCGCGTTCCTCCTAAAAATAGAGATAATTATGAAACTGATGACGAGGATATGCCTCAGTGCTTTAAGTGTAAAGGTTTTAGTCATTTTGCAAATGAGTGTCCACATCGAAAGAAATACACTGGGAACAAAGGTCTTGCTGCAACTCTTGATGAAATGTTTGACAACTATGATTCTAATGAAGACGAAAAATCAAATGTTGCACTTCTTTGTGAAAATATTGATTTTGATAATTGTAGCAATACATACACGCTTTGTATCCACACAAATAATTTTTTGGACCATTTTATAAGATATTGTTCCATTGACTGTAAGCTTTGTAACAACCCATCATATATCTAGTTCTGACTTGAATTGAAGGTCTCATTATTAAAAGCAAATTTTCACAAAATGCAAAGGCGGCGGTACACGCTTGTATCAACAAAAATGAGGAACAATATTTTTTGGATCATTTTGTAAGATATTGTTCCATTGACTGTAAGCTTTGTAACAACCATCATTTATCTAGTTCTGACTTGAATTGAAGGTCTCATTATTAAAAACTAGTTTTCACAAAATGCAAAGGCGACGGTACACGCTGGTATCCGCCAAAATGAGGCAAAATATTGTTGTGATTATATTGTAAGATATTGTTCCATTGACTGTAAGCTTTGTAAGAAATCATCATTTCTCTAGTTTTAACTTGAATTGAAGGTCTCATTATTAAAAGCTAGTTTTCACAAAATACAAAGGCGGCGATACACACTTGTATTTGCAAAAATGAGGCAAAATATTTTTTGGATCATTTTGTAAGATATTGTTCCATTGACTGTAAGCTTTGTAACAAGCCATCATTTCTCTAACTATGACTTGATTTGAAGGTCTCATTATCTAAAGGTAGTTTTTCACAAAATGCAGAATTGGTGGTAGAAGCTTTGTATTTGTAAAAATGAGGCAAAATATTTTTTGGATCATTTTAAAAAATATTGTTCCTTTGATTGTAATCTTTGTAATTAGCCATAATTCTCTAGTTCTGACCTGAATTGAAGATCTCATTAGCAAAAGTGAGTTTCTACAAAAATGCAAAGGCGGCGGTACATGCTATGTATTCGTAAAAATAAGGAAAAATATTTTTTGGATCATTTTATAGGATATTGTTCCATTGAGTGTAAGCTTTGTAACAACCCATCACATATCTAGTTCTGACTTGAATTAAAGGTCTCATTATTAAAACCTAGTTTTCACAAAATGCAAAGGCGGCGGTACACGCTTGTATCAGAAAAAATGAGGAACAATATTTTTTGGATCATTTTGTAAGATATTGTTCCATTGTATGTAAGCTTTGTAACAAGCTATCATTTCTCTAGTTCTGATTTGATTTGAAGGTCTCCTAATCTAAAGCTAGTTTTTCAGAAAATGAAAAACTAGTGGTACAAGCTTTGTATTTGCAAAAATGAGGCAAAATATTTTTTGGATCATTTTATAAAATATTGTTCCTTTGACTGTAAGCTTTGTATTTAGCCATAATTTCTCTAGTTCTGACCCAAATTGAAGATCTCATTCGCAAAAGTGCGTTTCTACAAAAATGCAAAGGCGACGGTACACACTTTTTATCAGCAAAAATAAGGCAAAATATTTTTTTGATCATTTTATAAGATATTGGTCCATTGACTGTAAGATTTGTAACAACCCATCATGTATCTAGTTCTGACTTGAATTGAAGGCCTCATTATTAAAAGTGAAAACTACAGGGAGACCCATTTTTCAGAATTTTCCCACTGTGAAACCCACGCCCAGAAATCTTCAGGTGCGCACCCATTCTCGGTGATAGAATTATGCACAGACCCATAATTTTGAGAAATTTTATTTTCGTTTTTCTTCTTTCCAATCACCCTGATTCATCTCAGATCTCATATCTATGTTCTTCTCTTGATATAGACAGCTTCATCACCATCTTAATCTTTGATTTCCAGTAAATGGACGAAGAAGAATCGATATTTTTAGTTATCAAAGTTGAATCTGAAGATTCAATCGTTATCAACAAATATGAAGATTCAATCGTTATTAAAGATTTTGAAGGATTAAGAAATGGTTTGAAGTGAATTAGAACTCAAGTCAAGGACTGATGGGTGTATCTCGAATTTGATTTATGACAGTGAAGAGAAGGAAGTGATTAGTGGTGTTTATATCCCAACGAGAGTTGTTCTTGAGAGAAAGAGAACTCGATTGATGAGTTTGTTCACATGGGTATATGTTAAATTTGTACAGTGAGGTTCTTGTACTTGATAATGGGTTCGACTAAAAATGGTGTTGGTTGGCAGAGATGGGTTAGAGATGCATCTGATTTAGGTTAGAATCTGGTTGGATTTGATTTCAAATTCAAGGAGAAATGACATCTACTGTTGATTTCAATGTTGTTGTGGTTCAGATAGGCAGGATTAATAAGAGATGTTGTTGGTGGCAGTACTGGATTCGAAAGGATATAAAGTTGGCCTTGCAGGAAGTTTGTGTTGCTGCTTCCAGTTGTTGTTGCTGCAATGGCAGAATTGGAGATAATGGTCGATGAGAATTTGGTGAATAGTGATATGAACCACTGCATGAAGTCTTTGGTGGGTCATCAGGACGTTGATGGTGATCGACCCCATGTTTCTGCTGGTGGCGGTTGTTAATATTCTTGGTAGATGGCGAGAATATGAAACGCATCACAATCTTCCTAAACCGATCAAATAGCTTCATGGAAGAGAAATTGTTATTTATTTTACTAAGTTGCCTAATGTTGTTGTTGTTGTCGTTGTCGTCGTCGTCGACGCTGTTTTTGTTATGGGTGTTGCTGCTTTTAGGTGCGAACCTAGAAGAATGTAAAGGGACTTGTCGTGATGAACTAGTGATTAGATATTAACAAAGAATCTTTGCCTTTGAGGTGGTCTGTGTTGAAATATATTCCCCATATACAAGATATCAAGGTAACCGTACGTGAAGAGAAGATACCGAGGTGTCCGTGCAATGTCCATGAAGAGAAGATATTAGACGATAATTACAGATTACAAGATCAAAATTATTAAATATAATCTTTATATTTTACTAAATATTTACCTAGTCAAGATATTTTAGTTAAGGTATTATCTTCTTAGGTTTAGTCATATCACACTATCAATAAGAGCGTGAATGTAAATGTAAAGTTATCCCAGCACAATGATTCTGGAGATCAATCTAATTCACCCTACGGGGTTCCTCAGTGGACGTAGGCGTTAGTGCCGAACCACTTTAATCATTGTCTTCTTTGATTTAATTTCCGTCTAATCGATGATCCGACTCAATGATGCGCATAATTTATTATGGTATCAGAGCGGGTAGATCCGCTCGAATCGCTTCCGCTACAAAATTAAAATCTTCGTTTTTCGCATCTAAGCATCTTTTTTGTTTTGAGTTTGATGTTTACATGGTGCTTGATATTTTCACTGCTTCCCAGATTTCTTAGGGTTAGCATCTTAAATCACGGGGAAGTTCAAAACTTTATTTTCCCTGTTATCAGAATTGGGTATCAAACTTTTGAAGAGGATTTGTTTCAGTATTCACAGTTTGTTTACATCTAAACTAATCAATGCTCTTTCTGTTCTTAAATCATCAAACAGTAAAGACATGGTATAGTGTTCACGTCTTTTTTTGCATATAAGATTTGTGGGTTCTATAATATTCATCTCCTATTTTTATACTTCTGGTCAATATCACGCCGGAAATCTTAATTTATTTTTGATAATATTCTTTTTATTTGTGGTGTTACAAATTATTCAACCACACATTAATATTGGCTCTCATCTATAACCGTGACTAATGGGAATCCATTAAGTCAAATGAGTTATTTTTGGTATTTTTGGTTGTTACTGGTTGTCAAATCTTTTTTTTAATCTTTTGTTACTGGTTGTTATCAACCACGACTCTATCAATCTATCATGATCTTGTCCCATTTTTTTTTGGGATATATTAAGGGTTGATTCATTAACTCACGATCCATTTATCATGGGTTTCTTTAAAATCTTTCGAAATCAGTTTTCAGTCACGAAAACTCATCTAATGTGTCTATATTTTGATCATTATCCAGGATCTCCAAGATCTTACAATTCGCTGCTTGCTCTAATTTTATGAGCCAATATTCCTTAAATAACAGATGTATGTATCACGTCTCAACTCTTTCCATATTTTCTGAGAAATATTCATCCGATTCCGAAATATCATTCCATTTTCGAGAATATCTCATTTCTTATGAAAATATTCACCAATATCATTTGGGATATATTTATCACAATTTAGAATCCATTAATCACTATATGGATCTAACACCAAGATCGAAATCGCTATCGTCTGGTAGATGATATAATATATATTTTTTAGATCTTTATCCAAGATCTTATTTTAACATAAACTATCAATCACTGTGTTCATCTTTACACTTTTGCAGAACCAATGATATTCAAATTCCACTGTTGGATATCCCTATGGATACGTTAATTATCTTGTTGTCAAATCGATTAAGTCGCATATTCGGCAATTGATTTTATTTGCAGATCGAAATCAATTATCTTTTTGTTTCATTGTCGAGACCTTTTTTTTTCTTTTTGGTCTTTTAGAAACTCATTTACTCTCCAGAATTATTGTGCTGGGATGTTTCCAAAATTATTATGCGTCTCCAATCAAGATCAGATCATCTTAGCTTCCGAATCTTTCCAAATGGGTTTTTTTTACCATTTTGTGTTCACTTTATAGGAGTCTCTTCGAAGTTCATTAATGTTTCTCAACATGAATTTCTCGTATGGTTATTAATTAACAATCAAGTCCATTGGCCAATCAAGCCAATTCTCCGTAAAATACCTACATATATACTCCGCAGTTATCATTTTGCTGCTTCTGCTATCGCGGCTTTCTTTTATTCAACTATCGTGGCCTGTCATCGAAGATCAAATACCACGGTCAATAATCAAAGTTCAAGCTACAAGACATTTTATTGAGATGGTTCAAGTTAAACACTTCAAAACATTTTCGTGTTTAAATTGAGGGGGGGTGTTGAAATATATTCCCCATATACAAGATATCAAGGTAACCATACGTGAAGAGAAGATACCGAGGTGTCCGTGCAATGTCCATGAAGAGAAGATATTAAAAGATAAATACAGATTACAAGATCAAATTATTAAATGTAATCTTTATATTTTCCTAAATATTTACCTAGTCAAGATATTTTAGTTAAGGTATTATCTTCTTAGGTTTAGTCATATCACACTATAAATAAGAGCGTGAATGTAAATGTAAAGTTATCCCAGCACAATGATTCTGGAGATCAATCTAATTCACCCTACGGGGTTCCTCAGTGGACGTAGGCGTTAGTGCCGAACCACTTTAATCATTGTCTTCTTTGATTTAATTTCCGTATAATCGATGATCCGTCTAATATATCTACATTTAGATCATTATAATGATATTTCTCAAAATCAAAAAGATATTAATAAATTGAAATAATCTTGGCTTGAACGATGGCAACAAAATATTCATGGACATTGCACGGACACCTCGGTATCTTCTCTTCACGTACGGTTACCTTGATATCTAGTATATGGGGAATATATTTCAACAGTCTGTACATTATATTCTTCTTTCACTCTCTCTCTAATGAAATTTCTCACCGGGAAATGTAATTCTCATCATTTCTCTCGTTATCCTTCTTAAATAGAGAGAAAAGTTAGGGGGAGATACAGGAATTAGCTAAGTATTCCCCTTCTCTAAGTTTTTGAATGATTAGAAAGTAGAACATGGATGTATTGTGTGCAGTATTGTGAAAATGAAGGTGTGAATAGTGATGCATAACAAGTTATGCATCTACAAAATTTGTTGCATAACTTGTTATGCAGTGGAGAAAATGGTTGCATAATTCGTTATGCGTCTGCAGAATGTGTTATGCATCTTTTTTGGTGGCTTCATAATAGTTATGTATCAAGTTTTCGAAAATTTTGCCTAAAATGATGATCACCTCCGATTTTTTCATGAAAAACAAAAAATTGATATTCTTGTTTGTACTCGTTGATGCATAACCCGTCATGCAAATGCATAATCCATCATGCAGACATTTTTAATAATTTCATAAAATTATGGGTGTCACGGAAATAATTATGGGTGTCACGGTACCTAAAATTAATTGTGGTTGGTTTTTTTTAATATATTTTTTAAATAATAATAAAAAAATAATATATTTTTTTAATATATTTTTTTATTCAAAAAGGGATTGGAGCGCAGCTAGTTGCTCGGCTCCTGTCTTTGGTTCGTGCTGAAAATGAGCTTGACTCATTATTTATTTAGATATGATACTACCGTTGATATTTTCATAATTAATTTATTAATTTTCCTAATATGTAATAAGAAATAAATGGATATTTATAGACAAATCAGATTGGGCTTCGCCCTGCCCTGTAGTTGATAATATAAAATAAAATATTATTTTTTTTGGGTCTGCGCATAATTTTCCCTTTTTAAAAACCAGTTTTCACAAATTGCAAAGGCCACTTCACGCTTGTATCCGCAAAAATAAGGCAAAATATTTTTTGGATCATTTTGTAAGATATTGTTCCATTAACTGTAAGTTTTGTAACAACCATCATTTATCTAGTTCTGACTTGAATTGAAGGTTTCATTATTAAAAACTAGTTTTCACATAATGCAAAGGCGGCGCGGTACACGCTGGTATCCGCAAAAATAAGGCAAAATATTTTTTTGATCATTTTATAAGATATTGGTCCATTGACTGTAAGCTTTGTAACAACCCATCATTTATCTAGTTCTGACTTGAATTGAAGGTCTCATTATTAAAAAACAGTTTTCACAAATTGCAAAGGCATTGGTTCACGCTTGTATCTGCAAAAATAAGGCAAAATATTTTCTGGATCATTTTGTAAGATATTGTTCCATTGACTGTAAGCTTTGTAACAACCATCATTTATCTAGTTCTGACTTGAATTGAAGGTCTCATTATTAAAAACTAGTTTTCACAAAATGCAAAGGCGGTGGTACACGCTGGTATCCGCAAAAATGAGGCAAAATATTTTTTGGATCATTTTGTAAGATATTGTTCATTCATTGTAAGCTTTGTAACAACCATCATTCCTTTAGTTCTGACTTGAATTGAAGGTCTCATTATTAAAAACTAGTTTTCACCAGATGCAAAGGCGGCGGTACACGCTTGTATCTGCAAAAATGAGGCAAAATATTTTTTGGATTATTTTGTAAGATACTAGAGTTTTATAATAATCTTATTTTTGTTTATGACGCTTTTGTAGCAATTTTCCTCTTTTCCTCGTCCATGTAAGAAAGGGATCAGTGGTTGTACCTTTGAATAATAGTACAGAACCCATTGTAAAAAAATACTCCCTCCGTTTCTAAAAAATAGGCTTGTTTCCTTATTTGGGAATGTCAAAAAAATAGGCTTGTTTTCATATATGAAAAGTCAAATGCTATGATTTTATTAATATACCCATAGAGGGGACCACTTCTCTCTCTACCTTTTCTCTCTTTATACAAAAAAGGAACCACTTTTTCTCTCCTTTCTCTAATATCAAATGAGAGGGGACCAAAGGATAGCTTAGGAAAAAACATGAAAAAGTGGCTACAATGATTTTTTTTTTTTTTGATAGGCTAAAGCCGGACCCAGGCCCTACCCAAATCCAGCCAGCTGGACTAGCCCCCTGCTAGACCCAACCCCGCCAACCCCTCTATACAACTAATTTAAATACAAACCTCTACTACGGTGGGGATCGAACCCCTGACTTCCTCCTTACCGGAGTTGATGGGATACCACTGAGTTATGCTTTTGGATCCAGCAATGATTAGTTTTCTTAATTTTTGTGAAAATCAAACAAGCATATTTTTTAAAACGGATGGAGTAGTAACCAACCTTTTCAACTGCAACAAGTATGCATAAAAATTAGTAAATTAAAAGATCACCCAAGGGATTCCTTGAATAACAGAAAGCTAAAATTTGTGATGAACTAGAAAGCTAAAATTTGTCAAGACATATAACAATCAAAGAAAAACTTGTTAACACAAATAACAATAGGCTCTTTATCAAACCACTGCCAATTTTAGACGTTATGTCATGAACTAGAAATAACTCGAGCCTTAACGTCACGGCATGACACGGACTTTTATTTTTAGTCTAAATGATTGAAATACTACAAACTATAATAAGACTTATTTTGATCCATGAGAACCGGTAGTTATAAGAATCTTAGATATTATTCATCCAAATATTTACAAATTCGGTTACACTTGTAATTAATTAGAATAATAATTTCTGATAAAAATATCAAGTCAATTTGTTTTATTTTGTCCTAAAATATTATTTTTTAGTCGACCCAAAATTGGTGGTCTTTGATATTGTTTTTTGTTTCAACCCAAAACTCAGACGATATTTCAACCCAAAATTTACGCAAACCTTTATTTCCCTTCCCCTAAAATTACTTACTTTCTCAAAACTAACAACTTCCCACAAAAAATCTCACAGATCCCCACTGCGTTTTTGATTTTCACTCCACATGAGTTAATAAAACCGTTCAAAATTTCAAGTGATGCAGATGAAATGAATGGATTTTGAACACATTATTCTTGATTTTCCATCTCACGTCTACTGAAAATTTAAGATACCAGATTTGTGATTCATGGTTCAGGAGAAAATATGCAAAATCCATTATGTAACTGTGATCTTTGCACATATATCAATTGCAGGGGTGGATTCATATGAATGAAAATGGTAATTATGATTCATTGCACCAAATGTCTTCATATTAATTTCAAAACAATTTTGTGCTTTGGTTTGTTTCTCATCTAGGCATGTTATAGGATTTTGTTCTTTATAAATAATTTATGTCTTTTTATTTAATTTGCTTCTTGATTCATGATTTATTTAAAAAGATAATTGGTAATCATGAATTTTCTCTATAATTGGTCATCATGGATCAAAAATAATAGTTAGTTTTCATTTAAAATTTTGTGATTATTGATTTTTAAGATTTTTGGTGTATTATTTATTTATTCAAATATTTATTTATTTGTAGATGGAGAATATAATGTAAAAAAATCAAATGGTGAGATAATTAAAGCTAATGCTCTTAAAAGAAAATCACATTTAATTTAAGTTTTATTTATGATCTTAATTATGAGAAAACCCACTCAAAGTATATTCATGATGAAAAGAGGTTACAATTTTTATATCCGTCAGATGTCTTTGGCTGGGATGAGATTGGGATGGTTGGATGCAACGTTTGTCTCTAAAATGTTATTCGTCCGTCGAAAGCTCAAAAACCTATTTTGTTTTGTATTATAGATTGTTCCATTGATCGTAAGCTTTGTAACAAACCATCATTTCTCTAGTTCTAACTTGAATTGAAGGTCTCATTATTAAAAGCTAGTTTTCATAAAGTGCAAAGGCGGCGGTGCATGCTTGTATCCGCAAAAATGAAGCAAAATATTTTTTGGATCATTTTGTAAGATATTGTTCTATTGACTGTAAGCTTTGTAACAAGCCATCATTTCTCTAGTTTTGACTTGATTTGAAGGTTTCTTTATCTAAGTCTAGTTTTTCACATTATGCAAAAGTGGTCGTACAAGCTTTGTATTTGCAAAAATGAGGCAAAATATTTTTTGGATCATTTTATAAGATACTGTTCCTTTGACTGTAGGCTTTGTAATTAGCCATATTTTTTTAGTTCTGACCTGAATTGAAGATTTCATTAGCAAAAGTGAGTTTCCACAAAAATGCAAAGGCGGCGGTACACGCTTTTATCTGCAAGAATAAGGCAAAATATTTTTTGGATCATTTTATAAGATATTGTTCCATTGAGTGTAAGTTTTGTAACAATCCATCATTTATCTAGTTATGACTTGAATTGAAGGACTCATTATTAAAAATTAGTTTTCACAAAATGCAAAGGTGGCGGTACACGCTTGTGTCCGCAAAAATGAGGCAAAATATTTTTTGGATCATTTTGTAAGATATTGTTCATTGACTATAAGCTTTGTAACTCTAGTTATGACTTGAATTGAAGGTTTCATTATTAAAAACTAGTTTTCACCAGATGCAAAGGCGGCGGTGCACGCTTGTATCCGCAAAAATGAAGCAAAATATTTTTTGGATCATTTTGTAAGATATTGTTCCGTTGATTGTAAGATTTGTAGCAACCCATCATTTCTCTAGTTCTGACTTGATTTCAAGGTTTCTTTATCTAAACCTAGTTTTTCACTAAATGCAAAAGTGGTGGTACAAGCTTTGTATTTGCAAAAATGAGGCAAAATATTTTTTGGATCATTTTATAAGATATTGTTCCATTGAGTGTAAGCTTTGTAACAATCCATCATTTATTTAATTATGACTTCAATTGAAGGTCTCATTATTAAAAACTAGTCTTCAAAAAATGTAAAGGCGTGGCTATGAGAACACTTTGAAAAATATGCCCCCGTTTGTTGTTCACTAAAAGCTAGTGATCCTCTAGTAGCTCGGATTTGACGTTGGTGCACTGGATATACGATTCAGCAACCCCTATCTGCATTGATGGATGACGAAAAATCCATCACTTTTCGTCCCTGGACACAAATTCCCGAAGGTGTGGCTAAGTTTCACTCCTTTTCCTAAACGAATGATGTTGTACTTCTTCTCGAAGGTCGTGACTACTTATCTGAGGCGGAAGCTACGTATATATTTAGCAGTTCTCCAGGTCGTATTTTGAGTTTAGAAAGTTGCGGTGACTTCATTGTATATAATCTTACAATGTTGACAAAACTGCTCGTCAGATGGGGTTCGGCCAGGATATCCCTTTCCGTAAAGGACCGTCTACATTCTGTAGAATCCAGCGAAATCTTGGTATTGTAAACGGTTTCAAGAAACTTTACTTTCTTTCATACTCAAAGGATCAACACATTGTGGTAGATAAACGTACTCTTGATCATGAGTATGGGCATTTCGCTTCAGTCCTTATTGATATAAATTTTGCTGAGCTCAAGACAGATGCAATTCACGTAACAGTGGGTGGTTTGGATTTGTGGCAGAATTTTGAGATTCAGAAAAATCCTAATTTTTTTCCAAGTGTAAGCTTATTGGTCGTTCTGATTCGGAATGCCGAAAGAAACCAAAGAACAATGCTAACAACGTTCAAGTTCAGAGTGTAGCTCAAGGTCATAAGAATGGAGCTGATATTGGGGGTCGTAAGGTTTCTAATGGTGACAATGAATGACAAGAAGATGGACGTAATAAAAAAGGAAAGAATGCTCCAGTCATTCCTTTTGTTCATGAAGTTGTAAATACATATGACGTTCAACACATTGGTAAACAGCAAGCCAAAATGACACAAGGTAAGGCGCAAGTTGAACAAGATGATGAACTATCTAATGTTGTGCATGGTCAGCATGGGGGTGTATCCAATGCATCTTTAGTAGATGAGGTTGTTGGGTTGAGCGTTGACGAGCATACTGCTATGGAGCTTAAAAAAAGGGAAGAAGAATTAGCAAGATTGCTGAAGGCGCGTGAGGATTTGGAGAGAGATCTGGCTTCATATTCTGGAGTGTTATCTCCGAATAAATTTGGAGTTTTACAAGATGAGGTTTCTTTAACAGAGTCCAAGGAAGACACGACAGCTGCAACTAATGTTTGCTCGGATTCTAGTTCTGGCAGCAAAAATCCACAGTTAACAAAAGTGGAAAATGAAGTTTTTTGTTCTATTAAAAAACTTGATAATCAACAAAAGTTTTTGCATGATTTAACTTTTCGAAAGGAGTATATCAAGGAAATACAAAGAATGAAGAGTCCAAAGAAGAAAAATAAAGGAGGTGGAAACGCTTAATCTCTTTGTTGAGAGTAGGTTTGCTGGAGCGCTTAAAAGAGTGAAGCAATTTAGGCTTCTAGTCTTTTTTACTTCTTTCCTCTTTGATTATTTTTTCAGTTAAAAGCTTCTAGAATTTTATGACTTTTACTTTCGTTATTTATTTTAACCCCTTTGGTTTATGGGGGTGGGGAGGCCATTTGCCTCCTGCTTGTAATTACGTTTTTTTGCTTAATAAACTTTTTGACTTGGCAAAAAAAAAAAAATCAAAGGATCAGCCGCGTATCTCCTAGAGCTCGAACTTATTGCTAGAATGACTTGTGAGTATAAGTAATATCATACAAGATATTCCAGAATAGGATGTAATTATCACTTCCTGTGAGCCAAGCCCTAAACATTCATCTCCTTGCATAAAACAAGTAAGTATTCCTCTATTTTAATGATTTTCATGACTTAATCATGTCTTTTTAGAACTTAACTGAATGGTTTTCTTTTTAGTCTGGTCGTTCCATTCGTGCTCGAAGCGAAATTAATTCCCAGGTGGACGACATGGGAACAAACAGAAGTATGGATCGTCTTGAGCTTGGTGTGACAGAAAACCATTCCTCGCCTCCTTTTGGAATTCCGCCGGTAAGAACCATTCTCTTTTTACACGTATAAGTTCTTTGATTCATTGTTGGTACAAAAGTGGTCAAGCCTTGGAGACGTCCTTTTACTTGAGTACTCGTCAGAAACTTTCAGATCCGATAGACTTGCATAGAATGGGATGTAGAATCTTCATACGATGTCGGATTTGAGATCCGACCCCAATTTGAAAGAAAAAAGAATTATCTATTCAACGCAAAAAGAATGACCTGATTCCGAGTTATTTAGGTCAGTCAACCAGTCATGTACTTTTGTCATCAGGAATCCCGTATAGAATTTCAGGAGTGTTTCAGATTGCACCTATCTCAGTTTTGTGACCACATCTTTTAACTCGCTAGCCAGTTTGATGATCCCTTTGGATATGTTGTAGCATAGATATAGGGTAACATATTTTCTCAAGGGAGTACCCCAAAATTCCTTGTGAATTATCTGCAAAAGCCAATTCCTTGGATGGATGTCTAAGCGGTTGAAAGAGTCGGCAGTTAGCATGTTTTCACATGACAATGTACAACAATCCTAATTGTAAGGGGATTCATGTATTTGTTGAACCCCTCCGTGTTCCGACGCCTCAAGTACGACTCGTATAGAATTATGACTTCATTACCCTTCCTTATATTAGTATAAGACGTGGCTTTGGTCTCTGTAAGTCGTAGTCCTGCCCGTGGAAGGAATATACACTTTCATCCATTCGTAAAATACTAACTTGCCCCCTTTTTTTTGCACCTTCATACCTCGACATACCTTGTTTGATTCCATCTTTTTTTGTAGACTCTAGATGTGGGAATAACTCGAGATACACTTGCTGGAAATACGATAGAAAGATCTTCTTTTGATGATGATTCAGGCACCCATCAGTCCCCGGTTTTCAGTAATTCTCATGTCGAAGAAACCCGAAGACGCGGAGCACAACCACCGAATATTGTTGAATACCCTACTGCAGGTCTTGATTTTGTCGGTCCTAAGGCAATTCTGGATTCAAATGAAATACCCGTAGGGGATTCGGTGTTGAGGCCAAATTTGCAGAGCTGTATAAAGTGTATGGCTGGGCATGTCGCTACAATGAAGGTGATAAATTATGTTGTTCATCCTTCCATTGGTGAAGTTAATGATCTCTTATCAGTTCTTGGAGATGCGAGAGGCATGACTCTTGACAGCACACCTTTTAATCTTCTTTCGGAATTGGAGAAGCTGATGACCACTTGTGAAAATCTTGGGTTCAATATCAGATGGCTAAGAGAGTGGCTTAATTCCGCTAAACCTGGCTGGGCGAAATCAATGCAGGTCCTCGTTTTTCATCAGAGGCTTTGGCTCGAGAGGAAGATCTCATAAGGGAGGAATTGTAACGTGCAGGACAAGCAACTTGAGACACAGAGGCTAAAGCAGATGAATTACGCAAGAAGAAAGGGATCTTTCTTAAAGGACAGAAACCCTTAATGGATACTAGGAATTACCAATAGGTACTATTATGGTAATCTTAGTTAATGGCAGGTCCATCCACTAAAGCCCAGTAATCATAGGTCCATAATTAAAAGAAAACATGAAACTGGACCTAATTTTTTAAGCCTAGGTCCTGTACACGTGCGGGACACATGTGGCGTATTATCATAATTCCCAAAACACCCCGCAAGTTTTTTTAAGCTAAGAAACACGTTCGTTTCTTTTTCATTCTCTCAATTTATGTTTTCAGATAAGAGCTCTGCAAGTGAAGATTATTTGAGGTCCTTGTTCGATTCATGAGTTCGAGCTCTGCAAGTGTAATCGGTAGGTGGATTTTTTGTTCTTATGATATTAATCATCACAACGATTTTTTGTTCGAGCTCTGCAAGTTTTATTCGAAGTTTTTCTAGTTTTTTTTGTTCGATCCATGGTCTAATCGTTGTGGTGTTTGATTAAGATTTTGATCTCCATGTTTGATTTCTTGTTTATTTACTAAATCTAGATGAATAATCACGTTTTTGGTTCATTTCATTATTAGATTTGATCTAACTAGTTCCATGTTTGATTTCTTGATTATTTACTAGATCTAGATGAATAATCACGTTTTTGGTTCATTTCGTTATTAGATTTGATCTAACTAGTTCCATTTTGTTGTTTTTAGATTTGTTTTTTTGTATGAAACAACAATACGTATATCCTGTATTGACAGAAACCTAGCTTATTTTTAATGAAGAAGAAGAAGAAGATGCATCGTTATGACTTACGACAAGAAGATTTGTTGTGTTTCCATGTATGTTTTCTTATCATCTTCTTTCATTATTTTTTTCGTTTTTCTTCTATTGATTGTATTATGAAGATGAAATCGATTTTCCTGACGTTTTTATGTTTTCAGGTTTTTTACAGTTTGTTTTTGTGTATGAATTGACAGTACATATTTGGTGTACTAATATAAAATTCTTATGATTTACGAGGAGAATATTTGTTTTCTGTTTCCAGGTATGCTTTCTAATCATCTTGTTTGATTATTTTGTTCGGTTTTCTTCTTTTGATTTGTTTTTTTGATTGTATTCTGATAATCAAATCGATTTGATTGATGCTTTTATGGTTTTTAGGTTTGCTACAGTTGTTTTTCGTGTATGAATTGACAGTACAGATATGGCGTACTGATACAAAACTCTTCTAATTTTGTTTTATTTGAAGTTTTTCCAATTTTTTTGGTTCGATCCATGAGTATGTATGTATAATACTGATAGGAAGTGCTATTTGATGTGTTTTTGCTCCTTTTTTAGTCTTACCCTTCAGTACTTATGTGAAATACTGTAATATGTCTTTCGATTCTCTTATTTTTCATAGATCTGTCACCTGTTGTTGTCATACTGTTGATTTGTAGTTCATGAATCTTCAGTACATATATCGCATACTTATAGGAAGTGCTCCTTGTTATGTTTAAGGAGAAGTGAAGAAGATGCAGGCATACAGTGGAGCTGCAATAATGGGTGCTGTTGTACAACAACCCAATCTTTTTACTAAAGGTTCTTCAACTTTTTTTCCCAAGTTGGGTACTACTACTGCGGATAGATTACCTTCTCAAGTTAGGAAAACCCTGAAGTACGTTCAATAATTGATAGTGAGAAGAATCATCAGTTTAACAGCTTGGAGCTCATTGCTTCAGAGAATTTTACATCTCGCGCAGTGACGGAAGTTGTGGGTTCTTGTCTCACAAACAAGTATTCAGAAGGGCTTCATGGTAAAAGGTAAAGATGGTGTTTAATGTTGTATTTTTTCCCTGTATTTGTATTGAAATGCATTTGATCATTTCATTCTGCAATGTAGGTACTATGGTGGCAATGAGTACATTGATGAGCTAGAGACACTTTGTCAACAAAGGGCTTTGGATGCATTTCACTTAGACCCAAAGAAATGGGGAGTTAATGTCCAACCTCTGTCTGGTTCTCCTGCTAACTTTGAAGCTTACACTGCACTTCTCAACCCACATGACCGTATTATGGTAAGTTGAGGCCTCTTTCTCTCCAATTTTTTGAAATCAGTTTTGAACCCCTAAGGGATGTAATCAACTCTCCTTTCAAAATATGGGGCTGTATTAATTTGTTCATGTAACTGGCACAGGGTCTGGATCTTCCTCATGGAGGTCACTTGTCACATGGATTTATGACTCCTAAAAGACGGGTATCTGGGACTTCGATTTATTTTGAATCGATGCCCTACCGTCTTGATGAATCAACAGGTGCTTCTCTGCATTCTTATATTGTGTAATGACTATGTGGTCTATTGTTGTTCATTTATAATTCGTTGATAATTTGCATTCATTACCAAATTCACTTGCAGGCCTTATTGATTATGATATGCTTGAGAAAACTGCCACCCTCTTTCGACCAAAACTCATCATTGTTGGTGCTTGTGCTTATCCTCGTGATTTCGATTATCCTCGAATGAGAAAGGTATACACATATCTTTTGATTGTCAACAGTTGTGATTCTTAGTGATCAGAGAATCAGACTAGTTAACCCATTACGCACACCTAATTCCCTTTCCTGCTATGTTTCTTGAAGATTGCAGATTCTGTTGGGGCTTTTCTCATGATGGATATGGCTCACATAAGTGGTCTCGTTGCTGCATATGTACTTGCCGACCCATTTGAATACTGTGATGTTTTAACAACCACCACTCACAAGGTACACCTAGTCCCATTCATGAAGTCTGCAAGACTGCAACTACTGACACCAACACAAGCAGCATTTGTTTTTATTGGTTTAGGTTCAAGGGTCATGTTGTTTACTATGTCTTCTATTTCAATTTGCAGTCATTACGAGGTCCCAGAGGTGGCATGATTTTCTTCAAGAAAGATCATGTTCTTTGGGTTGATATGGAATCTGCGATTAACAATGCTGTTTTCCCAGGGTTACAGGTAACTAAAACTGTAGCGGTTATTTGTGATTTATCATTGGTTCAACATTATAATATTTTTTAGGTTTGTTAAAGTTGTTTTTCGTGTATGAATTGACAGTACATATATGGCGTACTGATACAAAACTCTTCTAATTTTGTTTTATTTGAAGTTTTTCCAATTTTTTTGGTTCGATCCATGAGTATGTATGTATAATACTGATAGGAAGTGCTATTTGCTGTGTTTTTGCTCCTTTTTTAGTCTTACACTTCAGTACTTATGTGAAATACTGTAATATGTCTTTCGATTCTCTTATTTTTCATAGATCTGTCACCTGTTGTTGTCATACTGTTGATTTGTAGTTCATGAATCTTCAGTACATATATCGCATACTCATAGGAAGTGCTCCTTGTTATGTTTGATTCAGTATGTATATGAAATACTGAAATAGATGTTCTTTGTTACGTTTGATTCAGTACTGGAATTGGATATGGAGATGATCTGGAGCTGCAGTTCAGAACTTATTGCAAGAAATGACAGATTTTGAATCATAGGAACGTGAGTTGTTGTTGGTTCAGATTTGCAAGCTTGTGAAATCGGTGGTGGTCTTGATGAAGTTACAAATTGGTTGTGACGTGTGTTTGAAAGAAGGTGTGCTGCAAATGGATTTGGAGGAACATAGAAGGTTGGGTTGCTACATTGAATTATCCTACAATGTATGTGATGTAATACGTTTTCTAATTTATTTATCATTGATTCTTACAGATTTGTACTCTACCTGGAAGCAGTGCAGCAAATATTACTCGAATTTGTAAGCATTCAGATATATAATCGGATTTGTAAGCAGTACGACAGATATGTACTCAGACAGATATGTACTCAAATTTGTAAGCAGTGTAGCAAATATGTACTCGAATTTTTAAGCAGTGTACCAGATATGTACTCAAATTTGTAAGCAGTGTAGACACACACGTTTGGTAGTAATGGGCATTATGGACATTTCCATGTTTTAATTAATTTTGGACCTCCGGATAAAAAAAAATCCGGTTGGACCCTACTATAAATAACTATATGGGCCTAGGACCAAACAAGAAATTTTCCAAATGGATAATCTCTTTTAGAATAATTTCCTTCTTTTGAGTGATCCTGAGAGACATATTTTCTAGTGGTGGTTTGCTTTCCTTATTATTTGTTTAGGTTTTGAATTTTGGATATGAGATATTTCTTAAAAAAATTGAGTACGCGGAGTTTGGCACATAATTTATTGAATGAATACATTTTGAAAGGAAACCTAACCAACCATATACCATGACGATTTACCATAGTTTCAACATGCATATGAAAAGTCCTTAAGGTATATGATTTCGAAGGTGACGACTCTCTTTCTATAACTGCAATATTTCGGTTATAAGTCTAAATTTACAATCAACACACCACAAAAAACACAAACAACAAGTACATTAATAGGTTTCAGTTGACTTACTTTCTAATTGGGGCCATAACTTCTTCTTGTCTTTACGATTTGATTTTTCCTTCCTTCTCGAATAGGTTTTTTTCTTTGAGTTTATCTACGAGTTTAGGGTTCACAACTTGGTTCACAACTTCGTACGAGTCATGTTTGTAGAAGAAGTTAATCGTCGATTAACGTTTTCAAATCGGCAATTACAACGAGTCATATTTGTAGAAGAAGTTAATCGCCGGTTAAAGTTTTCGAATCGACAATTACAATGATCAATTGATTTTGAATAAATTGAGAAAGTCCTTAGGTTTTTGAGAGGAGAGGAGAGGGGGTGTTTTTGATTTTTCTGATTTTATGTTTTGGAATGGAATGAGGGCTGATGGTTTAAGTTTAATACTGTAGGATTTTAGGTTGTTCTTTATAACTTGATGGGAAAGGATAATCCGTGTGTGTTCTCTTTAACTTCATCACTGGGTTGTTCTTTCTCTCACTGACTATGGGGGTTGTTTCCTCTTTAACTTCATCACTCTTGTCTATATTGGGTTGTTCTTTCTCTCATTGACTATGGGGTTTGTTCCTTCTCTCGTTGCGACTACATTATCCAACAATGATCAAGATCACATCTGAACAAAGAAGTACTATCAACATAATAGGGAATGTTCAGTTTGAACATATTAAGCAACATTCAAAGCAAGGACAAGTAGTAAACATTGATTAATGTACGCCTGCAACCAAAATTACTTGTGATATTCGTGTTCATTTGATATGAATGTACAAATGATCGCATACCGCATTTGCTCAAAATATTTCAGAAATGAACCCCATGTTTAGTGTTCTTTCTTACTGTCATTTACAGCAAAACTATCTTCAGGTTGACGTTGCCATAAGAAATTGGCAGCCTCGATCCAACTTGGGTTAACCAAAAATTTCTTATACTTCACTGCCCAACGAGATTTTTCTGTCCCCATATCAGTTGAAACAACATGGGTGACAGATGCATCGAGCTCTTTACAGCAGATGGCTCCCAACTCCTCTGCAACCTCCCAAAGTCTCTGGTTCTCAACCTGCTCTCCGATCTTCCAAACACGGCTGAAAACCAACTTGCATCACTTCAAAACTTCACTACGAACTGTCTTCAGCACCTAAATACCAATATGTTTCCACATCCATCACCAAAGTGAATTAAATGTTAGACAATATAGCATTTGCTGTAAGGTTTGAGGTTCAATAATAATTGGGTTGGTCACAGGGGTGCATTGAGAAGCACCATGAGTTCTTATACGTACAAGTTTACAATCTACAACCCAATTCAGAAAATAATTTGGCTCAATCAGATCATCAGAATGAAGCTATATGGAACTATTTATACCAGTTTTTAAGTAGTTTCATTCTGGTAAAACTCTAACAATTGAAGGTCGAACATTTGAATCAGTCAAAAATAAAGCACATGTAGCACACTGATTTATTGACTTTCAATGTACACAAACTAAACCAAGCGACTCATAGTTGCTTATTTACCTGTCTGACGTCTCTCCTCATGAGATCATCATCCTGCTCCTGATAAAAACAAAGCTGATAAGAACAAATATCGAGTATGCAGAGGTCATGAAGTCGGGGAAAAAAGATCAGAAAAATTAAGCAAAGGCGAGGTGAGCTACCAAGTCAAAAAACAGCTGATGTATACGCTTAAGAACTCCGAGAATGGTTGCAAGTGCACCATCAGGCTCGCTCTCATCCCTCTTTAATTCTGAGAGGGACCTGTTATTCAAGTTAAATGACCGCCCGCTTGAAGAAAAGTAATGATACCTATCCATGAGGATAAGGTTTTCTTTATGCTGCCGCCAGACCTAGCGTGATGGGCATATGCCAGTAAGGAGTGAATAAAGAAGTGAAACCAGTCTATATATTTTAATAAAGTAAACCAATAAAATTTAGCTACCAAGTAGGCATAGTCTAAGGATTGATACTAGTAACAGGAAAAAGCCAATTGGCTTAAAAGTAGAAGCGCACAAGAAAAGAAAACGATAACAGGCCACAGCACACACGTACTCCGTGTCATCGAGGATAATTACAGCACTCTCTGCTCCCAGCACCACATCAAGACCTTTTTGATGTTTCTGGGTGCAATCAGCTTGTGAAATAACTCTCGAGTCGAAGTAGATCTTTCCAGGATCAAGTAGCCGTGCCATTTCCATTGCATAAGGGCGTTCTCCCATGGTGTATACATACATCTCAAACATGTTACTGGCTTCTTTCAAAAAAGTTCGTACAAAGGGCCTCAGCTTCGTAAACATGCGCATAGAGTCCAATTGAAAAAGGTTCCCATTTGGAAGATCTGGCCAATTTAAAATGTTAGACCCTGCATCTAATTGATTCAGTCGAGCCTCGTGGTTCTTCATATCTTAATATAAGTTTTGAATTGGAAAATTATGATCTACAAGATTATACAGAGATGACAAAGCAAAAGGACAGATGACCCTCTTAACCAAGAGGGAAACCATAGTTGCAATTGAAATATTAGGACCAGGAGCCTAAGCTTTGCACGATTAATAACACTGTGAAATCCTGTTATGTCTTACCATTCCAAAACTAGAGTTGTTTATGTTTTCCCATCTTCTAGATTTATTTTTGTCTTAGCTTTTCCTAATTTTGTAACTTCAGAGTGCAGCACGTAAGTTCGAGTGTTTATCAGTGTAAACTGTCATTTCAAACGAACAATGTATTTGGTTTTTCTCTAGAAAACTTTTTGTTTTAGGTATCATTGGAATAACAGTCAGCTTGAGCTAACTCAGGTTCACATGTCATAATAATTCAAGCTTCACCTAATGAGGCATTTGTATGACCAAGGATACTTAGCATCATGCGATTGCAATAGTTTATATACCAGGTTTGATCAAATAAGCAAAAGTATCATGAGAAGCTTCTATTTCCAGATTCCGAATAAGCGGTTTTTGGAAAGTTTAACAATCAACAATTGGATACAACCAAAAGACTAAAATGAGGTTCAGGCATAGAATGCCTCAATAACAGATTGTTTACCCATGGGGAGAAATCATTAAACTCATTAGATTCTTAATAAAATTTTCAATTATCCAAAAAAGAAAACAAACCAAAAGATTAAAAAAGAAAAACAATGCTTTCTGTCCTATCAAGAAATAAACAATGAAGCACATCACATAGATGAGTCATACCTTGAAGTGAATCTGTTTGGTTCTTTAGATATTCCTCGTCAGGTGAGATATGTTGAAAATGTGTTGAATTAAGTAGAGTATGATCTAAGTCAAGGACCAAGTATAGTTTTTTCTTGCGGAACAAGGACTTGAGATCCTTATTACGTAATCTGGCAAGTTCATCACTGCCGACTTTTAAATCCTGAAGGTGTAAACTTGTTCAGTCAACACACTGTCGTTTTTAAAGCATCCTTAAAATTTTGTGCAGGCAATTGATGACAGTAAAGAAAGAAATCCCAGTAGCAAGAAAAAAAATCTTACTTTATGTATGTACCCAAGTGCTACGGCAGAAACATCATCCACCATCCGCCCACATTTTACACACATTCCTTTAATAAGTGATGGATGTGCACATATTTCCAACTGGACAGATACATCTACATGTAGGCAGATGAAATTGTGGAGATAAGAATACTAACACGAAAAGATAAGAATAGCTATCTCACGAGAATAAGCTGGACAATACCGCCAATCTCTATCATAAAACACAAGTTTTACTAAAATGCTCAACATTCACAGTCGATACAAGAAAACAGATGTGAACATAGTGTTCGAATGAATTGAACTTATGAATTTACATGTCTAACTTTGTCCGCCTAAATTATGAAATATCAAAACACAAGATGCTGCAATTAAAGGAGGTCAAGCTTTTTGCTGAAAAATATAAAACTCAAAACCATCTGGTTCTTCTATGAATCTTTGCTTGGAAAGAGTGACTCACAGAGCCTCTGAAAGCAGTCACTGATGTTTGAGAGGGATGAGAGAGCATTTCAAAAAAATCATAATAGATGTTTATCTTACTACGAGAGACACCAACTTAAACAAAACTCTGATGCTCATAAGAAATTAAGTCAAACATAATATGAAACAAAAATGAGGGGTACACAAAATATATCTCTACACATTGACAAAAATCACAAATCACAGAACCTTAAAAACAGTACCTGAGCTTTGTGAAACCGGTTCTAGAGAAGTTGAGCAATGCAGCCCCTCGTCATCGTCCAACGTATCCAACCTTTGCCTTTTACTCCTGCAATGTCATGCAAAATATGAAGTGACAAATTTTGGTGGTTGTGAGCTAGTATTCAGTAGTTCACTCACATTATAGATCAAAATTGGGCATAATCATTACCAACTCAATACATTCATGTTGGTCAAACTAAGCCTCTTTTAGTCTAAGTCAATAACGCATGGAATAAAAGTCTTTTAAACACAGAATGCAGCATATATCACCATAGAATACATAAACTATGACAGAAACCATTGACTTGACTGTTTAGAAGGTTTTTACAGCAAAGAGTCTGGAATTTCTGCAGAAAACAATGAAACCATATAATATCAGGATATCTTTTGGAAAATCTCCCGTATAAAGTCAAAAAGTTACATTATAAACCCTTACTTGTGAATTTGTTAAGGAAGTAAAAATACCCCTCTTTATGTTGTAGTGTTGTATGTGAATGTATTTAAGTCTAAACACTGATGACATAATCATCCAATTTGAACAAAAGAGATACATTAATCGTTTGGCTTAGACCTGGTTTACCTCTTTGCTGCAAAATCAGCATCTTCTACATTTAGTTCTTCATTAACTTCTTCTTCTTCTCCATCATGGTCTTGGTCTGTTTCATCTGCCTCCTCCTCCAATGACTCATCAGAAGAAATCCCTGCTAGTTCTTCATTAAGCAATGCAGCAAAATCATCACTACCAGAAGAACTCAACGGAGAAGAATCGCCATCCACACTCATGGTCAGACCCTCACTACTGCAAAATCAAAATATCAGGTCAGATGAAAACCCTCACCATAACAAGTAGCAAATCTACAAGGTTAAGATGAGAAGAAAACATACAAACTAATTCACCAAAACAACAACCTGCCTTGTTACTGAGAAATTAGGGTTTCGTAAGTGGTTTGAAAATTGAAAATCAGATTAGTGCGAGTTTCATCGAATGAGATCTTCGGGTTCGGAGGAAGAAAATAATAGAGAGAGCTCAGGAAAGAAGGCGACAGAAGTGCGTTAACAGATGAAGAAGAGGGGATGGTGAAGAAGGACGGCTTTTGATTTGCTACTTAATAGAGGCGGGAACGCTGAGAGTTGAGCCGAGTTAGAGTCTTCAGACAGAGAAATCTTATTTATCTCTCCTTTTTTTTTTGGGGTTTGAGGAAATTGAAATTTGAAGACACTAGACTCGATATAGTATGGGAAGTATGCCGGTCCACCTCTTGCAAATTCACCAACTAGGAGTAGGAGTAGTTCAAAAAGTCACAATTCCTATATGGAAGTTCTATGGGACCGGCAGTGATCTTTTGTTTTGTTTTCTCAAGCCTCGTGTAGTGTTACTTATTAGCTTCTTTTAGTTATGCATCACATCATATAGCCAAAGACCAAAGTTCATAATAGTAGTACTTGCCATTGGTTTAATTTGCATTGCTAAACTTGGCTGGCTTCCATCTGTTTCTTGATCAAGCATCAGTGTTAGTGACCCATGATCTAACAGTCAGTGACCCTTGATCTAACAGTCGCTAACAAAGTTCACAAACCATCGCCAGGTCCAATTAAGGATTCGTTTGAATCAGTTTGTATCATGAAGTATCAAGTCACAATACCATCGAGATTTGTAATTTTCGATATTCACATGCTTCTTGATTCACATCTTCACTATTTTCATTCTCACATTTTTTATATCTTGTACTATGAGCATGCATAGTTTGTGTAAATGAAATCACATTCATGACTGCCCTTCCAACTGAGTATTTGATACCAAATATTATGGGGAGGGTATTAGAAGAGTTATAATCACACACCCGTCCAAAACTGGGTTTGCAATTGTTGGTGTAAAAATTGATTACCCCAACAATTTTCGAGATGCGTGAAAATTGATCCAATCGCTATCGTTGATGAAGAATCTCCGAATAATTGATGAAAAGAGGTGGGGGTACCTGCAAAAACACTCTAATGCTAAAGTCAGCGGATGTTCTATGCAAATGTATTGTGGTGAAAGGAATAGAATTCTGTACCTTTTGATTTGAGATTTTGCCTCTATATACAGGCAGAAAATAGATGTAGTTTTAGGGTTTTGATAGTTATCCAAATAACCTCCCTCATCCGTATAAATCCCAAATAACAACCAGATTCATGATAAACTCTAATATTTATGATAATCTTCACTTATCTCAAATAATTATTATCTTGAATTATAACTACTTCAGATAAATATCCTCTTTTATCAGGATTTATCTTAAATAATATTTAATAATAACTATTCCATGAAAATCTTAACCTCTTTTATTAAGATCTTTTAACCCATGGACTTTTGGGCTTCAATAACAAGCCAAGTGGGTTTCTACAATAAACCGAATTAGGCTTCCATATTAAGCTAAGTGGGTTTCCATAATAAACCCATCTGTTTCCATAATAAGAACGATTTTTTGGGGACCATGGTTTTTTTGGGGGGGCCATGGTTTTATTTTGGGTAAAGGCATTAGAAGTAATTTTAGGTCACCCCATATCTAGTTATTTATTTAATACCTAATCTACCCTCTTAATTAATTTTAGGTTATGATTAGTGAATGATTTAGTTAAAAACAATAAGTGAGATTAAATTAAAAGATGGATTTATTATTAGTTGAGTAGAATTATTGAGAGAGTAGAGTTAGAGAAGATGAAGGAAAAAAACATGGAAAATAAATTTTTTTCCAATTCACTAAATTTGAGTATTCAAATGATGAAAACTCATCTGATTGTTCATCTCCATCCTCTCCTAGAATATTTGTTAATCTTCAAAATGATCCGGATTTGAACTGGATTTTGAACAGTTCGGTTACTTTATATGAAGAACAAGTAACCGAACTCATCTGAAGTTGTAGTTCGGTTGCCCCGTGAGATGAACAAGTAACCGAACTCATCTGAAAGTGTAGTTCGGTTACTTGTTCCAAACACGCAGGTTACCGAACTCTCAAATAATATAATTTCTAGGAGTTACAGCGTTATGTTCGGTTGGTTCTCAACTAACCGAACTTTGGTGTACAAAGTTCGGTTGGTTCGCAAACTGCAGGCACTTTTGATCTAACCGAACTTTACGTAATATAAGAGTATATAAGTTTACAAAGTTCGGTTCTTTCGCAAACTTGAACCTAACAGCTAACCAACCGAACTCTGAGTTCGGTTTCTGCGATAAAATTGTGAAGTTACCGAACTTAACAAACAAAAAAAATGTGAAGTTCCAGCGTCTATTGGCTAAGTTCGGTTACTTTTTAGTTTTAAAAGTTTTTGCGAACAAACCGAACTCTATTGGCTAAGTTCGGTTATTTTGGAACTCAACATAGTGGCCACAACTACACAGTTCGGTTAGACTGGATTTGTTTTTTTTCGGTTCTAAGGGTGGAGTTCGGTTACTTTGTAGTCTTAAAATTTTTTGCGAAACAACCGAACAGAGAGTTCGGTGACTTAGTTTTAAATCTAATAGTTACGAATTGTTCTTCGTGTTCTTTATTTTCAAGAAGTTCGGTTAGTAAACTAGGGTTTTTTGGAAAATCGGCCTAACCGAACATGGCTCTGTAACTCCTATTAAAACCCTATTTTGATGATTTCTATTCGATTAAAGCAATCAAAATCAAATTAAAGTGAAGGGTTTGTTGGAAAATACCTCCGGAGTGGTCCCATGGCAGAATCAGGTTGCGGCTGGCGTCTTTTATACTCGATAAAATTATTATGTAACCGAACTTAATTGTGATTGCATTGATGTTGTTACATTTCTTAAATAGGCGGTGGCGGTGGTGGTGGTAATCGGTGGTTGGTGGTGGTGATAATCGGAGGTGGTGGTGGTGGTAATCGGCGGCGGTGGTGGTGGTGGTAATCGGTGGTTGGTGGTGGTGATAATCGGAGGTGGTGGTGGTGGTAATCGGCGGTGGTGGGCGTTGGTGGTGGGAGGAGGTGGTGGTTATATATATAAGTGGTTATTAGGTTGGTTTTAAATTAAATTAGGTTAAGGGTAGGTTAGTCATTTCAACGTTTTAGGACACCCCTTATCACTATAGGGAAGGTGGCCTAATAAAACCATGGTCCCCTCAAAAAAACCATGGTCCCTAAAAACTCATTCCATAATAAACCAAATCCAGTCTTCCATAATAAGCCTCGTGGGTTTCCATAACAAACCCACCGGTTTCCATAATAAACCAAATCCAGACTTCCATAATAAGCCTTGTGGGTTTCCATAACAAACCCACCGGTTTCCAGAATAAACCAAATCCAGGCTTCCATAATAATCCTTATGGGTTTCCATAACAAACCCACCGGTTTCCATAATAAACCGACTGGTTTCCATAATAAACCGACCGGTTTCCATAATAAGCCTCATGTGATACGCACGTACGCTATTTTAATAGGGTACAAACATCACCCCCTCTTAATTCTCAACTTGTTGATGGATTAAGAAAATCAAAAGAAGAACTAACCTTCGCGGCTCGTTCAAATTCACCATATGATGTTTACTCGATAACCTTTCGTGGCCTTGGCCAGCTTGTTGTGTGGATTTTCCCCAAAGTTGGCTTAATAATTCGAATCACCAAAAATGTACTCAATCATCTCATAATCCATTGTTCTTTAATCACCAAACACGTTCGAAGTACCAACAACGTACTTAAAACTCCATATAGTATTACCCAATCGCCAAACAGATCAACATGTTATGTTCTCTTGCTCTTCCATTAGCTAACATATGACCTAAGTGTTGGTCTTGTAAATCTTCTCTAATCTTATCTCCCACCCTTATGGTGAATGAAGCATTTCCTTGGTTTTCTCTTTGATAGAAAAACGCTCCAATTTATCTCTTTAATAGAAAAATTATCAGGATCAAATTAATAATTCAACTTCGACTTTGAGAACATACCTCACTTGAATGCAGGTTGCTCCCGTAATTTGCTAGGCACATTGGTTGCCCACTTGTTCCCGTACTGGCCTAGAACTTGCCGACTCAATGCTCGTGTGTCCGTGAATAATAAATATACGACAATATCTGGTGTACGGGTTGACTGTCTCTAGCTTTTCGTCGTACATTTCCTTTCTTTTGCTCCACCTCCTTTACTAAACGCTTTTCGTTTTCTTTTTCTCTTTATTAGAAAGACATTGCAGCTATTTCCTTGATAAGCAAGCACTTTGTTTTTGTCTTTATTAGAAAAACATTGCAAGCATTTCATTGATAAGCAAAACACTTTGTTTTTCTCTTTATTAGAAAAACATTGCAAGCATTTCCTCCGCATGTGTTCTTCAACATTTTTCCTTTGCTCCTTTCGCTCCATTATAGCTTCAGCTTAATTATATTGTAATACTTTGTTTTCGCCTTTCTCTTTACTAGAAAGACATCGCAACAATTTCCTTCATAACCAAAATACTTCGCCTTTGTCTTTCTCTTTTATAGAAAGACATTGCAAGTATTCCCTTCATAATTAAAATACTTCGCCTTTGATAACTAAAATATCTCGCCCCTGTCTTCCTCTTTATTAGAAAAACATTGCACGTATTTCTTTAATAAATACATGCAAAAAGTTCTCATTTGTGATTATAAATTCGCTTTTATAATATAACAACTAGTGAGGACTTACCTCCTCGGGCGTTCGTTCCTTCCATCTTAGTCGCCCCCAGTACTTGCCACGATACTGAAAAAGATGTCTTCTATTATTCGACTTTTTTAAACAAGTTGGTTTTGATTGTATGCTAGGCGTCACATTAGCCGCCCCCGGTATCTATAGAGATATTCCCTAATAGAAAAGACGCCCTCATGTGAAGCAACGACTAGATCTACTATATCTAGATCCTCACTTGCTAGAACGATCTGAGCTGGTGGTATCTTTTCTGTTGCCATCTTATTTATGGGTTCATGGCGCCATGCTTAATGAAGTGGTATTATGCTGACATTGCACAATAATCTCCAACACGTGAGGCTTGACAAGTGTCACAAGTCTATGTGCTTTATTATTAGACCCATAGCCAACGTGTTAATCCTGTCTTTATAACACTTCCATCAGATCCTTGGTGGATCTTATTAACTCCACCACTTGAGTCATAAGCCCACGTGTTAATATTTCTCTATATATCGCAGAAAAGACACGTCCCCTCATGATTTCATAAGTGACCAGCTTGGTCTAATGTCAGCGTTTTGCACTCTCTGCGTACTCCAGCGACAACCTCTAGGGCCAGTAAGAATCTGGTTCCTTGTAAAATTAAGAACTTGGCTTCCTTTGAGACTTCGTTCTTATCAAACTCTGAGCCTTTATTGCTTGTATACCACTGTTCTTTTCATTATATAGATATGGAAGAACAATGGTCGTAATATCACATCTGAAGCTGTCCTCTTCTTGCTAACTTCCCTGGATCTAGTATGCATATATACCCCTTTACTAGATATATTTATGAAATTTTTACTCCATCCATTATAAAAGAATTTATCCTTCACCTGTGAGAAACACTTCTGATATTAAAATTCCGTCCTGATTGCGGCGTTCGCGGACGATATCTCTAAATGGCACTCCGACAAACGTCGGTCCTTCGAGGCGTACTGCTAGGACGCGTGGGTGGTCGTAAGTCTTATATTGCCAGACGTCCTGCATCCATAAGTGATTTTCCCTCTTGTCTCTTGAGTGGAACCACATTGCACAATGTCGAGCCTTCCATTTGTAATGCAACCACTGAGACAGAGACTCCACTTCCCATAATTATAAGTGACGATGAATTCGATAGTGGACACACTCCTGCTGACAATACTTTTTTTTTATCATTGGATTACACTTCAGCCACTCCGGCTCGCAGGCCAACACCTCCACCTCGCCTGCTGGTACGTGACGATCATTTCTTACCTATTTTGTATGAACCAAATGGAGCAGGTATCGCTTTTGGGGACTCTATTGTGACTTGTGAGAGATCTCGATGTCGCTCGCGGCCTGCACACACGCTATATTAATCCATGAAAAATATAACGTCATTTTGGATCCTCTCTTCACGTACCAAGCATGTATGGCTTGATAAGTTCACGCACTCCCATTCAGGCTAAATGGCCCATGTCTGGCTTGATAAGTTCACACACTCCTTGTCTATCCCTCCCAGCCGTATAGTAATGATGATCATTATTAGTAATATAACGATCATAATAGCTGTCATCATGGTGATCATGGATCTGATTATCGTCCCTGGAATTCACATCTCTTCCTTCGTTACTTTGGCTACGCCGTCTACGATCGTCAAGAGTTTCGTTCCATCTGTGTGGGTTGTCTTGTTCTCGGTAATGGTGTGATCTCTCCTTCCCGAAACAAGGGATAGTTGTTTCTTCGATCTCCTTTCTTTTCTCTAACGCAATCTTAAGCCGTTTATTCTCTCTTTCAAACTCTTGCAAACACTCCCTTACTGTCAGGTCGATAGGCGTTACCTGTGGTCCGTTAACCTGTGCAACCCGTGGGTTACTAACTCGAGCAGCTGGCGGGATATTAGCTTGCACGGCTGGTGAGACATTGACTTGTGAAGCAGATTGGAAATTAGCCGGTTCAGCTAATGGACTGTTAACTCGAGAACGTACTCCTCTGTTAGCGATGTCTTCTTGTCGTCGTTCATGGATGCTCGGGTGTCCTTGAAACCCTCCTTGATGATGGAAACTTCTGCTAGTGGTAGGAGGTGGCGACCTACGCATCGAAACGTAGTTCTCCCTGATTCTTGGAATAGATCTCTCTGAACGAGATCGAGAAGCCAATGCCGACAATGATGTCTCTCTCCCGTCCCTTTCATCATAGTCTCCTTGGACAACAACACTCCTCAGAGTCCGAGGGTTTGCTTGTTGATTCAACAAACTTTCGATGGGTACATCTGTATCCATTTCAAGTTGATTTGCTTCTGACATATTCATATGTTTTTCTTTTAACAACTTTGGCAGAACTTTCAACGACTTTTTTGGATCTTCTGCAACTCCAAAAATGTTTAGAAAGTCTATGGATCTTCTGCAACTTTATGGATACATGGTGAAACTTTCCGCAACTTTCAAAAAAGGTCAAGAACTTCCTGTAACTTTCTGGGAAGGTTTCAAACCTTCTACAACTTTCTGGAAATGTTGTGAAACCTTCTGCAACTTTCTGCTCACAATGACTTTGAAACCCTAGTTTCGAAAATCATTTGAGAACGACTTCTATCAACTGGGGAGCACAATATTTTCTTCGTAGTCCCCTTAGTCGGCGCCAAAATATGTTTGTGCAAAAATTGATCACCCCAACAATCTTCGAGATGCGTGAAAGTTGATCCAATCGCTACCGTTGATGAAGAATCTCCAAAGAATTGATGAAAAGAGGTGGGGGTACCTGCAAAATCACTCTGATGCTAAAGTCAGCGGATGTTTAATGCAACTGTATTGTGGTGAAAGGAATAGAATTCTGTACCTTTTGATTTGAGATTTTGCCTCTATATATAGGCAGAAAATATATGTAGCTTTAGGGTTTTGATAGTTATCCAAATAACCTCCCTTATCCGTATAAATCCCAAATAACAACCAGATTCATGATAAACTCTAATATTTATGATAATCTTCACTTATCCCAAATAATTATTATCTTGAATTATAACTACTTCAGATAAATATCCTCTTTTATCAGGATTTATCTTAAATAATATTTAATAATAACTATTCCATGAAAATCTTAACCTCTTTTATTAAGATTTTTTAACCCATGGACTTTTGGGCTTCAATAACAAGCCCAGTGGGTTTCTACAATAAACCGAATTGGGCTTCCATATTAAGCCTAGTGGATTTCCATAATAAACCCACCTGTTTCCATAATAAACCAAATCCAGGCTTCCATAATAAGTCTTGTGGGTTTCCATAACAAACCAAATCCAAGCTTCCATAATAAGCCTTATGGGTTTCCATAACAAACCCACCGATTTCCATAATAAACCAAATTCAGGCTTCCATAATAAGCCTTGTGGGTTTCCATAACAAACCCACCTGTTTCCATAATAAACCGACCGGTTTCCATAATAAACCGGATTTAGGCTTTCATAATAAGCCTCATGTGATACGCACACACGTACGCTATTTTAATAGGGTACAAACAGCAATCGCTTCATGGTGATCAATAGTATGGATAAGAGGCATGTGTGTCGCACATCATCATTTAGACCTGAAAGCAACTGATTAGATCAGAAAGCCTTGCATATATTCATCACAATAATTTTGCTTTATACTTCATCAGTGAACATAAAAGGGGTGGGTCATGTCTACAGCCCTTAGTGTTTGTACTACGTATGGTCTTATATGATATGAAACAAACAACTCAACCTTAAAGCCGATCATAGTCCAAATGAAGGCAAAAAAATAAAAAGAGAAAAGGAACCCTTAAAGCTGAGATATCTATACAGTCATAGAATATTACTAAAGTGTCCAAACCATATCATATCCCACCTACCTTTTCATCCTTAGAGCATCGATTGGTGGGATTATGGACTCAGTTCAAAGTTGGCATCTAACAGCGTATAAACTTCATCCAAAGAAGATACCTTGAAATCTGGCTTGTGATCAACAGCCGCAAAATCAGCAGGCGTATATCTACCCGTTTCATCAAGCAAGCATGTAAACGCTCCTGCTCGGCTTCCACAAGCAATGTCATCCTTAAGGCTATCGCCAACCATAATTACTTCATTAGGATGAATATCCCAAGTTGAGCAGATATGTAGCAGTGGGGCTGGATCTGGTTTATATGGCCGGAATTCCCGACTTAGTGCAGGAAAGAACGTAACCCCAAACCGCAAATGAAACAAGTCAACAGCCTCTTTGACATTTCGTGTTATTAAACCCCTCCTGACTTGCTTTGAATCAAGATGGCTACAAAGTTCTTTTGCACCAGGCATAATCTGGAGCCGATCAAGACCCTGACGTTCGAAATCTGCGATGATTTGATAGGCTTTAGTCTGTTTATTAGGGCTCAATGTCTCGATGTGGTGTAAGATATCTATCCCAGAAGGATTCTTTGATCTGATAATTTTGTATTCTTCTTCATCCAAAACTGCTTTGTACATTGCAGCAAAATCTATGACAGGAACTGTGAGTGTACCATCCATGTCAAACACCACTCCGCGCAGCCTTGCCTTCTTTTGCGCCGTGATTGTGGAGCTAATACAGGTGTTAAAGTGCGCCATTGATGGCCCAGATTGAAGCGAAAAGAAGAAAGTTTTTGGTAGGGAGGCCAATATTGGCATGACCCTGTAGGGCCTGTAGGGAGAGAGACAGACAATTATCTTTCAGTCATGCATATATTCATATTAAATTTCATAATCTCAAGTGAAAACCAATGATGCAGGATACTCTACCCCTCCCTGCCAATTGTGATCCGATACTTTTGGCATAAGTTGCTAGGAAACGCAATTTATACAGATAAAGTTGAAACAAGCACACCGCTGTACGATTAACATAAGGCATCATCATAAGAATTTAGCACTAGTTAGCAAATACTATTGACTATTCATGAATCATGATGCTAGAGTGCAAAATAAATAATGAAAGACAAAAGATCAAAAAGAAACTAAGATATAGAATATGAATAGCTACTGTTGGGTCCTAATCCTCTAATAGAGTATCAATTATCACGTAAGTATACCCCTACTGTAATCGACTCTCTTGGGGTCGCATATCTATGTATGAGTATAAGAGCTCATGAAACTATTTCTTAAATGCACCACTAGCCACGAGAATTCTACTGCACTAGAAAATAAAATATATATGATTGGATCAAATGATCATATATACTAAAGGGGTGATCCTAAAGTGACTAGCACCCTATAAGAATGACCTAAGATCCAACTGCGCAAGTATTATCTCCTCGTTGTAGACCTAGCTGGCCAGCAAATCTGGTGTCCTCAGATTTCCATCGTACTTCCTCCCGTGGAAAATATATTTTTTGTTTTCTACCGTATCAAAAACTGGTCGATAACCAGTAGCAGAGACAGCATGGCAGTAGTTCCCATGGTTGCTGGGCCACCAACCTTGGCTACATAGTTTTCAAACTAAATATTTGCAAATAAGTCTTCTACTTTCATTCATGAAAATATATATTCTGCTTTCTGGTGGTGTTAAAAATTGGTCAATGACCAGAGGCAGAGCTGGCTCCAAACAATCCTTCAGAGAGTAGAATCAAATGATTTGATGGACTTGGGAGTTTTATGACATGGTAACCTTTAGGATATACATAAGATAAGGTATCCTAGGTTCACACTTCACACATCTCCTGTTCCTCCTGTGTTTGTGTGTGCTTTTGTGTATCTGTGTTATGTTTATGTATACATCAGTAGTGATGCATAACAGTAACAAACAGCAACTATAAAATCCTTATGCGGAAATACCTAATACTAGCAGAAGTCCTACAAATGAAAAATGTGCTTTATGCAAACCGAACAGCTTAGCATTTTACTTTGGCACTTCCCGGAAAACATTTTCCAAAGACAGTAACAGCAGAAATATAGAATAGCATATGACAACATAGCAACCTTGGTATTCATTCTCGAATCTGCCTAAACTACTATCTAACTGGCATCAACAACCTACAACACAATTAGGCAAATATCAACACCAAAAACTCCGAAATAAAGAAAAACAAGAACTACGTATATATAAATAAAACGAATCAGGATGTATCCATATAGGATATAAATAGGAAACAAATCAAGAATTAGAATGTAACAGAAACTATACGAATAAAACTATGTAGAAAGGTAGAGAAAATAGTAGACTGCTGCTATCACGTACTTATCAAATTTCGCATAGAAAAAGGCACATAATAATAAATGAAAGTGTTCTAAGCCAAAACCCAAGCATTTACCATCCACAAACACTTCCAGTATGGCAAATTTAAAATGCAGCTGAACCAAAATCTAAGGATTCCAATATTATAAACATTCTTTGGTTTGATGACTGACTCTACTCTACGCCAAATTCATGACCATCCATCAATAAGCATACATAGACCAAGAATTTATACTAAGCAGATTAAGAATTGAGATTTTGGGAGTAGGATGGGAAATAATAAGGCTAGTAGTACTTCTTGAAGAAATGAAAAAAAAAGGAAAAAAAGACAGTAAAGTAGACATTATCATATGGACCAAACCAATGCTAGATGAAGATGCACATAATAGATAGACATGAACATCATCAGAGCTGTCCCTTAATAACCAAGTTGCTTCTGATATCCTCTTCTACATCCCAAGCTCGAACTTAAAAGGTGTATTTGGAGAATGTGATCAAAGATTCAAACATTCATTATAGAAAGTCTTACCACAAGATCCAAATTGTTTAAAAAGGTTTGTGTAGTCTACCAAGATTTGTAATATTCCATCAATTATGATTGGATATCAACATTATCATTAATCTCAAGGAAATTAAATTTTAAAACCAACAGAAAGATTATGCACATTTGCTATCTCATTAAGTTGAAGCCAAAGAAAGAAAATTAAAGCAAGCAACAAAATCCCTGGGGTATGGTAAGAGAGAGAGAGGTCAGACCTTTTCTTTTAACTCCCGAAAGCAGCAACCAGATCGAGTAGAGGTGAGCACGCAATTGAGTGGAGAACTGAAGAAGTAAGTAGAGAAATAAATGATAGAGAGAAAGGGGAAGAAGGTAAAGTTTTATTATGGACAATATCAGAAAATATTGTATTTTTCAGGGGTAAGTAAGGTCTTTTTCTATTTATATGGGTCTCACTCTCACGACTCTCACCGTCCTATGTCAGTCAGTCATCATCATTATAAGAAGGGGTAAATTTCTTTACTTCTTTGTTCTCCTCAAGACTCTCTTGGGAACGAAGTAGAAACTTATAGAGATCTTTCAGAAATTCTCAGTGTGTTTGTTTTTGAACTCAAGTTAGGTCTGAACTCTTCAATTAGGTCTATTGTGTGAGAGACAATGGAAGACGAAGATATAGAGAAAGCGGTAATGGCATATTTGAAAAAAAAGGGTTTTAAACAGACGGCACTAGCATTGCAAGAAGAACAAAGCAAGAGTTCTTCTTCCAATGTTTCACATACTGATCCTGATGTTTCCAAACAACTTCTCTCCTTCTCTGAGTAAGTAATCTTCTCTCTCGCTCCTTAATTACACTTTTTTTTTTTAATAACAATATCTAGTAGTTTTGTAGCTCATGAATGATTGACTAGGGTTCTAGTTATTGCGTCGATAAATTGATGTATAGGGTTTTTCTTTTCTGTTTCAAATTTATGACGAGTACAATGTCAAAAAGCTGACATCTTAGATAAGTTAGATGGGTTGTAAAAATTAAGAATCTACGAGTATTACATTGACCTACATTTTCTCTATTTCGTGTCTTCGAGTATGGCAGAGGAAAATGTATTATGCATCTAGACTGTTAACTAAGTGATAAACTTTGTTCGGTAATATAGTAAGTATATTGGTTTTGAAAACATTATGGAATCCAGTGTAGCTTCTCAAGTATATGGCAACAGGAAGTAGTGAGGAGAAGTCAATGTATTTTTATTCGTATATAGCTTATCAGGGTATAAACGTGGATGGCAGTGCAATGTGATCAAAACAAATATTACTAGGGTGAGGTACTGGCTTCTATGGTAGTGACTAATGTGGTGGCAATGGAAAGGTTCAACATTCAAGTGGTGGTGTTATGGGTAATTTTTGTGATGGCGAGGAGGCGATGAGAGTGAGTGGAGTGTAGTTGGTGGTGTTAAGGTAGTGAGGGGACAATAGAAGTAACTGTTCTGAAAGTTGAGCAGAAGTAACTTCTCTACAAGATAGAAACTAAATCATTGCTTCAGCCAGATGTAGTACCCTGGATTTTAATCTCGTGCTTTTTTTGCTTTTGACTTATGTGTGCTGTGCTGTAACATCCTCACAGCCTGACAAATAAGATTAATATTATATGGTTGATTCCTAATGGTGTCAAGTCAGAGTTAAGTTAATCACTCTAATTTGTTGAAGTAATTTGTCATTGTCATAATCGTAATGCTTCCTTAATTTTCCTTTCGTCATTCCTGTTTATCAGGTCGGAGAACGATCCTGCACGGTACCAGGACGGCTACAGCAAGTTAAGGTCATGGACATACGGTTCATTAGATCTTTACAAGGTAATGACTTAGGTTAGTTATTTTGATGTTTGGTAGACAATTTCAAATTTTTACGGTGAAAAATTATAGGCACCACAATTCCATGGTTGATTTTGAGAAAGTTGAAAGACCTTGCCGTGATGGTGTCCTGCTTATGACTATTGCCTCTGGTCCAAAATTTAGCTGTAATTAAATGCTCTCACAAATCAACTGTTGAATCCTGCAGCATGAATTGCTGCGAGTGCTTTATCCAGTATTTATCCATTGTTTTATGGATCTTGTGGCAAAACGGCATACACAGGAAGGTATGCTTGAATTGGTTGGCTTTCTTGAGTATGCCAAATAACTTTCACTAATTAGCTGTGTTTAATGTTCGTTTTTGATGTATCTGGATCAGCTAGAACTTTTTTTAGCAGCTACCGCGAAGACCATGAGATGATGCACTTGAGGGATCTTCAAAAGCTGGAAGGCATTCTTTCTCCCTCACATCTGGAGGTCTATCACTATTGCTCTTCATAATATTATACCTGTTTCTGCATGTAGTGAGCAATTAAATCTTTATCAAATCTATTTACATATTCATGCAGGAAATGGAATTTGCTCATTCTCTTAGGCGGAGCAAAGTGAAGATTAAGTTATGTCAGGTTGTTCCTTACGGCTCTTCTGATTTTCTTCTTTTACAGCCAAAGATATCTGTCCAATTTCTTTCTGATGCAATAAATTGTAAAACTATATAATCGGTGCTTGTAATCCCTTCATTTACTAAAAATCATTTTACTTGTAGTCAGATACAACCAATTGCTAGTCAACAAATAATGTATTTTGCATCTAGTTGCCGAGCAATAAGTCATCTTTGCACGCAATGAGTTCCTGGATTTGTGCTGAAGTGTAATGTGATTAAGATATCAGCATTGTGGATATCCACATTGCCTAGAGTCGAATATGTTGTGCATAAGCCTGTAAATCAAGCACACACAATGACTGCCCATCTCTAAAACAAACATCTTACCTAATCCATTTGTAGTAATTTTAGGTAAATATTAGGTTATAACACCCTTAAGCTATTTTTGCTAATTGAAGTGTCGAGAAAAAGTATTATATTATTATGACATAGTGCTGAAGTCTGATCAATCTTTCCATCTTTATTATTCGAGTAGCTGATCTTTGTGTCACTAAATAATGGTCACTCCTGACAGTTTATTTCTTCTGTACAGTACTCGCATGAGCTGCTGGTGCAATATCTGCAGAAACCCCAGTCCTCAAAAATGTTTGGAATAGTCAATGAGCATATAACTTTCGAAGGTACCACTCTTCTTACTGCTATTGAATTGATTTTGTAATGTGTTAATTTTGACATATCCTTGGTCAATTTGGAGATGCTTCACTTTCATGCCAATACTTAATTCATGGTCATTTGGCAGTTTCTCCCGGACAGCCAAGCTCGATATCTGATGAAACGGAGGTAGTAACTCTAATTGGAATCAGCCAGGATACAGCCAAACAGATAAATGAGAAAGAAATACATTGGGGGGTGAGACACTTAACCTACAAAAATGATTTTGCTTTTCATTATGAACTTGGGTGCAGCTTTGTAAATTGAACTTGTATTTGTCGAACTAAATACTTTCTTTTATGTAGTTCATGCAAATAAATGTTACATTTGTAGCAGCTGGTTGAGGCTAATGACAATCTAGGACTGTTTCTATATTTTTGAAATGAAGAAAGACAACATTACATACTTGTAAAGAAATGGAAATTATATATGATCTAGGAGTGATGATCGATTTTTTCTGAACTTATTATCCTTATGTTAGACTTTGATGTATGGTTAGAATTCAGTGCGCATGTAAGATGGGTACCACAGAGTTATAAAAGGTGGCTTAATGCTCACTGGGAAGTTATCTCTTGCTAGTTCAAAAAAGTAATCAAGAATATAAAAAAGGTTATTGGAGCAATTTTTGGTCTTCTTTCTTTAACTGGTTCTCTATTACTCTAAAACCTTCTGCTTTTTTCCTTGTATATCACATTTATTGTTGTTGATAAAGAACCACACAATCTGATGTTGGACATTCAACTGACTTGGCCTAGCTCTACTAGTTTAAGTTTTCTATTTTCTATTTTGTTTCTTGCTAGGATGTTTTTCCTAGTTCTAGTTAGTCTCTTAATTTAGGATTTCCTTTTTCTAATTTTGATTTGTTCTTTAGTTTAGATGATTTTCTTTTCCCTAGTCCTAGTACTTTAGGAATTATTGAAGCATATATATAAGAAGTCCTGGTATTGTAGAGAATACATTCTATCATTATTTGATTTATACATATTAGTTTCTTAGCTATGCAATTGCTTTTGTGAATCTGTTGATCTCACAAGCCATTATTAGCTTCTTGGATGAGGATCTTTGATCCAAATTTTAAATTGCTTCCGCTACATTACAATCTGATTGGCCTTTGGTGTCTCTGATCTTATCTTCCTATCTTTTTTCCTTGTCTTTGAGCATGTTAAATTAAGAGATACTGTCATACTGACCACATCTGCTCCTGTGTTTCCATTTCATAGTTGCTTGAAGATTCTTTGGAAGAGCGTCTGGAAAAAGCAGGGGGGATGATGCCAGAATCTGAAAAAGGTGAGGGAGAAACCAAAGAAGGTGACTTGGAAGAATGCAAGGTAATGTAAACTGCTCTAAGACTTAAAGCTTCTAATTTTTTCTTACTGGTAGCACATTTTGGTCAATTATATAGGAATGTTGTGCATCCAAATTGCTTTCCGAGTGTCTTGGTACTTCTGTTAATTTAATTAATTTTGATACTGAACGAACTAATTACATGATTTTCATTTAAATACAGTAAAAAGAGCTTAAACATTTGCCATTTGTTACTTAAGGGTTCCTTCGTTATGTTATTAAAAGAGAGTCATATTTCATATAAACCAATGCAGCTCAACTGCATAAACATGTTTTCACCATTATCTGTGCAGAAGAAATCAACAGATGGTGGAAAGCAAGGTCCTTCGGCTAAGAAACTGAAAAAGGACAAGGTTGTTAGCGCAACGGGAAAAAGCGCCCGCGCTGAGACAAATGCTGTATCCGTAGCACCGCGAGTCAAGGCAGAGCTGACTTTGCCAGTAATGTAATTATCAGAACCCGTATTTTATTGTTTTTCAGTTTGTATTTTTTTTTCTTCCTTTTTTGGATTTAGAGCATACCTCACATGAAATTCCTCCTGGGAACTGGGCATCATTGAGTCAATCAGGTCTGGATAAATCATGTATGTCGCTGAGTGCAGTTTCCTTGTATTGTATCTAATGTAGTTGCTATGTGTTGAGCTAGTGTTTTTACGCTCATGGTAACCATGAAATAGGTTTGTTGTTTTGACATGAATACCTTCTCATCACTTAGGACGCATCAAGTTTCCGTGCACACTTGACTATTTTGTATATGAGTTGCGTGAACTGCACTTTTATATTTGCTAGAGATTAAAAAATTTAGGCTTGTCGGATCCGTGATTACTAGAAAGGTACAAGCAGCACGATTGCAAATAATAGTTGCATCTCTGGTCCTTTGAGGTCCGCCACCTAGCACCCATGCACATGAGATTTAGTTCAATTAGGCCTAGATTACAAATATTGTGGTGTGATGAAGCAGGTTCAAACTCAAAAAACATAAAAGAAGATACTTACTAATGGTTTTTACGTGGACTCTTATATTTATTTATGTGTGTTTGAGGTGCTAAGGTGTTCTCTAAAGCCCTTAGTCATTTATCAGGGGGACCTACCGCAATGTTTTAAGGAGTAGAGGCTTCTGTTTGAAGCTTAAATCTGTAGCTGGTAAATTGAGTGGAGTACTCAACATTTTGTGCTATATGTTTTACTGATCTGAACATGTAAAGAGAATGAAACAGCTCTTAGTGTTGTTTCAGAGGATCCCTTCTTTCTTTTTCGTATTTTTCTACATTAGCTCCTGCAAGATGCAAGAAAGAGAGTTAAGAGTATTGTGTTCTTATCTTGCTATTATACATGTAGTACGTTCAATCTTAAAGTCTATTAACTTTGGTATCGTTAGAAACTTAGCTTCAGTATCATACTTTATCAACAAATTTAGCATTGGTGCTGGTTGTATTTTAGATATTGAGGTTTTGCGGTTTGGATGGTGTTTGGGTGTCATCATTATCTGATACCTTCAGCTTTTTCTTTATCTCATATTTTCACTATTTTTTTTCTTCTAGATCTCGGTCCTCTTGTTTCATTCATTGCCTATAGTTATTCTCCTATCACCAGTGATCATAATATGTGGATTTGAACCTGCTGCCAGGTATAATGGTTTCCTTGTGTAAAATCTGAAATCTGTGTAACTTTTTTCTGCAGGCCCATAGAAGTAGAACATTCCATTCTAGAGGACCTGAGAAACCGTGTTCAGTTGGGTAGCATGGCACTACCATCAGTTTGCTTTTATACATTTATAAACACACATAATGGGTAATGGGAAAACTTTTTGATAAATTGTGCTCTCATCTACTGCACTTCTTATCAGTTACTCTGTTGACATTTCTGTCAAATGCTGATTAGGCTGAACTGTTCATCTTTTTTTTTTGCTAAGTAGGCTGAACTGTTCATCAATATCTCATGATGGATCATTAGTTGCTGGGGGATTCTCAGACTCCTCACTGAAGGTTCGATTTCTTATCTTCCTACTCACGCTTATTTCATACTCGCCGGCCACGGATGAATTTCTTTCATTTATGCTTCACTTGTTGTCTTACAGGTGTGGGATATGGCAAAAATTGGGCAAGAAGGTGGAGCTGGTAAATAGTTATCTGCGAAGTTACCATTTTAGGCTTTTCTTTATAGTAGGTCCAGTAGGCATCAACGCTGTTAGAAATATGATTGCATTAGATGTTGTTTGACAGGCGGTTCAAAATACAGATAACTGCTGCAGATTATCAATCTTTTTCCCTTTGTGTTGAGCGGTTTTCTGTTATTCAGCTCCGCAAATATATGTAGCCTTGATAGATATTCTATTAAGGAGCATTTAATTCTGGAAAATATTTTTATTAGAATACTTATGCAGTAAAATCTTTGGGGAGGTTGACACTACAGGGCATTCCTCTCATGAGATCACTCTCGTTTTTCACGTTTTCCTAGTCGCACACATCAAGCATACCTCCGGAAAGGTAGTCACAATTCTTATATTAAATAATGCCTGTGTCAGCTACTATGCAGGGGGGAAATGGGACAACTCCTACCGAACAGTTGGTGGGAACAGATGATGGGAAAAGATCTTATACATTGTTTCAAGGTCATGCTGGACCCGTATATTCTGCCACATTTAGTCCACTTGGTGATTTTATTTTATCATCATCTTCAGACTCTACCAGTATGTTTTCTTTCTCTAAGCCATTTTAATTATTTTGACATCCATGATTGGTTCCATCTAGTTTCATAGACTCAAGCCTACAGCACTAAAGAACTAGAATACATTGCTGTGCTGCAGTTCGATTATGGAGCACGAAGCTGAACGCGAATCTTGTTTGCTATAAAGGTCATAATTACCCTGTCTGGGATGTCCAGGTATTATTTCAGTTCACTGCAGTTTATCCTAATATAATATGTTTTGAAAACTGTTAGTTTGTAATAGGTCTATCACAAACTAACCTCTGTAACTGGGATAATCCCACTACACTGTTGTTCAGTGATTGTATTGCTACTGATTCTGGCCTTGTACCTAAGGCTTACATCAGTTGTTTAAAGGGTGATTATGTAAAGTTGACATGTGGCTGAGTGGGCAAGGGACCTTAAACATCAACTTGTTTGTTTGCTTACTTTGAAGTCTACTATAGTGAACTAGTATGAAATTTGGACCATTGTATTCTATATCAAATACTGGCTCAGTGTGAAATGCTGCGTAAATGGTTTATTTTTCTTCTTAGAAGTTCTCTCTCTTAGATGCTTCCTCTTTTGGTTCCAGATCTTGCATGAAACATTATCCAAAATTTGCTGTTTGTATTCAAGGCAAGACGTGTCAACTGGCAATGTTTATCTCTTTCAAATTCCAATGACATGGTTATTTGTTGCAGTTTAGTCCTGTGGGCCATTATTTTGCAAGCTCTTCGCATGATCGGACGGCTAGGATTTGGTCTATGGACAGAATACAGCCTCTAAGAATAATGGCAGGACATTTATCTGATGTTGATGTGAGTTGATTATTTTCTGATGTATGATAGTGGCCAGTGACAATTCAATTTTCCTCATTTTATATTAATACCATTATTAGTTACAAGAACTCCTCTAAAATAATCCCAAAACATCCTTTAGCGATCCTCGGTAAGGAGTAATTTGGTAGAATTAAACAGAAGCTGAAGCTTGTAAAAGTAGGACTTGGTACACTTTGGAACTATCTGCAAAAACTTACTGAACAAGAACAATTAGAAAAAAGAATAGTAGCTGAAAAGGTTCAAATGCCGTAGCAATGGGTCTCATGTTATGCAAGTTGGCTGATGTTTTTTCCTGGCACCATCTCTTTTATAGCTTTCTAAGAATCTTTAGGTATTTTCTCTAATAATTTCATTCATCTTATAATCAGTGTGTGCAGTGGCATGCAAATTGTAACTACATAGCAACTGGTTCTAGTGACAAGACTGTTAGACTGTGGGATGTGCAAAGTGGGGAATGTGTTCGCATATTTATAGGCCATAGGAGTATGATATTATCTTTGGCAATGTCGCCTGATGGGAGATATATGGCATCAGGTGACGAAGACGGTACCATCATGATGTGGGATCTTTCAAGCGGTCGGTGTGTTACCCCTCTGACTGGTCATACCTCATGTGTGTGGGCACTTGACTTCAGGTGAGTGGCTCTAATATTCAGTGGTCAGCTTATCTCTTTTGCATAGTATTTTTAAAAGAATCCTAGAGCTGTGTTTGAATTCATTGTTTCAACCACTAAGGTGTTAAAGAACTACTGAAAAACATAGGCGTCTAGGTAACATGTTTGCTGGAGTTGAGGTGCAGTGCTGATAATAGTCCAAAAAGTGGAATCAGTGTTTTATTAATTGTTCGACTATCGGCTACTTAAATTGGAGATTGGTTTTAATACCAAACGTGTTACTGGATAATGGGCTACATGATATTTTGATGCAGGGGCATATTGCATCATATTTGGTTTTAGGTTTAGTATTTAAGAACTTATCTTTGATGCCAAACAAGGTGCATAACACATTCTAACATTACTTTGGGATATCCATCTGCTTTGGAAATTCAGTGGTGAAGGTTCACTTCTGGCTTCCGGGTCTGCCGATTCTACCGTAAAGTTATGGGATGTAACAGCAAGCACAAAGATACCAAGGGCAGAGGAGAAGTAAGTTAGAAAATGACTTGAACTGAATATATTATGTAAATTCCCAAACTTTAGTCCATGGATATATTTATAGCTTCCATTGTCATCTACAGCAAAGCAGGAAGTACAAACAGATTAAGATCGTTAAAAACCCTACCAACCAAATCTACTTCAGTTTATTCATTACGGGTAAGTACATCTGGGCTGACCTAGTATCTTATATTTTTTTTTTTATTTTTTTTTTTGAAGCATAGTATCTTATATTCTGTTCGTTCTGTAATTTGGGTTTTTATTTTACATATTTTTTAAATGATACAATTTAAATGCTATTGTTTGCAGTTCTCTCGGAGAAATCTTTTATTCGCGTCTGGGGTTCTCTCAAAAGGCGCATGATAGTACTTTCTGCGGTTATCACGGGTCAGAGCATGAAACTTTAATCACGTATCATGGAGAATTTTGTTAGTCAACTAGTATTAACTAGCTACTTTTTGAGTGATTTGTTCGTCTGAGTCGTATTGATTTGTCTTGCAGTCCTTCAATATTCGTTCTTTGTGTGTTTAACTGCACATGAGCTTTAGATATTGAAAGCTGCCCTTCTTTTTTTTTTTCTTCCTCCTCGTGTTAATGTACCATTTGTAATTGTGTAGATATGTTAAGAACTATTTTACCACCCCAATCCCACCCAACCCCACCCCATAAACCAAAGGGGTTAAAAAAATCAAAGATAACTCAAAAAAACTCCGAAAAAAGTTAACACAAATTAAATAACATCAAGAGAAAACTCAAAGCAATTAATAACGTCTATATCCTGCTCCTCTCAAGCGTCCCTTATTGCCAATTCTAAAAGCTCCGAGTCTCCATACTCTTCATAAATATCATCGTACTCATCTTCATTCGAAGCGTAATTACCAGGAACAAGTTCAATAGGAGATTGAACTTTTTTCTGAGTTGAAACTCTATCCATTAGCTCATTTTTTTCTTTAAAATAATCTTTTCTAGAGGCTGGATTTCTAATGAAATTAGCACGAATCTCATCATTCTTAATATTGTTTGCTTCATCTAGCTCCTCCTTGGTGAGAAGATTTTCATTCTTGTTTGAATCACGATGTTTCCTTAGGGCCTGCATTTTTGCACGAAAAGCTATTTTTTCCCTTTATCTCTTGTGGCATAAATGAGTACCAGATCATAGCTCATCACATAGCAGCCAAGTCCATCTCAGCTACAACTGAAACCATTTGCAGAGCACCATCCTTGCACATCTCATTGAGCCAACACACAACCATTCACATCACTGCCTAAACCTTCTGATCACCAACAACATTTTCTGTAGCATTGACACACACCCACGTTGCCACTGCACTTCCATTTTCTGAACCCAGAATCACCAACAGCCACTGCATCTGAATCTTTGCTAACTGCCAAAGACACCTTATGCACATAGGAGTTAAGTCAGAAAAACAGAACGATTCAACTGAAATCGACCTATACAAAACATTACAAACTGTTACACAAGTCGGACGTATCTCAAATCGCAAAAATCTAACAGGGACACTGTATAATATGTTGGAATTGTTGTTCATAGAGCTATAATCCTCAAGAAGCCATCCTAGCTTAGTTCGATAAAAAAAATGGCTATAATCAGACCCAAGTGTCAACAAACAATAAATGAAATTTTCTGAAATGATGTTGCGTATCCCAATCCAACAAATTTGCTTATGGAATCTAAAATTCATGGTGGTTTGTAAGATTACAGTATACCTAATCTCATTCCAAATACAAATTTTATACCTATCATGTTTCAATTTCAAGCAGTGTTGAAATCAAATCCTAAAAAAATCTTTCCCTATCATGTTTCAGTTTCAAGCAGTGTTGAAATCAAAACCTAAGGAAACCCCAGGTTCTTCGTACTTAATTCGACAATAAAATTGATAACAGTTGAGTGATTGAATTATTGAAGAAGATATGATGAACGTTCAATAGATTGGAGCATGAAGAAATAAGATTGAAATCGTACCTTCAATCTCAAAACAAGAACACCCAAAATCCCCTTTCGATTATTCTCAAATCCCAACTGGAATTGACCAACTCAAGGGTTCATAACCAACACCTTTCTTTCTCTGAGCTAGAATCGGAAATTTAGATTAGGATTCATGATTTCGAAACCCATACTCTGATTCTTCAATTTCGACACAAACCCTAACTTCTCTGCTCAATTTCTTTCTTCATCTCGATCTCCTCTATCCGTTTCATGGCTGAAGAAGAAAGAAGAAGGGAAAAGAAAAAAGAAGGAGGTGGCCGGGATTCGATCCTGCAATCTTTAGGTCACTTTACCTTGGGTTTTATTAAATTTCCCCTCACCAATTAAAACATTTCCAACCTCCGTGTCCTTTTTTCAGCCCACGAAATTTACGCGATTAACGCTTATTTTGTGTTGTATTTACGCTAGTTTTAGTGAGAAATTGAAACATGGAGGGGCTATTTAGTCCTTTCATTGTTGATTGAAATCTATTTTGGACACCAAATATAATCTTTTTGTTTCAATTGATCACTTTATATTTACAAAAAAGTGGCCATATAAAGGTCCTCCCTCGCTTCGCTCGGTCGGCCAATAAATCTAAAAACATTGCAAGATGAAAATCGTTGGAAATAGCTATGTGTGCTCACAATAATTGGTATTCCAGACCCTAGTTATCCTTCTTAAAAAACAAGAATAAATTCTCATAAGAAGTTTTACTAGACAAAATAAATCAAAACAACTCAGACGAGATCATCAACCATGGAACGAACAAGGGAGAGTTCATCAGTTGCTTTCTTTAGCTCTTCCTTCAAAAAGACTAGGTTCTTTGATGCAATCTCAAGATGTTCACATATGACCTCAAATTCTTGAAGAAGATTTAACCAATTGAAGAGACATCTGGATTGGAAGATCTTTTTCATGATCAATTGCTTTAAAGCAAATAACAGGGATGGGATCATCATCAAGTTCAAAGGTTATATCACTAAAGTTGTCTTCCTTTTTGCTTCCTTCCATTGTGCACTTGCTCAATTAAACCCAGAAGATCTCTTGGCGTTACCGTACCAGTATATATATATATATATATCAAAAACTTGATACATATTTAAAGGGGAAAAAAATTCCACAAGAGTAACCTAGGGTTTATTGTATACGTTTGGTAACGGACCGGGTGCACAGATTAATGGTTAAGAGTCTTAAGACCCAAGGCGAGGTCGGTTAAACGAAGGAGTAAAAAAGTTTTGAGATAATTACAAAAATATTTGATACAAAGTGACTCGACTTTCATTCTAGGAAGAAAAGCTAGCGTATACTAAGAAGGTATTTTTAAGAAAAAAAAAATTTGGAGCAAAAATACAAACAACACGGACCATTTGTCAAGAAGGTATCTCCTCGAGGGTTATGTGTATCTTCTCACTGGTCCATAGGGAGGATACACATAAGAAAATAGTCAAGTTGTATGTTGATGAACATGAAGTTCATCAGTGGTATTTACACACTCCTTTTTACTCCCCTGACATATAACTGAACTCTTGTACATATTTTCAAAAGAGTTATCAGGAGAAAGACAAGGGTTACCTGAATCAGCTGCCTTCCTCGCCTTCTTGATCTTGCGCTTGAGACCGTTGATACTAGTCTTGAGTTACGAAACACGATTATTGATATGGATGTAATCAGGAACATTTATTTTAGAAGCAAGATCATCGTTGAGGGAAAGAGAGGATTTTGAAGAATTTTTCTTTCTTCGATATCTTTTTCTCCTTACAGGTCTTTCGGAGTTATTAGTCATCCATATAACATTGTTCCTTTTACCATTGTAAGTGGAGTAAGTGTTATGTTCATAATCAGGAAATGGCCCATTGAAGCACTTTTCTTGATTGTGGAATGAATTTCTAACTGAACACTAATGAACAGGTTTGATTACTTCTTTAGACATCCACATGAGGATGTTGTGAAGTTTTTCATTCCGTAGACGAAGATGACATCTTCTTTCAATGTGACCTTTCTTTCGCAATAAAAGCAGTTGACAGGAAGGTTTTTATCCATTCTCAACTGAGTCATCCTTGTAGGCTCACGTTCTTTATTTTCAGATACATATACAGCTGTATATTGAGGAAGGTCATTTTCCTTAACAAAATTCATCTTACCAGTACTTGGAGCTTCTATACCTTTATAACCCTGACCACGTGTATCACGATGTTCTTTACATGCTCCAATCATAGAAGATAGCTTTGTAGAGCTACAATTGAATTTTTTCAAATTATCTTCTAAAGCTTTGACCTTTTCAAGAGTCGTACTAAGATCAGCCTCCAATTGTTTTTTCTCGGGTGAGAAACGCCTTTTCTCTGAAAAAAAACATTCATGTTGAGAGACATATCTTGCTCTGGTTTCTGCAAGTCTTTCTTTCAACACAAGGAGATTTTGACGAAGATCATCACATTCAGAATTCTTTGAACATAGATCTTCGTTATGATCTTTAAGAGTAGCTTGTAATAAGATATACCCAGAATCATACCTCTTAAATGGTTTTCTCAATTTTCTGTATTCAACGCAGAGAGGAGTTAAAAATTCAGCCAAGCAGGATGTTGACCTATTTTTCTTTAGGAGATGATCAAAGAGAATGATATACTGAGAGTCTTCTTCTTCGAAATTTAAAAATCCTTCTTCTGAATCACTTTCATCAGAAAGTTCATTTAACTGTTCATCGATATGGGCTTCCCAGTTAAGTGTGAATTTAGAAGAAGACGCCGAAATATAATTCTCAGTGGAACCAGGACAATTGACCAAGTTGGACTGCCCGTGAGCTGGTGGTGCGTGATCAAAGATAATATTGTCCATCTTCAGATCGCTACAAACACAGAGTTATAAGGTCTTTAATGTGTTTTCCTGCTCTGATACCAATTGAAAATGCGGGGGGTCTAACAACCACACCCAACAATTCGTTCGGCAATCTGAGAGGACTTACTCCAGTATACTTTCTATAGAATCAACTAGATAGTCATACTCAATCTAGAGTAAAGTATATCAAAGAGTTTAATATCTTTAATTCTAAATTCAATCCGCAATCAGCAAATAGGAATGTGGGAGCCCGATTGAATATAAGAGGAATTACTTGAACGGTACCAAAGACTAGTGTTCAAGTGTCAATCAATGTAAATCAACAACCAAAGGTTGGATATTCTAATTGATTGATCTTAACGCACAACCTGTGATATTTCAATTATATAACAAAATATAATGCGGAAAAGAAATAACACAGACACCAGAATTTTGTTAACGAGGAAACCGCAAATGCAGAAAAACCCCAGGACCTAGTCCAGATTGAACACCACACTGTATTAAGCCGCTACAGACTCTAGCCTACAACCAATTAACTTCGGACTGGACTGTAGTTGAACCCTAATCAATCTCACACTGATTCAAGGTACATCTCTGATCCCAGCAGGATACTGCGCACTTGATTCCCTTAGTTGATGTCACCCACAACCAAGAGTTGCTACGACCCAAAGTCGAAGACTTGATAAACAAATCTGTCTCACACAGAAAAGTCTGTAGATTGAATAAATCTGTCTCCCACAGAAATACCCAAGAGTTTTTGTTCAGTCTTTTCATAAATCAAGGTGAATAGGAACCAATTGATAAAGCAAACTTATATTCCCAAAGAACAACCTAGTATTATCAGTCACCTCACAATAATCTTAATCGACTAGCGAAACAAGATATTATGAAATCACAAACGATGAGACGAAGATGTTTGTGATTACTTTTATCTTTCCTATCAGAGAAATTAATCTGGAGTCAATTCTTTCAATTATACTCAATACGATAGAATCGGGCAAGATCAGAACACACGCAACTACAAAGAAAATAGTTGGGTCTGGCTTCACAATCCCAACGAAGTCTTTGAAGTCGTTAACCTACAGGGTCTCGATAGAAACCTAAGGTTAAAGGAGCATGACTCTAGTTTATGCAAATAGTAATGTACAAGAGGTGCGAGGATTAGGTTTCCCAGTTGCTAGACTTCTCCTTTATATAGTTTTTCAAATCAGGGTTTGCAATCCAAGTTACCTTGGTAATAAAGCATTCAATGTTCACTGTTAGATGAAAAACCTGATTCAACCAAGATAATATCTTTCAACCGTTAGATCGAACTTAGCTTGTTACACACAAATGAAATGTACCCTCATTTAGGTTTATGTAACTGTACCTAAACGTGTACACCATGTTGGTTCACAAAAAGTTAACCGAGGTTAGCCACATGATTACTCTCATATCAACCTTATTCATATTAACCATAACTAGTTCAAATGACTCAAATGAAACTAGTTAAAGAGTTGTTCAATTGCTATATTCTCATAGAATTATACAAGAACACAATTGAAGCACAATCGATTTGATTCACTCAAATCATGAACATTATAGCACGGTTTTGCAAAGATTGCATTCCTTATTATATAAATGTTTATGTTCATGTTTAAAACCGATTTTATAACTTTAACCTTCAAGTATGCAAACGGGTACGTATACTTGAAATACCCATACTAAGATTGAGTTACGCCAGTACGCAAACGGGTACGCAAACTTCAAATCCCAGCAGAAATTCTCGGACATGAACCTGTACGCCAATACGCAATGGGTACGCATACTTAGGTTCCCGTATTTCTCAAACCAACAGGTACGCAAACGGGTGTGCATACTATGGTTCCCGGACATGGATTACATATGTGCAAGAGTGCACAACATGACATATCCAATAATGGTTAAGTGTTCTAAACTCTTATTTCAATTATTGAAACTTTCTTAGACGATGACAATAGTCGTTTTTCACATACTATTAACATCAAAACAATTTCCAAGTTATTGAAATAATCATTACGAAACATTCCAAGACAACACCAAATGATTGTATCACACAAACCATGTAAGATATTAATCGGCAATCTTCACATGATATAAGATGAACTTGGTCGAAGCGAAAGCTTGCCAACACATATTTTGAGAAATATGTGCGAGTTAAACTCAACTCGAAATCTAAAATGTGTATATAGAAAACTATATCGTAATACGACTTATGTCTCAATATAGGAGATAGAGTAGAAATAGACTTTCCAAGTGATAGATGAGTTCAAGTCTCCACATACCTTTTGTCGATGAAGTTCCACAAGCTCCCCTTAGTAGTGAACGTCGTGAAAACTAAGCTCAACTACACAATCTATGTCCTAATCCAAGACATCTATAAATAGGCTAGAAATCAAGACTTATAGTTTTGATCACTAACATTAACAAACATGCTTGAGATAGCAACGCATGCGAGTTCGACGACCAGTGCTCTAACACTAAAGCTGCCATGCTTTTCACACATAACTTGCATCACTAAAGCCGACATGCTTTTCAGATAGAGATGAAGAAATAGAAGTAAATAATGAGAAATAATTCGCGTCCAACAGCAGTAGCACATTAAATGACACTTTAGCTCTTTTAAGCGACGTTTCTTCTTCTTTTGCTCCAAAGTACCTAAAACTCAAAATTAAACATAAGATACATAATTACAAGAAACTTAGCAAAGAAAGCATAAATAAAAGATAAATATCACCTATCATCTCACAAAAATCATATAAGATGTTCAAGGTAATTTTCACATGATAATCTTTTGACTTAATATTTAGTTTCCAACAAATAGATTGTTTCCAACTAAACTCGTCAAGAATACGACGAACATAGCTAAAGCAAAAAGCTTCCAACACATATTTCGAGAAATAAGCGAGATAAACGCGCTCGAAATATCAAATGTGTATAATGTAAAAGTCTATATAGCTATACGACTTAGTCTCATTAGAAGATAAAATAGAATATACACTACACCATTTTTCCCGATTAGCAACTAAATTTTGCAACAACTCTTACGCAGTTGCGAATTCGCAACTGATTTTCGCAACTGCTGAGAAAACCACATGTGCTGCCTGTTTGTGTGCCAGGTAACACCAGAATTCACATGTGTGACCCGGCTGTGCGCCTGGTAACACCTAAATTTTACATGTGTATTTTCGTGTCTAAATCTGCGCCGTAGATATAGTTGTTAAATAAAATCTACACCATTCAATTAACCCTAACCCATATACAATTAACCCTAACCCTAAATATGTTTCTCCTAAAAAACTCTGAAGTTCTCATTCTCTCTGTTTGAAAAACTCGATTAACAACTCAATCTTCAGTCAAAATCTCGATTAAGTTAACTAAACCATTTTGTTTTTGATGAAGAAGATCACTGTGTTCACTTTGTTTTTGATGAAAAAGATTACCGTGTTCACTTAATCTAGGGTTCATGGAAAAATTTCTTTGTCTCGTGAGGTTAGTTTGCTATAATGGATAAACTTTTCATGTGGGTTTTATTTAATTTGTGTTTTTGCTTCTTACATTTGGGTTTTAAAGACTTGATGTTCTTCCTCAACAAAAAAACAACAACCCAGGTTAGGATTTCTCCAAATCAAGTTCTCTTTCTGTTCATTTGAATTAAGGTTTCTGATTATTTATTTATTTTTGTTTTAATTTCGGATTGTACCAGTAGCTAACTATGTCTCCAGCAATTAAAGGTAACAAGTGGAGTGCAAGTGCGTGCACGTCGGCAAACGCTAGCTTTTACGTACGTACATATTTTCTATTCGCAAAAGTATACATAACGCTAGCTTTCTTGAACGTATCTTCTATTTTTACAAAAGTATGACACACAACAATACCATCAAAACTTTAACTCTGTAACTCGAAAAAATTCCTTGCAGATTGATGAAACCTCCTGTTAGGCAATGATGTTCATCATGTTCACCTTCTTCTTCTGCTATCTATGATTAGATTGAGTATTCTCCACGTGACCTACAATACATATACCTGGATTGAGTGATTATCATTCTTGTAGCATAATGTAGTAAGAATTACCAAGACTTATTGTAGAGACACACATGCTTAACTACAGAGGCTCAGCAACCCTGAGTGTCTCGACTCTCCAATGAATAAAGTCAGTTATAGTGAGACAGACTTACAAAGATCACAACAAAACTCTTGGTTAGTATCCATTCTTGTCATAATTATATTCTTGGCAGTATGACACTAAGAGAGATGTAGATTTATGAGAGTGCAGTGCGTTGGTGTACACTTTTTATACTTTCTATGTGTCTACATAATTAAGAAATTCTGATTGTATAATAATCGAACACTTCCATGGAAGAGTTAGTGCCTATACCTACAAATCGGTACCTTATAAGTTAGTGCCCGAGCCTACAAATCACTACCCAAGAAAGAGAAGTGATATAATGTATGAAGGCAACCAAAACCCAGATAGGTACAATGAAGCTGTAACTTACTCATCTTGGTCTTTCATGATTTCGGTTTTCCACATTTTGCTGCCTAGACTGCCTAGCTCTCTACTAATTTCTCCTACGCTCTTTTGTGGCAACTTCACCTCATCTGACACCTCATTTTGCCAACACGACACCTTTCTCTTTTAGTAGCTTGTTGTTCTTCGAGTGGCAAAACGACTTTGGGATGTATCCATCTTTGTTTCTGGTTCACCCTATACAACAGCGCGCATCAAACCAAATCAATCCAAATGCAAATATTAAAATAATAATGACAATACAGAATCGCTCAATTAAAACCACCGTCTTTTGACCATTGTTCTTCAATAATATGGGTTTTTTCTTAGAATCAAATGTTTCTCCAAAAATAATATCATGCAAATGGGAAGTAAAGTATCAATCCCGATCATCAGAATTTTGTATACATAATTTAAAAAATATCGTCTTCATTTGATTATAATTTATGAGAGAATAAGTAAATGTGAGTTTTTTCTAACAAAATCACTTTACATGATTATATCAATTTATATAAATTAACAAAGTTATTTCCGAAGTATACTAAGGTAAGCATTAAAACAAAGAAGACTTCGAGAGAAATTTCATCAAACATGGTTTGTGCACAAAATTGTCACAGCCATTCTCCACATATTAGGTGTCACACTTTTAGGGGTGGCATGAGAAAACTATGTCAAAATACAAAAAATGAAGCATTTAACTTTTCAAAATCCAACACTAACCTGATAATAATGGTGATAAAAAACTGAACTGGAATTGGAGCTCGATTTGGGTGGTCATCAAAATCATCAATTGGATTTGGTGCATCCCTAGTATAAGTTTGGGGGAGAAAATGAAATAAATGAACCCTAATCAAAATTATACCACTTAGGTTGTTCGAAACTCGATTTAGGGGAAAAGATGAAATCAAAATCAAGTTGAATTAATCATTAATACTTTCGTATGTAAAAAGGAAAATAGGATGGAAGAGAAACGAAAGAAACGAACTGTTTCTGCTTTCGTAGTTTGACGGCTGTGGATGGAGATGAAGACCATCCAAGGGCGATTGTAACACCCGTGTTTGCTAAAAAATACGGATGGTGTACGAAAAATACTGCGGTACACAAAAAATACGTGCGGGAACCAAATTTCTAAGCGTTTTCAGCTTAGGCTTGCTTGCCTTAAAGAGGGGGGGGAGATTTTATTAGACTTTAGGTTGTGTTAGTTTGGTAGTTCGAATTTTGATTCATATGTCAGGGGTTTCAGTACCCATCCCTCAATTTCTTAACTCTCTCTTGTTTGTGTTAATTGACTAATGTTCTTGACCGTCTATTGTTGTATAGGTATGAAGGAACAGTTTGGGATGATTTTAGCTCATGAAAAAGGAGTGTATATTGCTCAAGAAGGGCTTGTCAAGTATCTTCTGTGGTTGCAGGTATGAAGGTGAGTGGTTGCAGAATAATTTTTAACAACTCAATGCAATTTTTCAATATATAAGCTCAGTTCCGAAATGTTTTTTTGTGAATCTTTCATTCTATTTTTGTGGGGAAAGATTTGCTTGCGCATGTCTATTGAGACTAAGGGTGCACAAGAATCGAGCCGGACCGACGGACCGAACCGGAACCGGTGAAATCGTACCTGGTTTTGGACCGAACTGAGGTACAAGGTACAAGTACCGGTCCAAAAAATAGGAACCGAGGCTGAGGAGGTACAGTTACACGGTCCTGTCTAAGTCCCGTACCGTCCGGACCGAAAGTACCGACGATTTCTAGCCATTAGATTTAGGGGTAGTAAACTAATAACAGCCGTTAGATTAGGGGGTATATATAGAACCCTAACGCTAGGAGATCAACAGATGTTCGGGAGATCAACAGATGGGTTTCTAGCCATTGCTGCATGTCAGATACACCAGAGATTGAGATCAGTATTTTGAGTTCTACCGAGTACTGGGAGATCAACAGATGTTCGGGATCTTTTGCTCTTTATTGTTGCAGGCTGAATTAAGTTCGGAGGAGGTGCAGTTGGAACAAAGGGATCGATCTCCCATGGTGAAACTCTATTTGGTCTTTGAATGGGAGTTGTCTCATCCCATTGAACCTGAATTTGAGAACAAACCGCTTGCTTAGCTAATTAAAATAGGTACCGAAATCATTTTCTTCAATTGGTAAAGTTTCATATTTATAATTATTTAGTATTTGTATCCTTCATTTACAGAACAAGTCCTGCAGACAAAATAAATGACATTACATCCATGAAAGCAAGATGCATCCTCCTCTTTCCACTTACAAGATGTTGTGCTCTTATTTGCAAGAAAATGTTTGAGAATCAATTTACGAATGTGAGAAGCTTTGTATTTGCATTTGTATCTTGTCGACTTTCTAGATCCGCATGAAAGTCTCAATTTGAGACAGAGGCATTCTTCTGTAACCTTACTGTTCTATGACTAATATTGTCATGAGAGCTTTGGTTTTCCTCAAATTTACAGTGACAAAGTGCCGTTGAAATAATTCTTGACTGCGGGCTTAATTGAATTATTGGCTTTCTGTTATGTTTTGCCGACCTATGAAAATTTTCCAAATTTAGTACCCGAGATTAGACACTTTTCATATTCTGTTTTACAAGAGTTTTCATATTCATAGGAACCGACCGGTACCGGAATCGAACGTGTACCGAATGGTACCGGAACCGAGGTACACGGTACCGGTACCGGTCCAAAATCTTGGAACCGACCCTAGGGAGGTACAGGTACTCGGCCTCGGCAAGAACCGAGCCGAACCGTACCGTGTGCGCCTTGAGACTGTTGTTGTTTTTCAAGAGTGATACTTGTGGTTCGATACTTTTTTTTTTGTCAGGATTGATATTTTCATGAGTGATACTTTCATGCTCAGTTCGTAAAGGAATATCGTTGAGTTGTTTTTAACTGATTTATTTATTCACTAAATATATGGCGGTAGCTCGATACAATTTTCCATCTCAAATATGCCCTGACTAACTTGGTAGCTTAAAATCTATTAAATGATTTTTCACAAGATGCTTCTTCTACTTGTAGCGGTTGACTTATGTTGTTGCCGCTCTTCTCTGGCGTAACTGATTGTTCACTTGCTTCGCGAAGTACATTTAATTCATTATTACAAGAACGGTCTGTCGTTATATGGAACCTTGAGTTTGGTATTTGACCACTATGTAGTCACCAAGGCTTAGTGGGACAACATGACTCAACCAATCTTCCACACAGCTTGGTATTGTGGTAATTTCTGACTTTGGTTTTCCTTGTAATATCTTAGCTAGATGTGACTTTTTGTTAGTTATAAGCTCGTGTTGTCATGGATTTTGGTTTGTTGCAGGAGCGAGAGAGCTTATGTACTTTGGTTTGTTGCAGGACCAATTGGAATTTGTCTTGAAAAATGTTTGGACTTAGGGATGTCAGCTCAATGGCCTTTACGTGCATTGTGATAACTGTCAACTTGCGTCTTCTTTTAGCATGTAATTTGATCACAAGGTGGCATCGAGTAAGTGTCGGAGGAAGTATTTTAGCATGGTTCATATTCATCTTTATATATTCTGTAATTATGACCCCACACGACAGACAAGCAAGTTGCTTATTTTCATTGGATGTGTTTGTTTTTTGTGAAAGGTTACTAATTATGGGAATTAAACCTGTTGCTATGATGTTTGCAGGAAAACGTGTATTTTGTAATCTATATACTAATGAGTATTGTGTATTTATATCTGTCGGTTCTTCTTGCTCCCATTATGGCACTTCTCGGCGACTTTGCCTACCAAGGGTGATATCTGGAAACATATATCTCTTTATGTAGTCTTTATTTCGTTATAACACCACATTTTGGTGTTTAATATTCCAGGTTGGGGTGCAGTGCATGTAGTATTACTGATTTGTAGTCACTAAACACTCATGTTCAAGCTTATCATGCAGTACTGCTCGAAAAACCTCTCAAGCTTATCATGTATGTTCAGTTCAGTTTTGTATGCTTGTAAATTTCATAAATTTGGTAGCCTTACATAGGTTGGTATTCTTATAGATGATTTTGGTTTGTTTCGTGTAATCTGGGTTGTGAATTATGAACTTAAATCCAGGGACTATGGAGAACTCGATGAAGAATGCTGCAAGGATAGCTCAAGGGCTGATTTGTGTGCTTGGTGACTAGTGTTTGAGATGTACATATGGGATTGCACACTCAATCAACATTCATCCTTTGTGAAAGCATTCCTGTTTGGTAAGATGCCTTATCCACTTATCTTACTTCCTTACATTAACGCCATGCCTTCTCCCCTAGTTTTAGAAGATTAATTGGTGTGCTTAATGCTGGCTAATTATGTTTGCAAGAACTGCATCAAGTGATGTCGTTCAGAAGAAACGCATTTCGGTAAGTCTTTATTTACTGATCATTTATTTCTGTTGTTAAAAATTATGACATTTAGCTTCCTGCTCACTTAATCATGTGATTAAGTACGCGTAATTCTTGTGAAACTACCTTCACATTGCAATGAGAAGAGTCCAACATGTGATATACCTATTTCCTATGACTAGAGGCAACCTGAAGATGGCCAGTTGTAATGCAAGAAGGAACCCAGCTTCACTGGTGCTAGTAATGTGGCTAGAGGAGCAGACTGCAGTTACATTGGAGGCGCAAGGTGATTGGCTTAGGCATCAACAGAAATTACATGGAAGAAATTCTTGCAGTATCAGGTAGTTTGGAATAAATAGTTAGGTGGACTCTGATAGATTAAGGGTTCAATCAAATTCTGTGAGTAGTGTTTAAGCATTATAAGTGCCTACATTTCTTAGGTGGTATGAACACACTTTATGAGAAGTTTAAATTTTCTACTGATATACTATGGCTAAGATAGGAGTTTACTTGTCTAGTGATAATCACAGGAAATATAATACACGCGTTGGCTTGATTTTTTGTTACTCTATTTGGTCCAACACAGGGATATATCAAAGTGACAAGGATGATGATTTTTTGCATTATCTTTCTTCTTTGTTTCTTTCTTGTGTATCTGGAGTTTGCTATGGTAAATGGTATTCTCACTTAAGTGGTTAACAATTGATTTTCCTATGTTTCAGGGGTTTGCCGATGTTTCTCTTTGTTGTACACATTTCATGCAATTCATCAGGCTTATGATAGATTAGGATCATTTGTTTTGTCACGAAGACCACCAATGCTGGGAAAATTACGCCAAAATTGCATGTGATTGAGCTTGGTGCCCATCTAGGTATGCTAAAGAAAATCCCCAAGGTTAAGGTCCTTGTCCTCCTATTTTTTACAGTTATTTTCTAATTAAGCATTACACTGCCACATTTATAAACTTAAGTGGGGATTCCAGACTTTTTTTGGTTGTACTTATCATTTTTTTTAGAAACTTAGAAATGTTTACTGATTTTTCTATTAGTAATGGAGAACATCTTTGTTCAATGCACATTTAATGTCTCTTTCTTTGTTCAATACGCAATTGATATATCTTTCAATGAATTCTTAATTAAGCTGAAAATTTTCCAGGGAACTCTTGACTAGGTCTTCTGATGATTGACTTGACTTTTTTTTAGTTGCAAAAATTTAGCAACGGCCAGCAACTGTTGCTAAATTTGGAACCAGAATAATAAAACCGGGTCCGGCTAAAATTAGCCGTTCTAAGTGTTTTTGGTTCTAAATTTCGCAACTGCTCGAGGCTGTTGCGACAAGAATATAGCAACAACAGGAAACTGTTGCTAAACCTGTTCACAACGGGAGAAACCGTTGCAAAGTCAAGGAAAAAACAGTTGTCTGGACCGAAAACCGTTGCGATTTTTTTTTGCAATGGCTTAAGAGTTGTTCCAAAAAAATGCAACGCCACGTTTCGCAACGGCTAGCTGTTGTTGCAAGTTCCTTTTGCAATTGCATGCAGCCGTTGCTAATCCTGAAAAATGGTGTAGTGATACTTCTGAGTGATAGATAAGTTTTAGTCTCCACATACCTTTTGTTGATGAAGTTCCTCCAAGCTCTTCAGTAGATCTTCTTCTCCAATTAGTGAACGCCGTTAAGTCTAAAGCTCAACTACACATTCCATCCTAAAAAAGACATATCTATAAGTAGATTAGAAATCAAGTATATAGTTTTGATCAACTAAACTTGACAAACAAGCTTGAGATAGAAACGCTTGCGAGTTCGACCGAGCAGTGCTCTAACAACTCCTCCTTTGTCAATTTCAGTGACAGAACTATCAATACATATGGATTACAAAATAAATAAACTTTGTAGCTTCTCACCCATTATGCTTGATTTCCTTGGCTCTTCAACATTCCTTGAATTCTTCGTTACTCCAAGTACTCCAGCGATTTTGAACGTGTTCAACTCAACATGATTGTTGTTGAAGATCCGTAGCCATAATAATAAGAAAACAGATGTTCTCGGTCATTGTTATACATTTTCATGGTATTATTATATATAATCAAAGTCCAATTGTATCACAACTTTGAAATAATACTATGGTGATATGTATCACTCCCCCTTAGTCAATACTTCCATATTACAATGAAAACCCCCTTACATAATGATCCGTAAACCATACATAATGATATGTAAACCATATGTATGTAGTGTGAACTACCAAATAATTCTCCCCCTTTTTGTCAATATAAATTGGAAAAGACACGAAAACTATGGGATCATAATGAAATTTTCAAAAAGATACTTCATGACTAAAAGAGAACATATCAACTTTGTTTTGATGATTTCACATAGTCGAAACTTAGTGTATTCGTCAAGGAGTTTATAAAGATACAAGATAACTCCTACAATATTCCACAGCCGCACTCCCCACAAAGATATGGCGGTGTAGATGGTGGACTTTCAACAAAGGGCAAAACCGTAAAATCATGAGGCATGTTTTTGACACGGCTTTCAGGCATGCAACGATTCATATTTTACGAAGCCATGATGAATATGTTTTCGAAAAGCCTCCACTAGCTGAGCGTTCAATCCCTGACATTTCGTCGTGACCTCTATGAAGAATAACGTATTTGGGCGGTTCTCCGTAAATTGAGAGCTTAACTCCTTCAGGACGTCGGTGACACTCACTGTTCCCTGACTGCAGGAGAGAGACCCACCTCCACATAGAAGAATAGTTGGGCGGAGGACGCCTTCAGGACGTCGGTGACACTCACCGTTCCCTGATTATGTGGAGAGATTGTGCATAAATTCAGGCGGTTCTCCGTAGATTGAGAACACTAACGCCTTCAGGTCGTAAACAACATCGTGATTCCCTGACTATGCACCGTTCAGAATGGATGTGGCGCTTTAGCTAGCTAATATCTTTTCTGCAATAGATTAACTCTGCCCTGACATTCACTACTGAATTCCCAGAATAATTTATTATTGCTCCTATTCCATGGTCGAATCCACGACCTGATCCCATGGAATTGCGACAACAATTGCCCCCATTCCATGGTCGAATCCACGTCCTGATCCCATGGAATGGCAATAAAACAAATGTGTCATCTCATTACTCCGATTTCATGATCGAATCCACTGATCTCATGAAATGGTAATGGATAATGTTAATTACTCTGATTCTATGGTCGAATCCACGATCCCATAGGATGGTAATGCTTGTTCTATTATTCTGAATTCGTAGTCGAATCCACAGCTGATCCTATGAATTAATAATAAACAACTATTCATTTTATTGCTCAGTTTCATGAATTATTCTCCACTGAATTTCATAAATTAGTAATAAATACTCAGCAATCGGGCATCTGGACTATCACTGAGTAAGCCCCACCAAAATGGTGCAAGTGTACTCGACAATGATACACGACTGAGCACCCAGATGCACGAAGGAGCATCCAAAAATGTGAAACAATGAGGAATCCTTCGCAAAATAGGAGAAAACAATTAAATAATAATAAAATAATAGGAGGCGCTCAGGGTGGGCCAGCCAGCCGGCCGGCCGTGCCCTAGCCATGATCGGTCCGTGCCTCTCCCATTATTTTCCTTATTTTTGTTATTTCATGAACTCATGAAAACTCCTTGGTTTTAGCAACTTTCCTTGTTTTTTGCAAAAAACTCGTGAATTCTCCATAACTTCGTGGATTCGCCAAATAATATTATAAAATAAGAAAAGGTGTGCGGGACCGGGCAACCCAGCCGGCCGGCCATGCCCGGGCCGTGGTCGGTCCCACACCTCACAATCCTTAGCGTTCTATAATTATTCCCTAATCTCATGAAACTCCTTGTTTCAACAAAAACTCATGGATTCTCCATATCTTCAAGGATTCTCCATAACTTCAAGGATTCACGAAAAATAATATTATAAAAAATAGGAACAGGTGTGCGGGACCGGGTAACCTGGCCGGACGGCCATGCCCTATCCGTGGTCGGTCCTACACCTTGCAATCCCTAATCTTTCATAATTATTATTTTTCTCAATTCGTGAAACTCCGGGGTTTGAGCAAAATTCATGATTTCTTCATATTTTCTCAAATATTGCTCGAATCACGAAAAACCAAAAGCCAACATAGTCACACGACTAGCTAGCCTCTCACGGCAATTCTAAATATTAAAATATTTTATTTTAATATTTTCAAAATATTGATGAATTGAGCATACATGCTCATTCCAACAAAAATCGAGAATTCTCAGTCAAGATGAAACTCTTCTGAAAATTCACGATGCTGCTCGAACGCGCATCAGAAAATACTGAAACTCTCAGTATGGAAACACGGACACCACGACAACATGTGCATGCCTTTATGACCGACCAGAGTCATTCCTAGGGCTTGCACAAATCCGGTCCCACATGTTTTCATAATTCTGACCTAATTTGCTCAATTGCTCATACTGGGCCCGGACTCTTTCCAACCAATTGCGGAATTCTCCAAATGACCAAAAACTGGTCCCGTGATCACCAAGAGTCGACCCCACGCTCTCTTGGTCGGTCCCTCATACCTAGGTTTTATCATCTAATGTTGAACCCGACAATATTTCATTAAATGATGAAACCGACATTTAATCATCATTCTTTCACCAACTCTCAAATTGAGAACCCTGGTGGGTGCTCACTCGAGCACTGGGAACCACATGGAAGCCCATCATCCCATGTGTTCGGTCCCTCTATCACTCATGACCAATCTTCAGCAATTCACCAATTGATGGAGGACTGATCGAAAATTAGGGTTTCGAATAAACGCTCTACGAAACCATCATTCTGAGCAATTTAAACACTAATAAATTTATGTTGATCCACCAATCAACATAAAAATTAATTATACAATATTCGATAATCTACGAATATTTTAATTAATATTTTATTGGGTCACGTCACCAGTAAATAATTCGTCGAATTGAGCAATACTTGCTCAGTTGCTCGTCAAATTCTCAATATTCAACAATTTGCCAGATTGGGCAATACTTGCTCAATCGCTCAAATAGTCAGTAATTCATCACTGAATTTGACATCACTTCAGAGAACTACATATTCGATCCATGAATCGCTAAGCATTCATCACTCATGCGCGATTCAACGAAACCTAGACCCATTGTCTAATTAGTCAACAACTGACTAACTAATACACGTCTGCCTTGCAGACTCCACGATTCGTGAGAAATCAATCACGTCACAAATGGGGGTTATCACATAGGGTTTTGGTCTGGCGGTCTACGGCACGTGGATTCATCCACAACGAGAAATGTGCGTAAGTCGTGCAAACGGTTGAAGGAGTTAGCAAAGTAGTGGGTGCACGATTAGTCAAGTCTCCACACGACATGGAACTGACTTTACCACGATCTCCCACTTTCCCACTCTTTCACTCAAGAAACCGTCACACTTACACGGATCAGTGGTACATCATTCTTGCAATATAAATAAGTCTAAATCGAGGACATCAAGATATCATCGATTATCATCGTCATCTGTCAACAACTCGATACAACTTATTCACAGAACTCAACTTCAGCAGTTCAGCAATATTGCAGAAACCTTCAACACACCCACAATCCTCGATCATCACTGATCCTACACAATTCTCATCTTCCGTCCTACAGATCAACCCATCTCCCCCTTTGCGACCGAATTGACTCTGGAACGGCCATTGTCTTGGTTTAGGCCGGAGTCCTACAGATTGATTTCCCGAATCTAAGCACCCCCTTTGCAGCGGTGCATCTGTGTGAGGTTCAGCAGTTTGCTTGGTCGAGGAGTCTCGAAACCACGCTCGACTCTCCACTTTCCTAGAAAACCAGCAAACCATTTTTCCCCGTCCACAGATTGGCGACCACAGTGGGAGATTAATCTCTCGGTTGCAATCTCTCATTTTCACAAGATGGTCGATCTTAGGTCAGGTTCAGTTACAAATCCCAACACCAACAACGCTAGCACCAGCGACAACATCGGTGGTACTCCGGAAACTATTCCTGCTTTTAATGATGGTGGTGACATTACTCCTCCTCACACCAATGTCGAAAATCATCCTCTCTTTGGGCGGCATCCAGAAGAAATCAGAGAAAATCCGCCTACCATAGGCCATCTCATGAAGGTCCAGGAAGTTCTCGCCAAGAATCAAACTGACATGGTTACTACTCAGAAGGAACTATTTAACTATCTCAAAACTCTCACTGACAAGATGTCAGAAAAAACTCGAGAGAAAAGAAAAGACAAGGAAACATCTCCACCTGCTGTTCCCGAAGTTATTCCAGTCCCTGACGATGATGAAACCCGCAAAGCTGCAGAACCTAAACCTGCCAGTTTCATCACCCGAGAAGACTTGGAGCATTTTATGGAGAATCGAGGAAGGGGTCATACAACGACCGTGCACCGTCACCAGCCTCCGTACCCTGCAGTCGCACAAAGGATTGCTCTCCCAAAGAGATACACTTCTCCAACGTTCACACTCTACAATGGAACGAGGAATGCTCGAGAACACGTTTCTCGGTTCCTGAAAGCATTTGGAGAACATGAACACAACCATGTCGTCCGTTTGAAGGAGTTTTCAAAATCCCTAACGGGTCGAGCGTATACTTGGTACAACAACATTACACCAGGAAGCATAGATAATTGGGGAGAAATGATTAATGCTTTCTACATGAAGTACTTCTTTGTTTCTGAGAAAATTACTCTTTCTGACTTGGGAAGGATGGCTCAGAAAACTGCCGAAAATCCGAATGACTATGTGAAGAGGTTCAGGGTTCAAGCTCTGGATTGTCATGATCCAAACGTTACTGAACAACAACTGGTGGACTTGTGCATCAATGGGATGATCCCAGTTTACACAGCTTTTCTGGAAAATCTTCGCTTTCATACCTTTTCAGAGCTTCATGAAGCGGCCAAGCAATCAGCGACTACTGCTCCCGCATTGCTAGAAAGAACGAAAACTGTCAAAGTAGAGGAATCGAAAGACAATCGAAGCAGCACCGTCCGGCGTATGATCAACAAGCAGTATAACGTTGAAACTTCCATGAATGTTGCTGAAGGGAGCAAGAGAAAAGCCGAGGCACAACAAGATAAGAATGCTGCTATGACGTCTCACCCTCCGAAAGCTCCAAGAAATGACAACCAGATTAGAAATGCACAACCTCAGCATAATGATCAAGAAGTTCCTGACTTCCCTTTTCCCATTGAAGAAGTGATCGAACTATTAGAAGTATGGATCCAAGATGGTGCAATCAAACTACCTCCTGTCAAAAAGGAACCAACTGCGGAACAAATGGAAAATACACGTTACTCTCATTTCCATAGGTATGTCAGTCATCCAACAAGTGATTGCAGAAATTTGAAGTGCATTTTCAAAGAGAGGGCCAACTCAGGAGAACTGGGGACTGAAGGAGCGCACAGAAATCCTCTCCAAATCAAAACACTCGCACTCTCCGAGCAGCCAGTCAAGGAAGAAGTTCAATCCCTAATTGAGCACGTCTGCGAGTTGCTGTACTTGTCAAAGGCTCAAAGAAATGATATGTTCGCTGCACTGAACCATATTGTGTCAGGCAAACAACTGACAATTCAGGAGACACTCGCTGAACCGCCAGTGACGGACAAAGAAATGTACGACTGGGGACTTCTCACTATGGTGCATCTCAAGGGAAATGAATTCAAACGAGCATTGGTCGATGTTGGCACTGCTGTAAACATCATCTCTTTGAAAACCCTCAGAGCTGCTGGAATTACTCGACAAGAAGCAACTCATGCCCCTATTTCAATCCGAGATCATGAGGGAACCTCCAGGGAGGCTTATGGTTATATCATTCTCAACATAAGAAATGATTCAGCCTGGACCGAAACTAAATTCTTCATAATTAAGGAGGATCCGGGATATGACATGGTTCTGGGGCGAGCATGGATTCATGATGGAAAAGTTGCTGCGATATCTTCATCATCTTCAGTTGCACAATTCTCCGTCGAAGAAAGCTCTGACTCGGAAGACGATCAACCTTTCGAGCATTTGGGAAAAGTCAAAGCCTTGATGGAGCTTACACAAAAACCTGGGGAGAATGCCAATGAATTTGTCGGAAGGTTTCGCAATCAGGAAAGTCTTATTCCTCATGATGCATATGTGTTACCAACTTTCAAATTTGCTACTCTGATCCGGGGACTCGCTCATAACCTAGCTATCACCAAACGCTATGAGTGGTTAGTCTTACCTAAGGAATACTTCACCAAATGGTTAGACGCAGAGCCCCTCCAAATTCATCATCTCACTAACATGGTCATTGCTAGGATAATGACTGAATTTCACAATCAATATCCTAAGTATTCTCCTTTGCATGAGTGTCCACATGTGCCGCAAAACTGGAAAGCTCCACCAACATGGAATCCACGAGGAATTCCAAACCAGCAGAAGATATTCAAAGCACGTACAACCAAGCCTAACAAATTTCATGAAGGAGATTTGGTTCTTAAGGAAACCAAACGCAATTTGCACTGCACAAAGAGTTCTAACTGGGAAGGACCTTTTATGATTGCTAAGTCAGTTGCTGGAGGATACTACAAATTGGCTGACATCAAAGGCAAGACAAGTGTACCAGTGATTCATGAGAATTGGCTCAAGATTTTTGACGCATGAAGCATTCAACATTGGATGTTTTATATCCAAGGCAAACGCTCAAAGCATCTGGCGTTCACACCTTAGGATTTTCTTTTACTTGTGTTTTTCAATTCCTCCAAAACGTGTGCATACTTGCACTCAGTATTTGAAATTCAGCAATCTATCAAAGTCTTTTATTTAAGAAAAATCTCTATCAAATCCAAAAGAAAATCCTCAGCCGCTCATAAATTCAGAACCTATCAAAAACCCAAAATAAAACCTCACGTCTCTCAGAAGTTCAAAGTTCAAGAGATTGTCAAAGGAAAACTAAAGGAAGTCAACAAAGAAATATTTCTACTCCTCTGCCTCCTCCAAGATTTTCAAGGATGCCTTTTCCGCCTCCAGCTTCTTGGTCAGTTCAACAACTTCATTCATCTTCTTCGACACGACATCACATGTGGGGAAAGGAATATCACCCTCTACTGCTTTCCTGATATCCTCAATCTTTTGACGAAGCCACTTCATATTGAAGCCAAGTTCTTCATCTTTCTTCAAGTTGTACTCCCAATCAAAGAGTACATCCCGGGTAACTGTATTTCTGGTTGTGATACGGATATCATTTATAACACGCAAGATGGATTCTACTTTCCTTGTCAAGAAATAACTGCGTTCTGGATCCTGAGTAACAACGATGTGTCCATACATTTCCACAGTTTCTCGTACATGGCAGCATATCCGATGGGAACGCTAAATCCGCCAACAAACTGGTGATATGGGAGCAACTCACCAAATTGAGGAAAAAGAAATCCCTGCAGTGGGATACTCGTGTTATCATACGGTCTCAGTTACTGGAGCTGTCAACAATCATGGGGACAACTTCAGTGGAGTAGCTTCTACCATTCTCGATTCGGATTCCACAGTCTCAGGCACAATTGGGGTTTGCCACCTACGGCATCAACAACCAGAACTTCATGACCCTGAGGTGCAGGGATGGAGTCTCATCACTGACAGCTCCAGGATTCCCAAACCATCACCATTGGATCGTTACTCCCAACTTCGGCATTTGGCACCTAATGTGAAGATTACATGGGATTAGAATGGTTCAAGCATGGAAACCAATACGACCATAAAATTAAAGAAATTAAGTGAATAACATCATCTAAGTTCCTTATTATGCATCTAAACATGCACAAGTAGTGCGAAAGTTATGAAACACGTTTTCAAAACAAGCTCAGCTGGAGAAAATTTACACTGCCCTGTGTTCAATGGACGAACTGGGAGTAATTGGTGAATAGATCTGGTTATACACCATTATCTTCGTATGGAAGTCTATACAACATGTCAAAATTTCATAAATTGAGGAACGAGAAGAGATGTGGAAAACATTGGCAACATGCAATCTGGGAAAATCCTGAAATCTCCTGGAACTTTACTGTTTCGCCTTTTTCAGGCCCTAAACATGCTAAAAGTCAAAAAGCTTCTGATAAAGCTTGGAAATTTCCTGGCTTGAAGATGCATATGCAGATATCGAAAATCCGACTCAAACGAGGATTCTACAACATTTTACTAAAAGACTGAAGTCTGAAATTTTCTGGTGACGTATTTCGGCAAAATTACTCGTATATTCACATGGTTTTCATTCATTCATTCATAAATCAGCAATATCATATTCTATGAAGAAATTAAAGGAGATACACTTAGTAGGGGAGTCTTTAAACCATTTGAAGGCTCGGCAATGTTGGAATCTCCGTTGGCAACTCCGTTATCTTCATTCCGTTCGGGATTTCGGGAATTCTCCATGTCTCCATGACTCAAAGAAGAGTGTGCTTCATCAATATGCTGCTTGTCTGCAATGATTTCCTCCTGAATACATCAACAACCATCATCACTAATTCATACAAAAGCATGTTACAATGATTAGCGCGAAAAGGGAATACTTACATCGACTTCCTCAGTACTGGATCCCTGAATTATTCGACCAGGAGCAAAACGAAGACCATCAATAACCGATGGATCAAAATTCTGGAACGAATTAACAATATTCTTTCAAGATCCTAATTATATGGACGAGAAAGTCGCAATGGAAAAGAAGGGCGCTAACAACTCACCAAAGAAGCGGCAGGGGATTGTATATTGTTCGGTATCATCCTATGAGATGCCCTGCTCCTGCCTTCTCCTCCTTGAGGACTTTCTTGAAGGTTTGGAGAGTTTACATCATTCGAGGTCTCACAGCACGACCATCCTATCACAAGGCCAACAATACAATTAAAAGTGTGATCGACATACTTTGGCTAAAATCATAAAAAAGGGGCACTCACCCGCGTCGTATTTGGAGACGTCTTTCTTTTGTCGCCACTGGAAAGGTATCTCAGCCTGGGTCGGTCAGAAATCATGTCGGAGGAAGGAAACTCTCGAACTGGGGACTGAACATCGGTTGCAAACTCGTACACACGCTCAAGTTGCTGATGCCAAAAGTTTATGTAACCAGGGGTTACGAAAGTATCTCGGTCAGAACATGGAAACAAATAATCACTTCCTTCCACGTGTGTGCAGTCTAAGTGAGCCTTCAGGTACTCAATCTCTGGCTTATTTGTCCGATGACCCAGAATACACTGATCAAGACCCATTTGTCTAGCTTCTCTACCAATGTTGTATTCTTTTACCTGGAATTCTCCATTCGTTACTGATATCAAGAAACCAGGAGTACAACTCAAGACAAAAGATCTCTCTCCTTCGCTCAGACCAGCACCAGTACTCAACGTGATATTCTCTTCAGCAGTATTAAAAGTGATCAACTGTGAGAAGAGAGAAGGAACCGACACCCAGGGGAGAAAGTTGAACTCGGATTCAATGTCCAAAACATCAGTAATGCATATCTTATATTGAGGCTTCTTTCTAGACCGGCGCATGATTCTGGCATTGTTCTTCTCAAGGAAGGCATGACGAGTGTCGACCTTGGGTCCTTACAAGATACTACGAGGAATGGGGGCATAACTCTCAAGATGCTCCTACATCAAGGCTTGGAGGAACATGGTATTGGCATATGTCTCAATCTTCATGAAGCCATCGGAGATACTGGAGTCTATAACTAAAGAGTCGAAGTTGGCAAACAACGAACCCAAGAATAGGCTACCAATGGAAAGTTTCTCACTTTTAGCCATCTTTATGGAGAAACGAATCACAAATGGCTTCAACAAGTGTCCACAATCTTCAAGGATATCCCTGGAGAGCCACGGACGTAAGAAATCAACAATTGTTAAAGTGCCATCAACCGGTTCTTCAGGAATTCTATATCTCGGCCACCAATGCGATAACCATTGAGCATAGTAGGATATGGGTGACTCATTGAATTCGTGCATCTTGGCCTCCAATACATTAGATATCTCTTTCTCCTCTGCTGAAAGCTCTTCAGGAAATTACCGAAAATTGGAAGGTGCAACAAAGCAGCTACATCCTCCAAAGTAATAGTAAATTCTCCCCGTATGCATATGAACATGTGAGTAGGAACACACCAACGGGCGAGCAAAGATACCATACCTGGTATGTAAACAGTTGGAATGTTCTTAGTCATGGGGCTCTTTTCTTTCTCCTTAGAAATCTCAAAATCATCATCTCTGGAGGAACCATCATCTCTGGAAGATGCGTCTGTGGAAACATCCTCTCTAGAGGAAACATCATCTTTGGAAATGCTACGGGACTGAGTCATCTCTGCAAAGTTACTGTGACATCCATACACGAATTTCATCAACACAATGGAATTAAAGCAACAATACAATTATGATGCTCATAATGATGTCTACAAAAATGGTAACCCTCAACTATTACCTATTTACGATTTCACGAACTTAGTGATAATAACGTAAAACCCCAAAACTTGCTCGTTCTTTCAGACCTACAAAATCGAGCATAAAACATATTATTCAAGAGTCTACAATGACTTTTCACGAAACCATGAACGATTCACATAAACTTTTCATGTGAATGTCTCATGATTTTATACCACAAAACATATATCATAAAATCATGAAACACAACTGTTCAATCTTCAACAGTTACTCAAAATCACTGTTTGGTTTTATTTTATCAAAAAAAAAAAAAAACTCACGTACGCAAAAAAAAAAAAACTTTTTACTTGAGTTAACTTTGCTCAATCGAGCATTCACCTATGAAACGAGGGTCTTTCCTATTTTGTAAAGTCTGAATAAAATTTCGAAAGTTCTCAAACAAATTTCAACATGAACTCCAGGTCTTTTCAAAATTCGTTTAACCCTAAGGATTACTATTTATTACTTTTTACGAACAAACCTATGTTCCTAAAAGTATTTACAAAGTTCATGTTCCGAAAACAAAATTGGGTTTTCATGAAACCTAATAAACAAAACTTTTGTTACTGCAACTAGACCATGTATATTCAAAATTTTATGTATCTCTTTCATATTAGGGATTTTTGCTCGTTCCTTCAACTAACGAACAAACGTGCATATACATATGTTTTCTAAAAATCCTTCATAAATCCTACGCATGCATGCAACCATGGGATTTTTGGTTCTGTGAACAACTCATCAATCATAAAACCTACAGAAAAAAAAAAATCGGACTTACCTGTCGGCACCGGCCGGAATTCTGTCGGACGGTGATTGGACGGCGGTGGTGCTGGGGTTGTCGTGAAATTTTTTCCTCCTCCTTAGTGCTGCTGCCCGCGTGAAGTTGGTGATGAACCTTGGTCGACCAAAAAACAAAATACATTTTAGGGTTATTCCCTTTTATATCAAATTTATTTCCAAAACCTAATAAAACATTGGTTTCCTTTTTGGGCTCGAGCCCGTAAATCCTAAACCGACCATAACTAAGCTTCCGAACGCCCAAATCAGCAGTGCCTCATCTCTCCACGCTCACGAGGTGACACTCTACCTTACTATCAGGGTCCTCATCTGTGCATTTACTCATACATGACATCATTGGGGTAAATCGAGGATTCTGAAACTACCTTTGTAGACTGAGTTCCATTGATCTTGTCAACTGAAAATCACTATTTAATGCATACTGCGGAACATGACTGTTCCTCACTAAGCAGGGGACTTAATGTAGATGGTGGATTTTCAAGAAAGGGAAAAACCGTAAAATTATGAGGCATGTTTTTGACACGGCTTTCAGGCATGCGACGATCATATTTTACGAAACCATGATGAATATGTTTTCGAAAATCCTCCACTAGTTGAGCGTTTGATCCCTGGCATTTCGTCGTGACCTCTATGAAGAATAACGTATTTGGGCTGTTCTCCGTAGATTGAGAGCTTAACGCCTTCAGGACGTCGGTGACACTCACAGTTCCCTGATTATGTGGAGAGATTGTGCATAGATTCAGGCGGTTCTCCGTAGATTGAGAACACTAACGCCTTCAGGTCGTAAACAACATCGTGATTCCCTGACTATGCACCGTTCAGAATGGATGTGACGCTTTAACTGGCTTATATCTTTTCTGTAATAGATTAACTCTGCCGTGAAATTCACTACTGAATTCCCAGAATAATCTATTATTGCTCCTATTCCATGGTCGAATCCAAGGCCTGATCCCATGGAATGGCAATAACAATTGCTCCTATTCCATGGTCGAATCCACGGCCTGATCCCATGGAACGGCAATAACAGTTGCTCTGATTCTATGATCGAATCCACGGCTTGATCTCATAGAATGACAATAAAACAACTGTGTTATCTCATTACTCCGATTTCATGATCGAATCCACTGATCTCATGAAATGGTAATGAATAATCGTAATTACTCTGATTCTATGGTCGAATCCACGATCCCATAGGATGGCAATGCTTATTATATTATTCTGAATTCGTAGTCGAATCCACAGCTGATCCTATGAATTAATAATAAACAACTATTCATTTTATTGCTCAGTTTCATGAATTATTATCCACTGAATGTCATAAATTAGTAATAAATACTCAGCAATCGGGCATCTGGACCATCACTGAGTAAGCCCCACCAAAATGGTGCAAGTGTACTCGACAATGATACATGACTGAGCACCCAGATGCACGAACGAGCATCCAAAAATGTGAAACAATAAGGAATCCTTCGCAAAACAGGAGAAAATAATTAAATAATAATAAAATAATAGGAGGCGCTCAGGGTGGGCCCGCCAACCGGACGGACGGCTGTGCCCTAGCCATGGTCGGTCCGCGCCTCTCCCATTATTTTCCTTATTTTTGTTATTTCATGAACTCATGAAAACTCCTTGGTTTTAGCAACTTTCCTTGTTTTTTTGCAAAAAACTCGTGAATTCTCCATAACTCCGTGGATTCACGAAATAATATTATAAAATAAGGAAAGGTATGCGGGACCGAGCAACCCAGCCGGCCGGCCATGCCCGGGCCGTGGTCGGTCCCACACCTCACAATCCTTAGCTTTTTATAATTATTCCCTAATCTCATGAAACTCATTGTTTCAACAAAAACTCATGGATTCTCCATATCTTCAAGGATTCTCCATAACTTCAAGGAATCACAAAAAGAATATTATAAAAAATAGGGAACGATGTGTGGGACCGAGCAGCCTGGCCGGCCGACCATGCCCTAACCGTGGTCGGTCCCACAACTTGCAATCCCTAATCTTTCATAATTGTTATTTTTCTCAATTCGTGAAATTCCAGGGTTTGAGCAAAATTCATGATTTCTTCATATTTTCTCAAATATTGCTCGAATCACGAAAAACCAAAAGCCAACATAGTCACACGACTAGCTAGCCTCTCACGGGAATTCTAAATATTAAAACGTTTTATTTTAATATTTTCAAAATATTGATGAATTGAGCATACATGCTCATTCCCACAAAATTCGAGAATTCTCAGTCAAGATGAAACTCTTCTGAAAATTCACGATGCTGCTCGAACGCGTATCAGAAAATAATGAAACTCTCAGTATGGAAACACGGACACCACGGAAACACGTGCATGCCTTTATGACCGACCAGAGTCATTCCTAGGGCTTGCACAAAGCCGGTCCCACATGTTTTCATAATTCTTACCTAATTTGCTCAATTGCTCATACTGGGCCCGAACTCTCTCCAACCAACTGGAGAATTCTCCAAATGACCAACAACTGGTCCCGTGATCACCAAGATCCGGTCCCATGCTCTCTTGGTCGGTCCCTCATACCTAGGTTTTATCATCTAATGTTGAACCCATCAATATTTCAGTAAATGATGAAACCGACATTTAATCATCATTCTTTCACCAACTCTCAAACTGAGAACCCTGGTGCGTGCTCACTCGAGCACTGGGCACCACATGGACACCCATCATCCCATGTGG